>NC_090925.1:538787783-539090813 GCF_040938575.1 Ambystoma mexicanum | reverse complement strand
TACAAAAGGGGAAAGACCATATGCAAATCAGGCTTGGTCTCACCCCCAAAGGGGTAGTCCAGCCCAAACTGCTAGGTCACATCCCTTCTGCACGAGACCACCAGTATACTCAGACATGTTTCAGCGTTGTTGGGCGTCATCAGTGAGGAGTAGCTTGGGTCTCTAGGCCCAGCAGGCACGGAACCCACGTCTGGGCATACCTGTCCCACTCAGGGTGACAATAGCAAAACAAAAGAGGTGATGGCTGGAAGGTTTAGAATGAATCTTAACCTCGGGCATCGCTCTGGGCAACCGTCCAGACCATCGTTCTTCGCCTGCCAAGCCACTACAAAAGGGGAAAGACCATATGCAAAACAGGCTTAGTCCCAGCCCAAAGGGGTAGTCCAGCCCGAGCTGCTAGGTCACATCCCTTCTGCACGAGACCAAAAGCATCCCCAAACATGTTTCAGCCTTGTTGGGCATCATCAGTGAGGAGTAGCTTGGGTCTCTAGGCCCAGCAGGCACGGGACCCACGTCTGGGCATACCCGTCCCACTGGGGGTGACAATAGCAAAAATAAGGTGATGGCTGGAAGGTTTAGAATGAATCTTAACCTCTGGCATCGCTCTGGGCAACCCTCCAGACCATCGTTCTTTGCCTGTCAAGCCATTACAAAAGGGGAACGACCATATGCAAATCTGGCTTGGTCCCACCCCCAAAGGGGTAGTCCAGCCCGAACTGCTAGGTCACATCCCTTCTGCACGAGACCACCAGTATCCTCAGACATGTTTCAGCGTTGTTGGGCGTCATCAGTGAGGAGTAGCTTGGGTCTCTAGGCCCAGCAGGCACGGAACCCACGTCTGGGCATACCTGTCCCACTCAGGGTGACAATAGCAAAACAAAAGAGGTGATGGCTGGAAGGTTTAGAATGAATCTTAACCTCGGGCATCGCTCTGGGCAATCCTCCAGACCATCGTTCTTCGCCTGCCAAGCCATTACAAAAGGGGAAAGACCATATTCAAATCAGGCTTGGTTCCACCCCAAAAGCGGTAGTCCAGCCCAACTGCTAGGTCACATCCCTTCTGCGTGAGACCACAAGCATCCCCAGACATGTTTCAGCCTTGTTGGGCGTCATCAGTGAGGAGTAGCTTGGGTCTCTAGGCCCAGCAGGCACGGGACCCACGTCTGGGCATACCAGCAAGCGTGACTGGAATACAGTGAGGGTGCTGGTATAAAGCAATATTGCGCAGGCAAACTAAATCCTAAGGGGGGCAAGGTTGCTCTTCTGCAGTCACAGCGCTGGGGACAAAGTTCTCAAAACCACATTAGAGCCAAAATATTTGCACGGTGCCGGCACTGCATCGGCGAGGAAACTGGGAACGCCACGGCGGGTCACGAGATGATCCAAACTTTATAACTGGTTGAAGCAGGCTTACAGTCAGCATGGAACGTAAGCTGAGGGTCCTTTGTGGACGGCCCCAGCCCAAGCTATATGGTGAAAGGAAACAAATGACAGTCCCGCTTGACATTTACTCAAAAGGAGGGTCTAAGCAAAGGGAGGGCAACCCAACGGCACTGCAAGCAGCTCCCACAAGGGCGGCCACTACGCCTCAAGTGGCTGAGAAGGCCTGTGCTAGCACGAGCGACTCCCCGTCGGAGTTGAGCATGGTGCTTGGGGAAATGAGATCCGGCTTTGCCACCATCAACACAAAGCTTGTTGGAATGGCGTACAAGGTTGATAGGATGCAGGAGTGCATCAACAAGGAAATCAGCAGGAACTCTGAGATTGAAATCCGGGTCAGTGAGCTCGAGGACACCAGCAATTAATCCACACAGGGAATTAGGGTACTGCGGCATGAGGTCAAATCCATAAGAGACAAGAACGAAGTCTTAGAAGTGAGATCAAGGAGGAATAATATCAGGGTGGTGGGTTTGATGCTGGAAATGGATCGGAGGGACAGGGCCTCTGTATCCTTATCCTTAACTGCCTTTTATCGTGTGTTCTGTTGTGTTTTCCGTGCAGGAGTTCATGTGGAACTCCTGGTGGTGCAGCTCTCCCTTTTGGTTTGGTGTATAGACCCATGGGATACCCTTATGGCACCCATGGGTGGGGGTACAACCATGTGCCCCTAGCGTATGTTTTTGGGCACCTGTGTGTGGCCCACAGAGCAGGGTATGGGCTGGTGGCAGCTCCATGCTGAATTTGACAGGTGCTCTGAGTATCCTCCATTTTGGGATACCCAGGCCCTGCCATTGGAATCAGTTGATTCCTGATAAGAAACAAGATGGCCCCTGTGGCGTCTTGCTTTCTATTGCCTTTTACCTTGTTTTCCCAAAGCCCTGGGAAGCCCTGACTCTGTCCCTTCCCCCTGACTGGCTGTTGGGTGGAAGTTCCATATATGGTGTTGTTGTGAAGTCCAGGCCAGTCTGGATGGTGCCTTCCGAGTGACTGTATGTTGTGGGTACACCCTGCGGGTGGGACCTGGGTGAATTGAGTGTGTGACGAATTTGCATTCTGTGTTGTGGATGTCTAGTATCTGGTGTTTGACACAATGTCTGAGACAGCCCTGCCCGAAAATGGAATGAATGATATTGAATGGCTGGGTACTTGTCCCAATACATATAAATTGTTGTGAGTGTCTGGAGAGAAGTGAATGGCCTGAATGCACTATACACCTGATTGAATGCCTGCCTGCATGAATGCCCTTCTGACCAATTGGTCGTCTGAGTGTGACCCAGCAGAATGAATGGGAGATCAACTAGTATATCTGGGGGCCTCTCTCTGCTAGGATTCATGTTCAGAAGTTGAAGTCCACTACGACGAGTAACTGGAGTAAAACTGAAGCTTAACCTTGAAGCCCTGCTGGAAGATAAGAATTGCTGTTGCTCTTCTTCATCAATCTGAAAGCTGCTGTGTCTCCAAGGACTGACCCAGAGAGGACCTGGTTACGCGCCCTCTTCCTGAGCTACGAGGGACCATCGTGCACCAGCTGATCTTTGCCAAAGCTCCCTGGTAGACAGAGCTACAACAGGCTGCCGACCCGAGTCGGGGACTGCCGCGGAATCCCAAAGAGAAGTGCCCGGAATGTTGTCTGCCACCGTCGACGACAGCAGTCGCCAACCAAAGCCGTGTGCTCCTGTTGCCTAAGAACCTTCGATTCACGGACGTGCTCATCTGCACCACCGCCTGCCTTATCCCGCCAGAGAAGGCCAGGCCGTTGACGCTCCAAGGAGCATCTGCCGGTGGGTTTCCCACCACCCAAAGACCACATAGACGCTGACGAATCGACGCCCTTGCTGGGACACAGTTCTTCAAACTCTTTGTGTCCTGAACTATCGACATCAAGGTGCCTCGCATGCCTCATCCTTCCAGGACGTCTACGCTCCGTCGCCGACGAGCACCGCTAGGAAAGAAGCTGCCACATCACTGCCGTAGTTCACCCTGTTCTCTGTCGGACATTCAACGACCCGTGACTCCTGCCTTAAAGGGAGGGCACTCAAGAAGGGCCGTTGATTCCCCGACGAGGAACGCTACAACACCAGGTACTTTGGGGTTGCTGAACTATTGGAAAGTACCTTGTGAACAATATATGGACTGGGCTTGTGATATATCTTTATTCTACAGGTTGCCCAGGTGGGGGGATCTCCCCACAGAACTGTGTCTAGGTAGCAGGGCCAGTATTCTGCCAATTGTTCTAACCATCTGCTTTCCTCTTATATCTATTGTTGGTTTCCTTTACGAACTAATTTGTTTGACATTTAACGGTACAGTTGATGCACTTTAAGGAGATCTAATAGTAATTGTGGTACCACATAGAACTGTATATTTGCCATTATATATAAGCGAGTACAAAGTGAGTTATCGTGATATTGTGCATAACCTTGAATATTAATTATATAAAGACTGTGTTTCAACTAATACAGTGTGTGGACATTCCTTTGTGGGAGCTTGGGGACTACACTGTACTTAAGAACCAGCCTGCATCACCTCCTGAGAAGCTAGGTCTTGATTGCTCGACCACGTACCAATAATAAAGAATCTTGGCTGGGGTCCTCTGTGCCTCTCTTCTACCATATAGAGAACAGAAGTACAGGCACCCCCCTCCAGTCTTTACAGTGGGGATCCCAGAATCTGTACTGCAGCAATGCACGGAGACCTTCATGGAAAAGTTTATCATGGATGTGCTGCAGAACCCTCCCCTGTCCTCCCAGTTGCTGGTGGAGAGGGTGCAGAGTGTGTCCCAGATCACTGTGAGGCCAGGGCAAAACCCCTGCCCGATCATTGCACATATCGTGAATTATCGGGATAGAGGTGCCATACTGCACAAGGCAAGGGAACTTGGAGACCTCACTTACAAGAACGCCAGAGTCTTTTTTTATCTAGATTTCACACCAGCTGTGCAGAAAGCTCGCTTGTCCTTCCTTGCAGCGAAAGAGCGCTCCGGGATCACGAGATCCGATACTCGATGCAATACCCTTCCAAACTAAGGGTCCAACATAACGGTCAAACACACTTCTTCACTGATCCTGGAGTAGTGCATGACTTTCTCGAATCCCTCCCAAAGTGATTAGCTGGGAACCTCATTTTATACCCCTCGGGTGGATTGATGGTTCGGGCCCAACCAGGAGGGCCCTTGACATGGTGCCAGCGAATGGACACAGGCCGAATAAACATTACCAGCAAGCTATTCCCCGGTGGGTTTGGATAATCCTATGCATACAATGTAATTAATAAGTCTGGACCCATACATACAAATGGTTGATGGTTTCAGGTCCTCCCCTTGACGTCCTAAATGGTAAAAGTCACTTGGGCGGTGGCGTTCAGCGCCACCGGGCCGTTGCCCACTGTAATGAGGTTGTTTAGGAATTTTGGGAGGGTGGTGGGCAGTGTGGGTGAGGGGTGGTGGGGGGTGGATTTCTCAGGTTCATAATGGGGGGCAGGGAGATAATTCATTGGGATGTTGGTTTACGTTAACTCCAAAAGGTTTGCATCTCGTGGAAGAGACCAAATGTCAGCTTTTAGGCAGGCCGCCAAGTCGTGGAATAGTCGCCCAAATATATAATCCTCACCCCAGCTATGGTGCATAAAGTCATTAGCTGGAACGTACGGAGTCGCAACAATCCACACAAAACATGAAAAGTGGTACAATACTGTGAGAGGCACGGGCAAAAATTGTCATGCTGCAGGGGACCCACCTTAGGGGTAGTGGGACCAAACGTGTGGCCAGAAGCTGGGAAAACTGTAAGTATTATACATCATTCTCGGTGTACTCAGCCGGGGTCATGACGCTGGTGCACAAATTACTAGGATTCCATACAAGTGATACAATCATTGACCCACAAGGGAGTTTCTGGATGTTGGGGAACTACATTGATTACATTTGTCAACATCTACGGGCCAAATGTTGATAGCCCAGGGTTTTTCCACACATTGGTGAGACTATGTCAGAAATACCTACACACCAACATTGTATTGGTGGTGGACCTCAATGTGGTACTGGACCCGAGCAGGTACAAAACACCCAGTGGGGGAGGAGATGCTCCTAAGCAGCAGAAGTGATTCTTAGCGGTATGAGCGCATTAGAACTGGGGGATGTATGTAGACTCTTGAGGCCTGAGGGGGAGGAATACTCACACCATTCGTCAGTCCACAACTCCTCGTCCCGGCTGGAGTACATCCTTGCCTCCCCATATCTTGTCAACCATACAGATGACTGCATGCTGCTCCCCAGAACCCTCTCGGACCACTCCCCGGTGCTATGGTCATTTTGCATGGACCTGATGTTGCCCCACCCACAGTGGAGGTTTAAATCAGCAGCTTTGGGGGACCCAGTGTTTAAAAGCAAATAGCTTAGTCTGATTAAGAACTATTTTTGTGAAAATGTGGGCACAGTTCCCGGGAAGGGCACTTTGTGGGGGGCGCTTAAGGCAGTACTTAGTCGCGGGTGTCTGTCCTTGGAAATGGGAGTGTTGAAACAAATTAGGAGGCAACTAAAGGATACTGAACTTGAAATGAAGGGGTGGAAAAGAGAGGTGGACAGGGGAGACACGCCAGGCTCACTAACCAGACTAAGGGAGGCACTGGACCACTTTGGTGCCCTTGCAGAGAGGGAGGTTAAATACCTAGCTCAGCTGGTAAAGGCCCGCAGATAAGGAGAGGAGGGCAGACCGGGCAGACATCTGGCCGCGGTGGTGAGACATGAGAGAGGATGTAGGGATATATTGGCAATTACAACTCCTGAGGGGGAGGTGTTGGTGAACCCTAATGAGATAGCTGCTACCTTTCGACGTTTTTGTAAGTCTTTGTATGCCTCATTCCCGGTTCACACGGTCTCCTCTTTCTGTTTTTTGTTCTTGTCCGCGCCCTCACACCTATGGGTTTATGGCTGCGCAATATAAATGCAATAAAGTAAAAGTAAAGTAAAGAGGCACACTGCCAAAGGCGGAATTCAAAAACTAGGTTAGAGAAGCTGCTCTCCCATGATTGAGTGCCGGGGCGGTGGACCTCCTGGCGGTGCCCATTACGGTTGACGACATTCTGTGTGCGATACGGTCTTTACCTACCTCGAACGCCCCAGGCACGGACATTATGATTGCAGAGGTCTACAAGGTGTTGGACCCCGAACTGGCTCAACATTTGCTGGCTGTATGGAAAGAGGGGATGATGGTGGGGCACCTCCCCCCACGATGTGCGAAGCAGTGATCACACTGATCCTCAAGCAAGCTCCGTGTGCCGCCCAATATCTTTATTGAACCTTGACACGAAAATATTTGCTACGGTATTGGCGGACAGGCTGTTGCCCCATGTCCCCCAAATCATCCATATGGACCAGTCCGGGTTCATTCCCGGGAGGTCGACTTCCCTAAACCTGCAAAGATTGTTTGCCATACTAGCCTAGGTACAACCTAATATTCAAGCAGTGGCTGCCCTGCTAGATATGGAATAGGCATTCGATTCCGTTGAGTGGGGCTATCTCTTTGAAATAGTGCGGCAGTTCAGATCCCCTGAATACTTCCTTTCAACAGTGCAACTCCTATATGCATGCTCAAGTACCCAAATTGATATAGGTGGAACGCGCTCCCGCACCTTCAACCTGGGACGAAGTACAAGGCAAGGCTGCCCCCTCTCGCCCTTATTATTTGCAATGGCAATTGAGGTACTGGCAGCCAGACTGCGCAGAGTACATGGGCACAGTGGCCTGGTGATGGGGGGGCTAAGAGAGTTGGTATCCATATATGCTACTGACGCGATTGTGTATATCAAAGATCCTGCAGAGAACTTGGCTCGGCTAACGCAGGAAGTGGAAAGGTTCGGTGGAGCGTCGGTCCTCCGAAACAACAAATCCAAATCTCCCCTGTTTCCCCTTACAAGCACACTGTCAGACCTTCACACACTCAAGGGTATAGCTGGGAACAGTGGATTGTTACATACCTGGGGGTGCAGATTAGCAGGGACGCCAAGACACTACTAGAAGACAACCACAACAAATACCTACGAGTGCTAAAGACCAGTGTTGAAAGATGGTGTGGGCTGTCCCCTTCCCTCATGGGCAGAATAACGATTGCCAAGATGATAGTTGTGCCTAAGCTTCTTTACATCTTTCAAAACGTGCTGGTATGGCCAGTGGGGAACTTCTTCAGAGAGGTGCAGTCTCTGCTGATTAAGCTCGCTTGGCACTCTAAGTGTTCAAGTATCAGCTGGGAGACGTTGACACAGCTCTGGCAGTGTGGGGGAATTGGAGCACTGGATATAGAACTGTACTTCCTAGCGACACAACTGTCCTTCACAAGATACTGGATGACAGGTGCCCAGGCTACTCCTCATGTGCGCATCGAGCGCTGCTCGGTGCACCCATACTCCCTACAGGGTTTGTTAGTTTCTGGTGTTTCTAGGGACACGTGTAGATTTGACCTGGTGGCATGCATGCTGCACGCCTGGAAAAGGGCTCTGAAGAGACTGGGAATCGACCATCCATTTGGCCCGGGCATCTCCCCTGGAACATAGAAACCCTGGCTCCAACCTGTGATAAGGTTTTTGCTCATGATTGGGCGGGAGCAGGTATTAACCGCATGGATGATATGTCCCCGGAGGGGGTGTTTGTCTTTCATGATCTGTTTGTGCAAAAGATGGGGGGCGGCTTCCAACGCACACTACAACACTTTAGAATGAAAGTAGCTTTTCGAGAATGGTCCCCGGTGTTTCCGGTAATTCCGCACACTACCCTGCTGCTGCGTTACATCAGGAACTCACCTGGGTGCAGGGGGTGGTCTCGGCATTGTACAAGATACTTCAGGCTGATACACCCAGGGAATCATTGAAGTGTAAGAGGAGGTGGGAGGAGGACTCCAGGTTGGACTTCTCAGACAAACAGTGGGCAGTGATATGCAGCACGACGCATAAGGGGGCTTTTAACTCCCGGCTACAGCAGATCCAACTGAAAACACTACATAGAGCTTACATCTCTCCGGCACGCACGCACAAATACGACGCTACGAGATTTGCTAAATGCCTGAGATGTCATGTGAGCCCGGCAGATCTCATACATGTGCTGTGGGCCTGCGTTAAGATACGCCCCTTCTGGGAGGGGGTGGCTGAAATCATGTCTGAGATGACTGGTTAAACAGTGCCAAGTGATCTCTTATGCTGCATGTTTGGGTGGCTTCCAGGACTGGCTAAATGATACCTCAAGCTACTCTCCACCTGCATTATAACGGCAAGAAGATGTGTGTTAATGAAGTGGACATGCTCATCTCCCCCTAGAGTGAACACATGGCTAAAAGACATGACCTGAATGAGTGACATGGATGTAGAATATGCAAACCTATGCAGGCCGCAAAATCGGCCCAGGAACATGTGGGGCCCCTTTGCTGCATACCTATTGACTGTGGGTGATTCCCCAGACTGATCCCGATGCTGGGTCGGGGAAGGGTATGTTATGGGCCGGCCGCCCCGCCTTAGACAAGAGAAGTGGGAACCCCTGGGAGCATAAAACCAGTCAGTGTGAACTGCAATCCTTTCATAAGCAGAAGAGTGTACCCATGTCATCTTAGAGCCTGCTTGTTGTTTCCACTGATTGGTGTGTTAAAAGGTGTAACAATACGTTTTTCATAGCCCAAATTGTAATGTATGTTGAATATTTCTGGCAACTGTAAATGAGATGCGAACCAACCAATAAAGAAATGTAAAAAAAAAATGTATATGAGCAGTTATATCAACATAATATCCAGGGGCTATGCAGGTTGTTAAGGCCTGTCATGATCCGGACAATCTGGCTAATGCCAACAAAGTTTTTTCATTGAATTTCATAGGTTTGTATTAGTGCAACTTAACTATAACGTCCCTTTAACAAAGTTATTTCATTGAATATAGATATAAACAACTCAGACATTGGATTACTAATACCAGAAAAACTAGATATGCTAGCAGGGACACAACGAAGTTGGAGGATTTATTTTTGGGGATACAGCGGCTAAAAGGGGCTCATCATTATATAAGATACTTACTAGTAGTTGGTTTGGTCCACCGCACACATATATGTCTAAATGGAAAGAACAGATGTCATGGTTTAATATTTGGTATAGGGCTGTGAAGTCATCAAATTGCGTTCAATTTAAGGAGAATGGGTATAAAATAATATATCGTTGGTATCTCACACTGAAGAGGCTCCACAAGATTAATCCGGCAGTTCCTGCATCTTGCTGGAGATGTGGACAGAGGATAGGCTTGTAATTTCTTATATGGTGGGTATGTATCCTCATCCGACCGTATTGGAAGGAGGTTCTTGCCCACATTAAGTCTATATTTGGGGTCGACTCCCATTGGATCTGTTGGTTTGTTTATTGGGTACTGAGGATGGGGGGGTCAATATAAGTTTTCAGTGATAATGTCTAAGCTGATTACCCATTTACTGGTGCCAGACTGGGTCATAGTAGCTCAGTACTGGAAGTCTAATGTTATACTGTATACTCAAGAGTAGTGGGCTAGAATCTGGTTCAAGACCAAAATAAGTAAAATTGGAACCTCTCTTAGGGGTAGAATGCCACGGTATCTGGAGACTTGGAATCCTTTCATTCAGTTTGTCCAAATGCATTATTACCTGGGGATACATCACAAACCCCAGAATCAGGGGACCTTCACACTTTTATAATTGGTCGGGACAGAGATCTCCGAGATAATTGTGTAGGTTTGTATTTATCTTTGGCAATGATTATTCCTTTACTGTGCGAAGGCCTTGGAATGTCATTGGTAGATATTTAGAGACTAACAG
The DNA here is from genome assembly GCF_040938575.1 of Ambystoma mexicanum. Lineage (NCBI taxonomy): Eukaryota > Metazoa > Chordata > Amphibia > Caudata > Ambystomatidae > Ambystoma > Ambystoma mexicanum. Next base: position 539,080,567 of record NC_090925.1, on the reverse strand, counting down.
TGCCCTTCACTGTGTTGGTGAATTTTGTAAAAGGTTACTGTAATACCTTTGTTTCAAAGGATGCAACCTTCTGTATGATTACTGGGACTAATACAATTCGAATGACCTAAAAAGACAAGCATACTGGCAAGGTGGGAGCAAAAAGGCAAGGCACGCCAGTAGGCTTACACAAGCCACAACGCAGACTTACAGAGCAGTCTGGAAGCAGCGTTGAGGAGCGCTGCAGGCCTAGCAGAAAGTCCCTTAGTACGTCCCTGTGCGTGCATCCCGCGAATGGATGATGGAAAGAAACATCTCCATTCGAGGAAGCTGTACGGCGCAAGGAGTACCGTCGGGTGCTTCGTGACAATTGCTAATTTCGAATGGACAGAAATTAGATTTGTTGGTTTCATCAATGTCTTAACTAATTATCCTCACAATCTGATATTCATATCAGTGAGGAAAAATTACTTTCTTGATTTAGGATCAAGAGTTAAGGATCAGTCATTACAGACATCTATATGCAAAAAATCCATAATGATTTTACATGCATTATTCAGTCACTCTACCTCCAACATTAACAATATTCCAAAAGTAGACTTAATTGTACACAGGAAATTAAATATGAAAAAATGTGCTGGAAAATGAAACAAAGATTCCAAGCTAAATGTTATGCTAAAATTACTATTAACCAAGCCAAGGAGAATGCAGTAAAGACAGAATGGGTTCTATGTAACTTTTCCACCCTTTCCCCCCTCCGGCGGGGGGCGGGGGGGGCATGGTTGTTCACTCCCACAGGAGCAGCCCAGAACAAGGTATATTTTTTTCAACCTTTTTTCTTTTTGTGTGAGATTGCTGCCGCCAAGCCCCACCCACTTACTGCCTCCAGCCTCTAAATCATCCTGGCACCCCCCTCCCCGTGAGGGCGAATCCTGCGGGGGCAAAGGGCACGGGTGTTCACTCCTGCAGGGTGTTTGCGGCGAGAAGGATTTTTTTAACCTGCCTGCAGACATCAGGAGTTCGTTGTTGGCCTTTACAAGGATTTGTCTTAACTCGCTTACTTAGACCTGCTCGCCACCAGGCCAAAATCCATTGAGGTTCTGGAAAACAGGAGCGGAAGCAAGACATTGGGGGACACAGCGCCTGCACAGGTAGTCCAGCGAGACCAGGTGAGACTCAAGGCGGGGCTAGGTGGGTGGGGGGGGTCGTTGCTGGGGACCACCCCGAACTTCCTGACTCGCAGTGACCAGCTCGGAAAGTAGAAGTGGATTTGTGCAGCCCCCTAACATTTGATTTGACTTTTCAAGAGCACTCACCACCCACTTGCTATCCCCTGGTTGATTCATTAAACATGTCAACCTGCTCCATAACAGACGCATTTGTAAAGCACACATTCACCCCCAAAGGGGCATCTTCTCGCTTATAACAGATGTTTATTGTTACCCAACTTAATAGTACTAATTTTATCGACCTCAGAAGGATGAAGGGTTAAGTAGGCCTGCCGGGATTCCAATCTATGAACATAAGGTCAAACACCGGCCCCTTTAGTGGATGCATTAGTCCACTGAGCCCCAGACTCACCTGCACTAGTGCATGTATCTGTGCCCAGTCATACAACCAAGCGGAAAAAATGCTGACCCTAAAAAGAAAATTGCCTACTATAACCACCACCCCCTTACTTAGCATTGCTGAGAGAAGTACTATTGCCCATGTAAGACCTCTGGGGAAGCATATCCGTTAATCAGTGAAATCCACCAGTTCCTGGGGAGGGAGAAATACTGCACTTGACGCCCAGGCCAGCAACAAATTTGATGCCATTAATTCTTCAACAAATGGAGGCACGGGCCACGCTCACCTGCCCCCTAATAATTGGCCTAGGACTTATACTGATCAGCCATGCCCCTGGTGACTCCAAAGTAGCCCGACTTCAATTCTGACTCCAACTTTGACTACATCTGGACCCCCTCTGAATGTGGTTGCAGGGGAATCTAATGCTCATGGCTCTGCCACTTCTGCTTCAATCCTACCCCCCACCAGGTGGCCAGTGGTCTTTGCTACCCCTGTCCCCCTGCCGTCCCCACATGGCTGCTTGGAGCACTACTAACATCATCACTGGGGTAGCATTGAAGCTTTCATACCAAGTGGGGGTGGGATCGGGACATTCAGGCCCTCAGAAAGGACCTAGCTAGGGACCCTAACAAACAAATCGTCTGTCCCCAATCATCTGGCGAAAATAAGGCTAAAAGCATGGGAAATGTGGCTGAGGGGAGGCAGATTAATTGCGATGTCCTGATGAATGAAGCTCCCAGGTCATCACCTCACTATGAGCAAGTGGCCAAGCAAGCCTCCGGGCAGTCTGGAGACGGGGACCCAGAGACCAAAGCGTGTCACTGCAGCATGGTCCTATCTGAACTCTTGCTAATAAAGAACTTAGTTCTATCGTTATTTGAAGCAGCTGGAAAGGTGGTGGTTAAGGGGGGCGTTTACTTGATCAAGAAGGATGTAATATGGGCCCCTGATATATTGGGGGTAGTTAGATTTCCTGTATCTTGCTCCAATACTCCATGAGGACTACAGGGACAGAAGATGACTTATAACTGGGGATAAATCAAGGACCAATAATGATAGAGCTCAAGTGAATTAAGTAACATCGCCCAAAACAAGCTCAAGCACTCAACCCCTTGCCCCTTCTCGACTGAGTCCGACCCCTAGTCCGAAGGCAGACTGCAACCCTAAGGCGAATGCCATATATGCCAAGACAGGAATGTAGTCGCACCATGTTCCATTTATACCCATTGTTAAATCCAGTAGGCCAACAGCATCATGGGCAGGGGTGTCAATATACTTACACAGAGTTCCCAAACTGGCCCCAATCAGCATGAAACCAGGGAAACACTTTTCAATAAATGCACATACTGGCTTCGAACTGTGAGGGGATGTTCATTTGCACCTAAGGAACAAATTGTCAATTGCATCTGGATCTCCCAGCCTGCGGGAATGACCTCTGACACTGTCAGAATAGACTTTGGGATTCTTTCATGGCCAAGGATATAATTGATTTTGGCAAGACATGTTACTCCCCAGGAATCAGTACAATAGAACTTAGTGCATACCCCCAGGAAAACATGCAGCCGAGACCCATGCTCTCGAGAGCAAACGCACCACTGGGGGAAAAGGCCCCTGGGGTTTCCTGACGGGCATAACTATTAACGGCCAAAGGTGCATTAGCGATCCACTAATCTCCCTGGTCTCAGGATGTGAAGGCCCCACAATGCACCTAGCATCCACGAGATAAACCTGGGCCCTAGGGTCAACTCACTCTATACAACCCAATTGTATTCTGAACAAAATATTTTTCTTGGTTTGCTTGTTGTTCAATTTATTTGTGATGTTTTTTTAATTTCCGTGTGAAAACTTGTATGGCTCAATGCTGAAATAAAGTTAGTTTTTGTGCTCCTGTGCTCCTGCTTCTTCCGTGCTGACTTCGCCTTGGTCCCTGTCACTGGACGTCGGACGCTCAACTTGGGAAGTTAACTTTGGCGTTATCGGCGCCGACTTCAGTTCGAGCACTTTGGCTCCTCCCCACACTGTGGCGATTGGCTGCGTGGTGACACAGCCTTTTCAACAAATATCCAGCGCACGCGCACAGCGCGCGCGCACTCGGGCGAGTACCGGATTGAGTACCGCTTACCCGCGCTGTATGCTGTTTGTGCTCCTGTGCTCCTGCTTCTTCCGTGCTGACTTCGCCTTGGTCCCTGTCACTGGACGTCGGACGCTCAACTTGGGAAGGTGAAGCAAAGACTTTCCATCCAAAATAACTTTATTGACACTTTACATACACAGGGGAAGTGACACTGTGTTTGTTTGTTTGTTTTTTAGTTAACTTTGGCGTTATCGGCGCCGACTTCAGTTCGAGCACTTTGGCTCCTCCCCACACTGTGGCGATTGGCTGCGTGGTGACACAGCCTTTTCAACAAATATCCAGCGCACGCGCACAGCGCGCGCGCACTCGGGCGAGTACCGGATTGAGTACCGCTTACCCGCGCTGTATGCTGTTTGTGCTCCTGTGCTCCTGCTTCTTCCGTGCTGACTTCGCCTTGGTCCCTGTCACTGGACGTCGGACGCTCAACTTGGGAAGGTGAAGCAAAGACTTTCCATCCAAAATAACTTTATTGACACTTTACATACACAGGGGAAGTGACACTGTGTTTGTTTGTTTGTTTTTTAGTTAACTTTGGCGTTATCGGCGCCGACTTCAGTTCGAGCACTTTGGCTCCTCCCCACACTGTGGCGATTGGCTGCGTGGTGACACAGCCTTTTCAACAAATATCCAGCGCACGCGCACAGCGCGCGCGCACTCGGGCGAGTACCGGATTGAGTACCGCTTACCCGCTTTGCCGCGTTGTCGGTAGACGGTTGGGGTGAGTTAAACTATATCTCGATCCATTAGTAAGTGCCCTTATATAGCTTCCCCCTGGATTTAGCTTATAAATTGCTCTGAGCACTTTGTTCTGTCTTAGCGCCACCCAGTTGTATTATTTGGAATTCTATTTAGCCATATTGCAATGTCGACGCGCGGACGGCTTTATACATTAAAAACCAACATGCCAACAATTGTAAATGTTGGTAATAGTTTTAATGGTCACCAACACAATCCGCAAAAAAAAATGACTTCACATAAGTCTATTGTTTTAACCCCTAGCCCTATGACCCCGAAGGGCTCCAGTACCACCGTGTTTCGCCCTGAGTGCCTGTCAACCCCTAATCAAAGTGCCCAACCATCAATTCAATCCCTATGGCTCATAAGTCACTCAAGTCTACCAATAACCACGATCTCCCACCGCAGCGACCCGCTATTAAATCTATAGCTGAACTTAAGACCCCATGTGAACTCTCAGACAACACCATGTTAAATTCTCCTTGTCAAGCCCAACCGGTTGTAATAGACCGAACTATTCAATCCTCTACGTCTTTCGAGTCCAGCTCAGATCTAAATGACCTTAACCAGACCCAAGAGGTATCTCTCCATGCGAGCCAGTGCGAATCCCCAATTTCGATTAATAACTCGCAGAATTCTCATCAAAACTCTGTGTCTCGATCAGCGTCCATCCACTCACTGTCTGCAATATCATATGTGCACCCTACACCGCGTCGCCCAAGTACCCTTCCTCAAGGTGACCCTGTTGTGGCTCATCCCCCGCTGTTACAAACCACACTGACAGCTATCAATACTACACTAATGTCTTTGTTTAAACTCTTTGAGGTATTGAACTCAAAAATAACAAACCAAGAATCTAAATTAGACGATCTGTTGCGATGGTCACAGCAAGTGAAATTGGCGCCTACATCCCTCCCATGTTCAACAGAAGGGCTACAAAGCGGCGTTTCCTCTGACATGCAGATGGCAGCTGCCTCAGTCCCTCTAACTCCTAAATCCACGCCTTATTTGGCGTTACCTTGTATACCACAGATTATCACAGTAAGTCCCCCAACAGTGGATGCTCCTGCAGCCATGTTAAATCAGTCCTGGGTGAGTGTACAAGACTCTCCAATTTCTGATCCTAGGTCAGAAAATGTTCTACCTGCTATGAACTCTACAATCCCAGATGAGTGCCACTCTGCAGTCCACCTGATCCCTAGGAAGATTCCTAAAATCACTGCTAAAAAGAAAAAGATTAAGAGCATGCCTGCTGCACGAATGACAAAAGCTTCCATGCATGCCTTTTTCAAAAAAATCTCCATGGATCGACCTGTGACTGCAAAAATAGTTAAACCTCTCTCAGCCTGTCCTATACTTACTAACCTTGATGAACATGCTCCTTCTGTAATACCTGTGGCTCATGACCCATTGGACGCCCTAGTTGAAGCCCTTGACTGTGATGATACTGATAATACTGGCGTTCGGACCCGGACTGATACTCGGCCTAGATCATCTGCTCAACCGTTACCAGTTTCTATCGGTCTAGAACCTGAAACACAACGGACAGCTATTATGAGTGAAATGCGTCACGCCCTGGACGCTTATATAGATGAGCGTTGCTCGCTAGCGAGCCAACTCCGTTCAAATCCGGCAGTGGATTCTCGGACCAAATCAGTTTCTTGGACCTCTCCGGTAGTTCAACCTAAAATCCTCCCACATCGACCACATAATAAAGGTCAGCCAGTATTGAAACAAGTATCATCCTTGCCTCCCGAACATCAACAATATACTGTGGAAAAAAATAACATTCCATACCATAATTTTGAGATGAAAAATGGCAACAATAAGCAATCTCACAAATCTACTACTAATGTGCCTGCTTACCATACACTCATCTTAAAATGCCGTGATGGACCCTATCCTAAATACAATCTAAATAGGCAAAGTGTCTTGAACATTTTTGGTGATATATTTGAACTGGAAGATCTAACTTCACATGATATAGCCCAGGTTGAATACATTTCAGATACCACCACAGCAATTGTAAGACTATGGATCCCTTCAGGACTAGTCTTAAATACTATATGGCTTGCTAAAATGTCTTTATTTGAAATGGGTTTTTTGCTGACACAAGACCCGGAGCGAATCACTAAACATGTAGATGCTCCATTAATCCCTCAACCACAAATTTATTTGAGTTCCCGGGATGATACGCAGACAACTTGGTCATAACCACTAGTGACTTCACAGTCCCATATAATTAAAATAGCTTCCTGGAATACTCGTGGCCATTCACACTTACATATTTCACTAAAAGCACTGACAGATTATGCTATAATCGCTTTACAAGAGACTTGGTTTCTGGAATCCCCAACATGGGACAATTTCGATGTTATTTTACTACCTGCAAAGTTGGGAACACGTGGTCGGCCCTCGTCAGGGCTTTTGGTGGCTGTTAATAAGAAATTGGGTTTTAAAATCAATGCCTGGAAGCATGTTAGCAATTATATGCAGTTGGTGAAAATTGCCTGTCAAAATCATACAATAGCCCTTGTCAACATCTATCGTAACCCGGTAGGGCTATCAGATGTGACTTTCTTTGAGGGTTTGATAGCTTTCATTGATTTAATTTCAGTCACACCTGGCATTACTGACTTCTTTATCATGGGTGATCTAAACATGGATTGTTTATCCCTAGCTAATAGAAATCAGACGAGGGCGATTACCATGTGGTCACGCATTATGTCTAATTGCAACATGTGTATGATGAACGGCTCTATAGAAGGTGACATTCCACCGAACCCGACCTGGCAGCGAGGCACTAGTCAAAGCACAATTGATTATATGTATGTTGAGCGAACCATGCTTACTCACATTCTTTTGTTTGAGATAATAAAGGGAACCGTAAGTGATCATCATCTTCTCTCCCTCCAATTAACCTGGACACCTATGAATTCTCCTAGACAATGGCTTGACCAACATGTCATGGTTAATAATACTAAGAATCGGCTGAGATGGACGCATGGAAATCTTATGAAGTTTACGCAGGCAGTTCATCAGTATTATAAATCACCTAAATTGATTGAATATATTGATTTCCTCGATCCTTTTCGGCAAACAATTGTCCCAAGCCCCAAAGCAAAAACTCACAAGCATACATTTGACTACGTAATTAAAGCTCGCAAGTCTGAATACCGCAAAGAAAAAAGAGCAATTCTTATGTCAAATAATGCTAATACTAGCGCAATGTTAAAAACAGTTAAATGTAAATATTTGAATTGGATTCGAGGACATCGAGCCAAGCTTTACCAACAAGATGGTGAAGCAATGCTATCTGCTATCTGGTCTAAAAACTCAGCAGAAATATGGCGATACCTCAATCAAAAACCAATTGTGGCCCAGGCCTATGCTCAATCAAATCCTGTAACTGAGGCCGTTTGGATATCCCATTTCTCTGAACTTTATAGCGATTCAGAATTTGACGCAAATAGTTATCAGATTCAGTCCTCGAAACCTTGGGACATTCACTGCTCCCCTGACCTCTTAGAAGCAATGATCAAAAATTTAAGCTCATCCCGAGCTGCAGGTCCCGATGGCCTCCACAATGTCACTTTAAAGGACAATCCAAGACTGTGGGCATTAAATCTTCATGCAATCTTTATACAAGTGATGATTAATCGCAGACTCCCAGCCTCTTGGCTAAGTTCTGTGATAGTCCCGATTTACAAGAAGGGTGATCGCTTAGATCCTTGTAATTATCGACCAATTGCCTTGTTAGACGCCCCAGGTAAATTGTTTGCAAAACTAGTTTTGTCAGAATTCAACCAGTGGACAGAAACCTGTGGTAAACGTGATCCTTACCAAACAGGCTTTGTTGCGGGCATGGGTACCTGTATTAATCTTCTTACATTGAACACAATTAAAGCCCTATGTCAGTCCCATAAGCAGTCAGTCTACTTTGCATTTATCGACCTGCATGCTGCATTTGACTCTGTCTCTCGACCATTATTACTGGCGAAATTAATAAGAGACAATTGCCCATCAGATCTTTTTGATATCATACTTGCATTTCATGGCATAACCTCTATTCGTGTAAGACTTACTTTGGAGGGACTGCTATCTGCTCCTATCCAGACCGCACGAGGTTTAAAACAAGGCTGCATATTAGCGGCAGCAATTTTTAATTATTTTATACATGATTTGAGTATTTCATTTTCACAGATATGTTCTGATGCCCCTGTACTAAAAGGAGTCAAAATTACTAATTTGAACTATGCTGACGATATTGTTCTAATTTCTAAGACGCCGAAGGGCTTGCAGAATCTTATAGATGTGTTTGACCAATATATATGTATGAATCAACTGGTGGTCAATACTAAAAAAACCCAGATTGTAGTATATCAAGCTAACAAATTTAGTAGGACTGGGTTGGTATGGTCAATAAATAACACACCACTAGATACTGTACCAACTTACATCTATTTGGGTGTTAAATTTGATGGCCTAACCAACTCATGTAACCAGATCGAGCGCATGGAGGCAAAGTTGACTGCGGCTATTTCGCAGACCAAAATAATACTGCATAAATTTGGAAAATTTACCATTCAACCGGCAATAGTTTTTTGGACTGTCAAAGCAATCCCTTCAATTATATATGGAGCAGAATCCATTTTGAATTGTAATAATCTCAGAAAATTTGTCTTTGATAAATTCGAGGGGAAATATTGGCGAGCAGTGTTATCTTTGCCGAACGGTGTTCCAGGTCCTTGGCTGCGTTATGAATTGGGCCTCATTTCAATGCATGCTACTTATACATGGCGCTGTTGTATGTTGTTGCGTAAATGTATAGTGGCATCTCGAAAAGTAACCATATTGTCGATTATTTCTGATTATATGTTAACATCGGATAAATCATTTGTGAAAGTATGGATTGATTTCTGTCTAGAGGCTCTTGCGGTTGCAAGCATACCGATAACCCTCTTAATCTCTAATCCAACAAAGGCAAAAAATCTTTTATACCAACTGGACTGGATTAGGACCTTAGAGAAATGCCAAAAATACCATCAACCATGTAAATACCGATTCTGGCCTAAAATGGTAAGAAGCCCCGAATCTTATCTATTAAAATTTCCATCAGTTGTACTGAGATCAGGAATAATGAGGGCCCGTTTTGACCTATGGCCTACTCATCAAGTTCAAATGAGACGAAATTTGAGAGCTCGATCACTTTTTTCATGTAGATTTTGTAATGATTCAACTACGATCGAAACTCTTGAACATTTGGTCTGTAACTGCCCTCAACTATCCTTATTAAGAACAAAACATTTTTCAAAGGTGATGAGTATGCTAACATCTATTGCCTATGATATGCGCTGGTCTTTTCTATTATGTTCCAACAAACATTCTGTCCAGGTAGCCTTAGTTAATTTTTTGATGGCTATAAATTGGAATACTTCAATCGGAGAAGATGCCATAAGCTCAAACAGTGATTGGACTGAGGAGGAGTAAATGATTACCATGACACCTACCAGATAATTCGTGTATTATGATTATTCTGGCTGTGATGTAATAATTAGACTGACTAAATTGTTGTTAATTTATCTATATGTCTTCTGTGATGATAAAAAAAAAAATAATAATAGCTCTGGCGCTGTTTGAGTCGGCATAACCAACATGAATTTTAAATGCTTACATGAATATGATTGCTTTTAAAAAAAAAAAAAAAAAATGTTAATGTTTGTTGTCTAAATTTTGTATATTTTGTATATTGAAAAGTTGTTTTTAACAGCTAAATCAATAAAAAAAAAAAAAAAAGAAATAAAGTTATGACCTACTGATTGACAGGTTTTTTTAAGTCCTTTAAATAAAATACTTTAAAAAGCTCATTGAATTTTTTTATTTTTTTTTATTTTGGGGGAGACCCCCAAAAGCCCAACTTTTCTCTATGCTATTGCCCATACCCCAAGGCCCTCCCCAACCCTTTTAACCCCATATATATTTTGATGAGTTTTTCGAAGTAATTTTTTCGGTAAAAATGACTTCAAAACAAATCATGTCAGCAAAACAACATGATACCAACAGAATATGGCTTTCATGCCCTGCCAGGAGGGCGGACTTGGCCTTTAACGGCCTGCCAGCCCGAGCTAAGACCTGCCCGAGCAGCGCTCTGGCCTCAGCTCGTGCTGTGGGCCGTTAAAGGCTGAGTCCGCCCGACTGGCAGGGCATGAAATCCATTTGCACCACAGGGTTCGTCCGGGGTGCGAATGGCTTTCACAATTTTTCATTGGGAGATCTGAACTGCTTGTGCAACCAATCTCCCAATAAAAAGAAAAAAAAGGGCGTTGCCATATGGAAAAGGGGCTAAATCCCTTTTCCATATCTATGGCAGCCAGCTGGGAGGAGCGCCGGGACTGGAATGCAATGCTCCAGTCTCGCAGGTAAGTGGAGGGGGGGGAAATCGGGTGATATTGGGGATGGAGGGGCAACAGGAAGAGGTTCCCAGTTGCCTCCCCGCATTGAAAAAAAATTACAAAAGGCGCCACCCGGGAAAGGGCAGGCATGGATTGTGTATTCTCGGCCAGCCACCTGATTGGCTGAGCGCCCTTCACCGAGTGCGAATAACATGCTTTGCTGACGCCTACAAAAAATATGGCTTCAGACTTTATGCAACCCAGACTCATACTGTAAACAATCTAAAAGCATTGGGAGCATCTTATGCAGACATGGGCATATTTTAGAAAAGGACCCTTTCCTGAAAGAACGGTTAGGAGCTAGGACAAATATGTCAGTTACTGGCGAGCTAATAAATATAGGTGATAAGCGAGCACAGCGTTTATTTGTTTCTTCTACTACAGCTTCGGATGTTGGTCCCTGGCTAAATAAGGAATCTAATCGTTTTAAATGTGGGCCCAGAACAATCTGATAAATATGCATGAACAACTGCAAGATCTTTCACGTCAGGGTGGTACATTGGCAAGATAACATACACAAGTACATATGCTACAATACATATTTTGTGGTTTATGCTCTGCCGTGACCTGTGAGCCCGTGTTAACTCACAGTACAATATGTGAAAGGAAATGTTTGCCGGTAATTAAAATTCAGGATACAAATTACTGCTTTGTATATGTATTATAGGCACATTGTATAGAAAAATACAATAGTAATCCTAAAACTTTATGTTGAGTCAGTCTGTCTACAATTAAATGTTGTATTGTGAGGGGTAATTGAGACGTCTGAAAGCCTGCCTTAGTATCACCTGCAGACAAAATATCCTGTAGGTCTCAATAAAAGGGAGGGTTTCAATCTCTCCCTGTAGAGACTGACCAGTTTGACAAATGTATCACTGCATTTAATCTTAACATTATTTTTATTCTATACCCTCATCCGGAAATGTCCTGTTGTGAGCATATCATTTAAAGAATATGTTAGTCATTCTGCTCCTATTCTTTAGCAGCCATATTAACATCTGAGTGCTGTATGTGTTATGTAGTAGTGTACCACCTTGACTTTGCCACATCGACCTGGGTATGGTATCCCCAGGTTCAGAACAGCAGCTTTGTGCAGTGAAAGCATATACCCGAGTATAAAGCAATCCCTTTTGGCAAAACAAACCAGAAATATCTACAAGTCCCATCATTTCCGTCTTGAACAAAAGCAAAACCCAGACTGTATCCAGAAGGGGAATTATGCACCCGGGATGGGATAAGCCATACAGATGACGCATTCAGGCCAAAAACAGGACTGCAAAACACATCCCTAAGCCAGACAGCCCAGACCATGTTAGCAAACCAACCAGGAAAAGACTACATCTCCCAAAACCTCTTTTTCTGAAAGGAGGAAAACCCAGATCAGACTAGTAAAACGTTTTTACAGATTTGGTATCAGGAAAATAATAGGGAAGACAAGGGGAAGTCTTGGGAAACAGGCCCTCACCAAGTCGATATCCAGAGTGTTAGCAGGAAGCCCAATACTACCCCGTGCAGTTAATGGACACATTGACAGAGACCCACTTCGTTCCCACACTTCCAGGGACACTGTGGAGAAGGCAACTCATGTCTCCCTCACAACGGTCAGCACAAGAGAAACAGAATCACCTGCAGCCACTCCCACCATTTGAAGTCAAGGGAAAGAATACCAGAAATGCAGAAAACATGGTTGAAATGTTTCTTCAAAACCCTCTCCCCACCACACGGGAGTAATTCTCAATACATAACCTAAGCTGTTTGGCTCAAGAGGTCACCACAACGAAATTCAGAGAAAGGAACATACATAATCTGAGACAGGGAACAAACGCTCCTTCCCAGTCAGCAACACACACAGTCTAATGTGGGATCCAAGATTGTGACTTGTCCATTCATAGATTTACCCCATGAACACAGGACTACAAGGCATACCTGCCATGGAGCATCCTCAGAAATGGAATGTGACCCCTCTGTCAAATCAGCAAGAATCTCAGTCCAAGCACTATATAAAGGCCAGCTCCCAGGAAGAGTGGAAGGGAGTTCTGTGGCACATAGAAGGCGAGTTGTGGTGTTTTAGAGGAGGAAGAATAATGCTGGTGCATATCGAAAGTTTGCTGGCTGGGCTGTATGACCTGAAGCGGAAAGGTGGGTTACAATAATTGCTATCCTCACATATTGATTGAACTGTCTTCAGCTAAGCAGATAGCTCAGAGCTAACTCAAGTTACCAATTTGCCATAGCGAATCTAAGGAGAGGCAGTAGATTAATTTCCTACCAGGCCTCGAAAAAGTGGACCTCTTTACCACTGCACATTATTATTATTATTATTATTATTATTATTATTATTATTATTATTATTATTATTATTATTATTATTGTTATTATTATTATTATTCCACTACACATGAAAAAGAAAACAGCTATATAATTCAAACAAATTGACGTTTGGGTTTATAGAGAGTTAATGCATGTGTCTATTTGCCATTTATTTGTTCCATGCTCTTTACTGCAGTTACAGCAAAATGATGCCTTTCAGTTGAACATGTTTCATTAACCAAACCCAATTACAAGTACAAATGTTCCTGAAGGAGTACTATTAGAATCTTAATCAAAACTCATGAGTACTCTAAATTAATTAGTGCAACTGAAGTGGTCCAGATGAAAGTTGCGATGAACCTGGACTATTCGTCCCTTCTACCCAGAGGGGAGCCAACCCGTTTGAGGCTAGGGAGGTAAGCCCCTTAAGCAACACCATCCCTAGGGGTCTGGGAAAGTGAGATCTCACTGGGTGTCACTCCCTTCTTGGGGAGAAGGACTCCCATCGCCGTAAGGAACTCCCGGTCCAGAGTACATTGTCTGCCTACATGGGAATTGCAAAGACTTTTGTTACTTCTGTTATGAATCCACCAAATAGTGAAATTTCTTCAATTTCTTTGGCTTCAGGTAATGCTGGATCTTGCCTGAACTCCACAAAGAGCAGCGACACACCCCTTTTATTTGTGTTGCTATTTTGGATTTCTCCAAATACTGACATTTCTTCAACCTCTTTGGTTTCACGTATTGCTAGATCCCGCAGTCAAAGGGGACCGACACACCCCTTTTGTTTGTGATGACGTAAATAAAACCGCAAGGAACTGCACTCAGGAAGAGAGAATCTTACACAAGGAGAGCTTCTGAAAGGAGGATATCCTGGAGGCCCACAGCCATGCTAGAACGCAGAGCCAGAGGATGCATGGGGAACAAGCTGAATGATAGCAAGATGCCAGAAAGCTGGGGTCCTGATCAGCCAAGAATCCAGGGTTGAGAGAGACAAGACGGTAAAGCAACCGTCTCACTTGGGGGGATGACCACATGGAAGCCATGGTTGCCCTGGGTCCTGTTAAGAGACACCGAGACCAGGCCACAGCAGACAGAGCAGATCCTCGATCTCTGCATGACAAGTGCATTAGCTGCCAAGCCAGGCAGCGGAAGGGAAGCAAACTCTCCCGAAAGGGTAACACCATTGAGAGGGGCCAACAGTGGAATCTGAGGCTGGCAAAGCCACAAGGGTTAGGGGAGCCAGATGAACCTGAGCGGGCTGACACCCTACCAAAACCAAGCTTGAAGAGCCCTGGAAAACCAACAGACATCAATCTTCAAGGATGGTGATGCCACAAGAAAACAAGAGCGGGCAGATGCCATACCGAGGCACTACTGAAGAAAATCTGCCAGAGGGTGAGAGGGCTTTAATGGAGCCCTGGAAAACCACGAGAAATTAATATTCAAACATGTAGAAGCCACAAGGGTTATGGAAGCCAGAGAAACCCGAGCTAGCAGACCCCCTACAGAAGTTGAACTAAAGAAAACCTATCAGAGGGCTTCAGAGAGCCTTGGAAAACTCAGAACCATTAATATCCGAGCTGGAGAAGCCACAAGGGTTACGGGAGCCCAGAAAACCAGAATGGGCAGACGCCACACCAAGGCCCTGATAAAGCAAGACTGTCAGAGGATCAGAAAACTTTGGGGAGTCCTGGAAACATGAAACATAGTGACCAGAAATGTATGTGAGGAGAAATAACCTGGAGTGTTCCAGTGCTTAAAAAAAACAAGACAATGACGCTATCAAGCAACAGGTCAGAAATATGGGAATTGTGTTAAAAGAAAGGTGTGTGCAGAGAGGCTCAGGATTGTAATGTGAGAAATTGATGGCCTTTGAAAATCCAAGACTTCTTGAAAAGAGATCCAGGTGTTGGGCCAGGCAAAAGCCAAGCACAGAAGCTAGTGCTCCAGCCTCAATTTGTTTTGCTATTATTTCCTAGGTGGTAGGGTCAGTTAGTGAATAGGATTTGGACTAAGGGCTGTTTCTTGTGGACTTATTTTTAGCTTGTTAGGCGATAGGGCTAGATAGGCATTTTTTTCTTATTATTTCAATAAACACCCTTGAACATGTCACAACTTAGTCCCACTCCTTCTTCTGGTTCCCCACAAAGTCCAAAGGAAAGTATATTGAGGAAACCCAATCTGATACAAAATAGAAAATGTTGCTCTATTGGATATAGAGACACTGGGCCTCATTACGAGGTTGGAGGTAGCCTTGCAAGTTAAATCGGCAAGGCTACCTCCAAACTCGCATCCGGGTCCGGCACCCATGGATGGGCAATTACCAGGCTATTCCAGCCCAGCCGGACCCAGTAATTGCCCTTTCGCGGGTGCTGGGCCCAGTACATCCCCATTCCCATTTGGCGCCAGTGCATCCGACTTGCTGTGCTTGCAGGTGCCTGTCAGTCCGCCAGGTCAGTGCGGCACCCGCGATCACAGCTCATAGTATGGCGGTACAGTCACAACGGTGCCGGTAGCGCTACCGGCACCAATGTTACCTTACTGCCATACTTATAATGAGGCCCACTGGCTTCTTGCACATAGCTGGGGTTTAGGGAAGCCTACAATGAACCTCAGAAAGGTTAACCTGTAAAATGGAAATCAGATTGATCAGATACATGCAGAAAGACAGTTATCTGTATGGATAGAAGGGAAAATCTTGTTTGTAAACAATTCCACACCATTCCACTAATCTGCACCAAATTTTGCATAGTTACCTGTGAGGACCCTCCGGATATCACTGGCTACATTACATGTGGACACCCCACCCCGTTCTGTGGATTTCAGCCTCTGCGCCTGGAAGCAGCAAAACATCAAGATGGACGTCATTTAAAGCATCTCATTGCAAGGAACAAAACCAACCAGGCTCTAGGGCGCATCATTTCCGAGTTATTTGAATGGCAATGCACGAAATCGGCAAAACATCAATATGGTTATAGAATGATTGGACAAAGCTTTTTTAAGAGTCTCAACGGCAGGAACAAAACTCATGTTCCCTATGGGTTGAAAACACACATGTTTCAAGGCCCTAGAACGCACTGTTTCTGAGATATTAGCACAGCAAACGCACAAAATCAGCAAAACATCAACGTGGTCATAAAAGGACCAGACAAAGCTCATTTTAAGCATCTTGGTGCAAGGAACAAAGGTGTGAGGCCCCTTTGGGACCTCAAAAACTGTGTTTCAAGGCCCTAGGATGCACTGTTTCAGAATTATTTGCACTGCAATGCAAGAAATCGGCTAAACATCAATGTGGTTATAGAATGACTGACAAAGCTTTTTTTAAGAGTCTCAGTACCAGGAACAGAACTCATGGTCCCTATGGGTCCTCAAAAACAATGTTTCAAGGCCCTGGGATGCACTGTTTCCCAGATATTTGCACCACAATGCACTGCACCATGCCAGGGTGAGGCGACAGTTGGGGAGAGGGCTCAGATGGTCCCAGTATTCTGCATTACGCCAACTCTCACCTCCCTTCCAGGTCTGCTGCAGGGTATGTAAACCAGCCACATGCGCCCATTCTTGGCGCAGTTTTACTTCAGAGTACAAAGCACATCTAACGATAAGGGATTTGGTGCAGGGACCTACGGGATCATTGATTTTCAACAATTAATAACAGTGTTATCATGCCTGTCTACTGGTTACATGACATTTGCACACCTCACCTCTTTCACCGGATTTCATCACCTCAACACATGACACTGTTGCCTGAAATCGGCGAAACATCAATGTGGTCGTAGAATGGCCAGACAAAGCTCATTTCAAGCATGTTGACACAAGTAACAAAACTCAAAGTTCCCTACGGGACCTAGAAAACCATGTTTCAAGGCCCTCAGACGCACCTTTGCCAATATATTTGCACCGCACACAAAGCACCATGCCAGGGTGAGACACAGGGGTGTTGCTAGGTCTGGAACAGACCCAGGGCTATGCTGATGTCGGAACTGTCGGGACTGGGGGTTAGCTAGCCTTTTGGTTGTAGCTCCTGAGATTCTATCCGGAGCTACAACCAAAAGACCAGGGGCTATAGCCTCTTTAGCCGCCCCCTAGCAACGCCTCTGGTGAGACGACAGGTAGGAGGAGCGCACAACGACAGGTGGGGAAAGCGCACCGTCGGTCCCAGTATGCTGCAGCATGCCATCTCTTGCCTTCCCTCCACGTCTGGTCCAGGGTATCTAAGCCAGCCACAGGCACCCATTCTCAGTGCAGTTCACTTCAGAGTGAAAACTACATCAAGCAATAAGCGATTCAGAATAGCAACCTACAAGATCATTGATTTTCAAAAATTAATCAGAGTGTTATCTGTCTGTCTACAAAAACTGTGTGGAACACGGGTACTTTTTACTAGTTGGCTTTATGATAGGGTAATTAGAAAATACAACGGCCACACAAGGACTAGATAGCAAAAGGGTGTCCGCAATAGAGGAACTGAAGAGAATAATCGAGTTAAGTAGTAAACAAGGGTTGTTGGCCACTGTCACTACAACGAGTGAAATAGGATTACAAGTAACACATCTGTAATAGCCGGATCCAAAACACTGTCAGTCGCACATCAAAAGGAAGCCCAGATTCCAATATGGCCTCCGACACGGAATAGACGTGCTGACAGCTGCTCCTCCACCCCAGTACGGCTACAGGAAGGCTGAAAATTGAGGGAGAGAGCAGCGGAAGCCCCCCGCACCACAGAGCTACAAGGGGGAAGGAAACTCAATTCCTCCAGAGGGATATATTTGCATATACAGGAGCACAGGAGGCCAGGCCAGCCCCGGTGGCAAGTCGCGATGCAGCGGATCCCGCCTCCCACAGAAGGGATGAGGTGGGAGAGAGCAACGGAATAGAGCTAATAGGGGCCGGACACAGAACCGAGGATGCACTGCATTGCCTCGGGCTGTGGACAGCTAATGGTCCAGAGAGGACATACCCAAGCCGCAGGAGCGGCAAAGAAAAAGGAGGTGCGAAGCGGCATCTTGGGGCCGTGAAGGGGAAGGGAACCAAACTGAGCCGTATGACAAGACAATCCCGCGAGCTAAGGATCAGAGGAAGCAGAGCGCCGGCCCACCCCAGAGCAGGAGGGGGCAGCACATAGACAGCCGGTCCCACAGACCCCATTGCGGTGCACAGTGGGAGAAGGAAACAGCGGGCAGCCTACACACCCTGAGCCAAGTAGCAAGATCAGCACAGCCCCCCCAATGGTAGCGGAGAGGCTACAGAGGTGTGAAGGACAGTCACCCCTGCTGCCGAGGGAGTAGGAGAAACCACTGGCTCCATGCATCGTGCGCACATGCTGAGGGAAACCACAGGGTGCAGGCCCCACGACCACCAGAGGAAAGACGCTGAGCACAGGCCCTATGGCCCGAGCCCACCTGAAGGAGCGGAGGAAGCAGGCGTGCAGGTGGGGAGAGATGACACTCAGGACACAACCAAGTAAGGCAAGGGAAGTAATACGGGGGAGAGAAGAGGACCTATTTGAAGGTGCCCAGACGGCAGGAGGAGGGGAGGCGCGTAAAGAGCAGAGGGCTTGTGACATAGGAGAGAGGTCCAAGAAGGATACCCGGGCGAGTAGAGAAAAGGCCTCTTACTAGCATACCCAGACTGCAAGGCTGCTGGGGGGGCAACCAAAAAGCCCCATAGCACCAAGGAAGAGCCAGAGATAACAAGACCAGAGTGAAGAATGACCCAGACTGGAATAATCTAGAAGAGGACGAGGGAAGGGTCCCCACGTCAAGAAAGAGGGGAAAGACAGAGAGGCCCGGGACCGCCCGAATACACCCGGGCCTGACATCACACGAAAGCACAGCATACTAAACCCCCCGGAACGCAAGAGGTGGGTGGCAGCAACCATGTCGAGTGCGTGATAGACGGTCTCTCCCCACCTATTAAGGGAAAGAGGCTTCCCCCTCCACTGCGGGCCCCTCCACCCAGGAAGAAAGCATGGGGGGAGTCCCACAGAGGGGAGACAATCCCAGTCTAGTATGAACCTGCTATACAAGGACACAGGCTTTGGCAGATAAGGCCCCAGAAGAGGAGAGTTGAGGAGGGAGACAGGAGAAGGCGTAAGGGCCATCGTAGACAAGGAAGGCCCAGGGGTGCTGGCCATGAACTTGAAGCCCACTAAGCGAGCAGGGGGGTAACCAACATACCGGAGGGAGACCGGACAGCTCACCAAAGCAGGGCCACAGCCCACAGGAATAAGCACACCAGGAGGAGAACCACCTGAACCCCCCAATGACGACCAAAGGGAAAGGCCACCTGACGAAAGCTTGGCTGCCCACAGGCGACACCCCGGGACACACTCACAAACATTTCGCTGCCAGCGGAATCCAGGAAACAACCCAAGGGAGGCACGGACAGGGGAAAGATCGATTGGAAGTAGAAGGGGAAGAGGGCTCAGCTCCAATGACAAAGCAAGACCTCCAGGGAGAAATCCTCACACTCCAAAACACCCTGGTCAAGAAATTTCAAGATCAGTCCCAGGGGATGAGGTCGGACCTCAACTCAGCGCTGGGGGAGATGAGGCACGAAATAGGCCAATTGGGAGAACGCACGGATCTAGTGGAAAAAGACCTTCAAGAAATCGACAGAGAGACCACAGAGAACAGCGAGGCGATCGAGCACCTAAATGTCGCAACCCAAGACATGGAACTGCAGCTGTAGGACCTATAGAACAGGTCACAACGTATCAAAGTATAAAACGCCTTCTGGAGACAATCATAGATAGGGACCTCAAGGAAGAAGTGCAAACCATTTTTGCAGAAATTCTGGGGGAAGGGGACCCCAAAACAGTGCCACTGGATCAGATCCACAGGGTGGGGAGGCTAAACAAGGGCCCTAACGCCAGGCCCAGAGACATTGTGGCGGCCTTCGCTCAATATGGTCAAAAAGAGGCCCTCCTGAGGGCGGCCAGACAACAAGAACCAGTGCTATACCTTGGCCAAGTGATAGCACTTTTCCAGGATTTAGCAGCAAGCACATTGGCCAAGAGACTACTTATGAGCCTAATTCTGAGAGAACTGACCAAAAAGAACATCAAGTATAGATGGACCTTCCCATTCGGGCTGGTGTTTGAATGGGAAGGGGTCCAGAAACTAGCATCCTCCCTCCAAGAAGCGGCAGATATAATACGCACGGATATACCGGAAAGCGCACCTAGAGAAGACCCCAGACAGAAGGAGAAAAAGATTGGACCCCAACCATGGGAATGGTCTCTAATGGGGGAGCGACGGAGAAGAAAGGTGTCACTGAGGGGCCCACCCCCAAGAGGGGGGAGGCTGGAGGAAGAACCAAGCAGTAGTGAGGGGTAGAGGGGACCAGCCAAGGCCCAAAATAAGTTCAGAAAGGGGGTGTTGGACACATGGAACATGAAAAGGGTGATAGTACCTGAGGGAAGGGGGGAGGTGGAGAGGGTCAGGGGAATGAAGGGGAGAAGAGGGTCATTCTGAAGTTGGGGTTGGAATGAGGAGGAGAGGGGGTGGGTAAGGGGGGGAGCAGGCAACAGGAGACAGCAGAGGTCTACCGGGAGGAGAGGAAAGAAGGGCGAGCTTCCAGGATGGAGGAGTAAGGGGAAGGCAAGGAACAGCCCCAGGGGCATACAGAGGAGAAACAGTATGGAACAAGAGGGGCCAAGAAAGTTTCCTAAGAGAACTCCTTAGGATATTGTAGGCCACTGCAAAGTGGTCTATCATCCTTATGGGGGACCTCAAGATAGCCTGGGACAAGAGGGCAGACAGGACGGCGAGAGAGGGCCGAGGAGGGGGCGCTGTAGCCTCCCCACAGCTGAGAGACAATTTCAAGGGCATGGGTCTGACAAACACCTGGAGGGCACTTGAGGGGCAGTGGGAGGGTCACGCGTTCATCTCTGGGCCTCAGCTCGACTGATAGGAAGAATAATGGAGGTGGTGGCAGGCCTCCTGGGGATTACAGATCATAAGGTGGTCTCTATGACCTTGAGCATGCCAAACCGTAGACAGGGAGTCTAGAAATGGAGGCTACCGGGGGAGATATTCCGAGACCCAGTGAGAACGCAGGAAATAAGTGGCAAAATCAAAACATTCTTTGAGGTGAACAAGAACTCGGAGACAAGCAAAAATACTAGGTGGGGTGCTTTTAAGGTCACCATAAGGCTCAAAAGGTACAGAGGGATAAACAGATGAAGGCCCTAAAATCGCAGCTAAAAGCGAAGTGGAGGAAACAGGCCTGAAGGCGGCAGACTCTCCAACGAGGAAAAGGCTTAGGGCTTACAGATGTTCAGTGAGACAGCTGGGGATATTGAGAACTAAGAAAGCAGAGAGTGCGATGCTCTTCCTGAGGCAGAAGTACTAAGCAAAGGCTAACAAAGCCGACACCCTACTGGCTAGACTGCTGAGGGAAACACAGGGACAGAATACTACAGTGCCAGTGAAGGACGAAAGGGGGCAGAGACTTACGAGGACGGAAGAAATTCAGGAACGCCGGGCCAGATTCTACACCAAACTAAACACATCCCAGAACCCACAAACACAGAAGCAGATAGACTTGCTAGAAAAGGTTCAATTGCCCCAGATCCCTCGAAAGGAGCAAGAGCTCCTAAGCCGAGAAATACCAGTGCAAGAGGTGAGAAACACGATAGCAAAGCTTCCCATGAACAAAGCTCTGGGCCCAGGCAGCTTCACAGCCCTCTTCTATATGCACAGCCTGAGCCCACACCTGGCGCAACTGTTTAATACATTCAAGGCATCGGGATGTATCACGGCATCAATGGAGGAAGCAAAAATCACGCTCATTTCCAAGACCAAAAAAGACCTAGCAGAGTGTACCTCATATAGGTCAATTACACTCATAAATATAGATGCCAAAATCTACACCAAAATTCTGGTGAAAAGATTAGAAACCCTTCGCCCCACACTCATCCACCTGGACCAGGCAGGGATCGTACTGAGTAGGCAAACAGCTGACAATATTCGAAGGGTGGCACACCCAGTGGAAAAGGCGCAGAAAACGGCCACTCCGGCGCTCTTACTTGCATTAGATGCTGAGAAGGCATTCGACCTGGTGGAAGGGCCGTTCCTCTTTAGGGTAATGGAGAAAATGGGGATGGGGGGAGACTTTCTCAGAATGGTACAAGCGAACTGCAGGAACCCGACGATCTGCCTAGCGGTGAATCGGTCAATGTCACTCTCTGTGAAGCTGGGTAGAGGGACTAAACAGGGGTGCCTGCTCTCTGCCCTCCTGTACGCAATATATCTGGAACCTCTGCTACAGGCAATAAGGGAGGAGGAGGGAATACAGGGGGTATGTTTCGGGGGGGGTACAACACAAAGTGGCGGCATTTGCTGATGACATGTTGTTAGCGCTCACAAGCCCCAAAACATCACTAGTAACAGGAGAAGCCGTACTGGCCAGGTTCTGGGAGGTGACGGGCCTGAAAATTAATTTGGGGAAGTCTGAGTCAATTAATATGACACTAGGGAGCGAGGAAGCGGGGGAATTGAAGGCAATCTCACCATTTCTTTGGAGTCCGGGAGGAATTAGGTACTTGGGGGTCAAAATCACCACGTCTCTTTCAGGATGGTATGCAGCCGATTTCCCCTCCACCCTACCAGCAATTAAGGAGGATTACCAGAAATGGAGGAACCGGAGGGTGTCATGGATGGGTATGATGGCAGCAGTGAAGATGATCACATTGCCACGACTGCTCTTCCTATTTCAAGGCTCTACCTATTTCAAGCAATCCCACTACTATTACCCAGGGACTTCTTCAGGGAACTAGGAAAGATAACAAGGGAATTCAAAAGGGAAGGCAAGAAGGGGCAGATAAGCCATCGCCTATTAGAGGCATCTAGGAGGACGGGAGGAATGGCCCTCCCTAATCTCCAACAATATTACGTAGCAGCGCAATTGAGGGTGATTCGGGAGTAGTTCCAACAGGACAGGGGAAAGCAATGGACGCAGATGGACAGGGCGGTAGCCGAACATGAACTGGGGGAGGTCCCTGTGTCTCCCTCGCAATAGCAGACCACAACATCTCTATAAGAGTGACATTACAAAAGCCCTAGCGGACACATGGGATAGAGTGGTAAAGGACAAAGGGATGACGACCTACCCATCAACGTTTACACCGATTTTCAATAACAAGAAATTCCATCCGGGATGGGACCTGCGGGCCTTTGAAACCTGGTGAAAGGGGGATTGTAGGAAGATCAGGGATATGTTCACGGGAGATAGGGCAAAAACCTTCCAGGTATGCAAACAAGACTTTGCAGTGGGGGAAGGCGAAAGGCTGCGGTACCTCCAAATAAGACATTGGGTTATGAATAAGGAAGTGAGACAGACCGCCACTAGACAGATCACACAATTTGAGAAGTTCTTCGTGACTAAAGATGGCGCTAAGGGCCTAACATCAAGCCTTTACAAAATACTGGAAGGGGCGGCAGCACCACACAGATGGCCATACATGGGGAGGTGGGAACAGCAGAGGAATGGGAAAGCCTCTGGAGGAAAATACCAAAAGTAGCCAGGTCTGCACAGCTCCAGGAGGCATGGTACAAATACTTGTATGGCTGGCATTACACACCAGCCCGCCTTCATAGCATGTACCCGGAAGCAACTCGGGAGTGCTGGAGGGGGTGTGGGGAAGTAGGAACCGCAGCACGCATATGATGGGAATGCCCCGGGATCCGTCTGTTCTGGTAGGCAGTCCTCCAAGCACAGGCACAGGCATTTGGGATGAGGGCAAGGAGGGTCCCCAAACTCGTCCTCCTGGGACTGAGAGAAGCAGAGGCGGAAGGGGAATATTGGAAAGGGCTAGGGTGATACTAGCACTGGTGGCTATGTCCCTCATAGCACAGAAGTGGAAGAGCCCCACGATCCCGACGGAGCAGGAATGGCTCAGGAAAATATGGGAACTGGTAGCCTTGGAATGAGTCACATATGCAATGAACAATAATGTGCAGAAATGTGCATTGGACTGGGGAGAAACACTCACCTTCCTGAAAAGAGACTTCACAGCGCAATGGTGTCCACATTGATTGAAACTCCTGGACTTGCACTAAACCGAAAGCTCAGCGAACCTGACTTGGGACCTTCATAGCCAGCCGGCTGCCTGGGGAGTATGCGGGGGGGCAAAGGGAGGAGGGGGGGACAAAGGGAGGAGGGGGATACAGTTTAGTGTTGTAAAATCAATAAAGAGATGTTTAAAAAAGAAAAAGAAGGAAGCCCAGAAATGCACAACCATGCAGTATTATTAGGTTCACACAAATCAATATTTATGTGGGAAACACTGAAGCAGTGCAAATTCCTATTGAAACCCAACACATGTTCCCTGGCCCTTAGCCTGAAAATGTGATCACATGACAATTCAATTCAAGAACCGCTCACCAAGCAGTGTGTTTGCGTGAAGGATCAGTGACTTGGTGGTGACTGATGGATATTGAATTGCAACATATCTGGAGAGCCAAACACTGAAAGCAAAACTGCCCTAGGCACTTAAATGGAGCCACAATAAAACATTTTTGTGGACAAAATGGTCTGAGATTGTTTCATGAAATGAAAGAATATGCAAACATCTAATCAAGGAGAGTGCACACCTCTCTGTCGGACTATCCTGAATGATGTGCCTGGCCTTGGCGAGAGACTTCTTGTGATATCCCATCTATTTTGAGTGTGGATCCTAAGTCTTGCTCACTGAAGTCGTAAAACCACGGTAGGGAAGACATGGGCATACTCTAAAGGTAAGTGATACACTGACCAGCAAAACATGTTGTAAAAATGTGTTTGTGGCTGCTTGTTGTGTAGCAGTCTTTTCCCACCGTGTCCATATGGAGATATGTGGCTAGAGATAAATATGTACTATCTCGGGAGGATAGCTCAGGGGCACCGTGCTCGCCTCTGAAGCAAGACGACAAGGAGCACCACAGGTTCGATCCCCAGGTCGCGCTATGAAACCTGTGGGTATAAAGCGTGTTATAAATAATCTATCATATCATATGCTCTGGTAATGACCAAGGTAAACTCAAGGGTAATTAAGGCCCCCAAGTACACACTGGGGCATCAAATGCAGATCACTCTGTGACACTTGACAGTAAGCAACCTCAGTACACTCCACGACAGACTGCAGGCAACAGGCCTAGTCAATAAAAGGGGCAGCAGTGGTGGATTTGCATGGGTTCTCATAACGTAGAGAGTGAATGGCTTAGGAGCTAAGACGATGCAGGCCTCTCTGCTTGCGTTACTCCCTACAGTTGGCAGAGCACAGGAGGTGTCTGGCCCAGGTAAGGACCTAGAAAAAACTATTCATCACTAAGGTAGCCTAGAAGAAAGAGAATGTATTTTCTCTGTTGCTAGAAACAGACGCCACTCGGTAGCTTGGTGCATTAAAGCAATGGCACTCATCGAGCCCCTTCACAGCTTAGGTATTTAGGCATTGCATGTGCTTGTTTGCTTTATACCTTGTTTGACTTTCAGGTTTACGTGGCGTTTTTCTTTTCTTCTCTTCTAGTGAAATACCTTCTTAAAAGATGTCAATATTTGAAAAGCGATCTCCGTTATTTACCAGGTGTTAGGGTTCCAAACATGAGAGTTGAGATTAGAGACCAGTCGAACGTACTATGTATTATGTTGGTAGGTTGGGAAAGTCCGAGTTTACCGAAGGAATGAACCAGCCCGTTCAGGAAAGCTGAGGGAAGACTATCACAACAATGCTAACAATATTGCAGCATGGTATTTTCCAATACGTCACAAATCCTTTCAAGGACAGGTACATTGAACAGAAGAGGCGGGGGTGGTATGGAAACCAAGAATTCATGGGTCGAACCAAGCCAGAACGGAGCTCGTAGACCTTGCTTGACTAGAAGAGCCAAACTGCCAAACAGCCGGTTAAGTGGCACAGCGACTCGCTTTGACATCCGTGCAGAGCAACGCAGGTTCGAATCCCGGCAGGGCCAAACTCAGCCTTTCATCCTTCCGAGGTCGATAAATGAGCACCACACACCGTGGGAAACAAGCAGAGCGCCTTTCATCGTTCCGAGGTCGATAAATGAGCACCACACACCGTGGGAAACAAGCAGAGTTCAGATACCTGAGGGTTCTTAGCCTATATAAATGCGAAATTATTATTATTATTATAAACAGAGCTCAGCTGACAGAAGGCCCAAATAACTGGCACTCTGCCTTCCCAATGCACACAAAACAAAATATATGCCTGGTCGCCTGCCTCCCCATTCCCAACAACATGAAACGCATATCTTGCGTCCTGCCACCGCACAGCCCATGCCTGCCATCCTATCTGTGGTGCATAAACCACAGTGAGATCACATTGTTTGTTAAGAAGTGAAGCGGGGATTCGAGGACCGCATGAACTTCACTCCCTTGACCACATGTAAAGAGCCTACCCAGTGGGGCTCTTTGAGGCCACTAGCCCAAGCACCATCCACGTCAAAGGGATCACCATGAAGGCCTGGGGTAACCAGCTGGCCCGTGCCTTCGGGCGAGAATGCTTGAAGGACAGCATCGTCACAGCAAATGGAGTAACACTACAAATTGTTCATTGCCTTTTGTATTTTAAAACTTTTTAGACGTATCTTCCTTTGCTATTTGCCCTCTATGTTTATATAACGTGAGGCTTCATTTTGTCCTGGACCTCATATTATTGCCGGACCTGCAACTTGACCGGTTTTTCGGGTTCATCATATCTTTTTCTCGCTTTTTCTTGCTGCATGGTTTTATTTTAGTTCTTGGTCTGGAATGTTCTGTTTCTTTCTGTGAATTTTTGTCATAATTTTATTCCTTTGTACCATTTCAATAACGCCTTTAAACTAGTTTATGTCCTTGAAGTAGGGAACTCAAAGTTGCTTATGGTGTCCGTAAACCTGCAAGGGTGGAGCCTCACTATGCAAGATAAATTAGGGCTTAGTCATAGTAACACACATGGGGCCTCATTACAACTATTGCGGAATGGGTTTAACGCCGCTAATAGCAGCCAAGCCAATATGTTCACTTGCACAGCATTTCAACCCAAGAAATAATAAGGTAACACAGGCACTACGAGGAGACCATTGTAAGAAAATGGGGTACTTTTATTGCCCTTCATGTTAGAGAGACCTCCATCTTCCAAGCTCTGCAATAACTAGAGATAGTATTACCCCAGTTTGTATGGTACTTGATTTATTGACCTCGGAGGGATGAAAAGCAACGTCATCCCTTGGCACGGGATTCGAACTTGCAAAGTGCAGGCTGCTCTCATGTCAGAGACCAACCCTTTTCTCATCTAGCTATCCACCCTTGGCTACTTGCCTCTGCTGGCCAATGTCTGCATCAATGCAGCTGCATGTAGTGGTGAACCAGAAGCAAGACTCGGACAAGAGGACATGGCTCACTATGTTTTTAAAATAAAAATAAAATGCCTCATTGACTCGACTGCTAAAATGGGATTCCCTTCCTTTAAAGTAAAACTAAGGTGCTGGTCAGATGTCAGAATAACCAAAAACAGTCCTCTGTCCGAACCTGTCCAACAATCTGGCCCTACCACTGGAAGAAAACAAACACAAATAAAGATGCTTTCACCCTAAAATATTGGTCAACACCTCTTCTCTCAGCAGTCTTCATGTCAAATTTGCTCCTGGGCACTGCAGTGGTTCTTATAAAGTCTTTTCAGATTTCTCACAGTTTGTTGTATATACAAACAAGGCACAAAGTCACTCAGTTTACAAAAGCTTTCATCCCTGACATCCCTAGGGGTATTCGACGTACGTATCCTGTGAGAGGAAGAGGTAATCTATGGTCAAACCAAAATGGCCTCTCCTCCAGGTAAAAGCGGGAGGCACGTCTCCCTGCACATTGCCATTCGTCATTACTAAGTTCCATTCAGTCATGAAAGAGAGCCACTTTCTCCCATTTTCAGAGGGCCCCCTTTCCAATTAATTATTTCCGAGGTCACTTGTGGAAATACATTGAGAATTGAGCACTCCCGCTACCGCTGGACCAAGCGCGTTTGCAAACATACAACTCTTTATTAGTACCCGGCGAGAGTCAAGCAGAATGCAACACGCATTCTGATTGGGTCTCACCGTTTCCTTACCCGGCCGCCTTGTCCTCGGCGGGGGGCATGGCAGCCCCTCAGCCAATGAGGAGGCTGGAAGCGGGGCCATCCCAGCTCCGAGCCTCCCCGCGGCTGAGAGGCTGACTTCGCCCCCTGCCGGGGACTCGGGTAAGGCTTTTTTTTAAATTCCCTTTCCTCCCTCCTCCCTCCCTACCCCCACTTAGCTTCTTGTTCCTGCTTCCCCGGCGAGGGACGAGGTAAGCCTCCAGCCATATGGAGGCACGTAGCGGGGCCATCCCTGCTCCGTGCCTCCACACGGCTGGAGGCTTCCCTCGTCACTCGCTGGGGACGCAGGTACGCTTTTTTATTTTTTTGTAACTTTTTTTTTACTCCCGTCCTACTCCCGCCCTTCCAACTCCACCTACCTTCTTTTTGATCCTTTTTTAGGAGCGGACACGCTGGGAACAGTTGTGTTCCCAGCGCGTCCGCTCCAGATGGCCGCCATGCAAAGGGAAAACGGACTCCATTTTCCGTTTCCCGGTGGCCATTTTCTCGGTCCTTTCTTTTTTTTTTGCCCCGAAACACTGCAGCGTTTCCGGACAGAAAAAAATGCTTTTAGTGCCCCAGTCATGCACATAATGTGGGCCGGGGTACTAATAGCAATATGGCCGTCGCAGCGGGGGCATTACCTGAGTCGGTAATGCCCCCGCCGCTCGGGTCATATTGCTTAAGTAAAACATCAGACAAGGTCTCCAGGAAAGATATGAGTAGAACAGGTGGGGTTCCAATATACATTTATAATCATCAAAGAACTTTGGGGAAAATTGCCTCTCATAGATAGCTTCACGGCCAGGAGCCACTCGGAGTCCGCGGATATTAATTCAGCATCAGACACTTATTTTTCTCGCACATTAAGAGGCCTCCAGCCGACCTGCCTCTTTTTCTCCAGGTGGCAGGCTGGTGGAAGCTCAAGAAGCCATCTATGTGGCAGCAGCCCTCAGCCATGTTTCCTGCAGGAGGATTAGGTAAAGTTTTCTGAAAGTTTCTAATTTCATTTGAGAGCTTCTAATCGAACTGGGGCCCTGCGTGTTCCAACTCAGTAGCAATAGATCCCCTGATACTAAAGAGACTCACCACTCACTCTGAGTTTCTGAATGATTTGGTTCAGGATGTCCGGTAACAGGGACCACACTTGGGCTTTGGTGTACTTCAATGATTTGGGTTCCCCTGCACGTACACGAGACTTTGTGGGCTGTGGTTGATCCTAATCCTAGGCACTAGAAGAATTAGATGGATTATTTTGGTCCTCATTGCCATGTGTTGTCAACATTTCTTCACTGTCTTTTTCCAGGCTAGTAGATGAAATCAAGGCTCCGAAGTGACCCACCTCGGCTAGTTGCCAATACCGCTTTTACCCCTAGTTTTGTTTTTAAGCCCAGTTCAACTATTGTGACACAATCTTCGTATGGGAACCTGACATATTTAATATCGTGGGTAGAAAATAAGTACAGATCTGGGATCTTCTTGAACATAGCCAGAATTGCACTATGGTTGAGGGAATCACACGAACCTCCATTCGACGTACATTTTACCCATACCCTCGGGATGGCAAATGGATCTAAGTGTACATCATCCACTGCTGAGCCCACATTGGCCACACATCTCATTTCTTCGATTGCACAGTCCTCCAATGTATTGGTGGCAAGCTGGGAATGGCCAAGAGCGCCCACTGCCGTTTGTTCCATCTCTCTCACTCCATAGAGTATTGGCCTCTTCTCTTTGTCCTTTCATTCAATCGCTGGTACTTGATCCACCACAGGGGCCAGAGAGGTCACGGCTACTCCTGTACCTTGCTGTTTTCCTCCATAGAAGATTGGTTCCCATTTGGCTGTTGCCTGAGCTTTAGCAGTTTGAATGGTCACACTGGGGTTTGGGAGGGTTCCAGAACTCAAGACGTTTGCCTGACCCTGTGTTTTAGCCCTCAGGGAAATGGTCTCCTACTTCTTTTGATCCTGATGCTGATCCGTTTGGACTCCTATGCTTGACTTACGGGAAGAAGCTGATGACAAGCTTTCTTCAGGGACCTTATCTTTGCTGGTCGTGCGGGGAGAGCTAGAGACCCTGAGATCGGTGTTGATGGTAATGTGTTGCTGTGCATCTTTCGGGTCTTGCAGTGAGTTTTTACTTGATGGGATGTTTCCCCTCTTTGGGATTTAGATTGCGTTGATAAACTTTGTTTTTATTTTATTCTTAATTGTGCTTGATTTTTGATTCTTTGTCTTTGTCTGCATGGTGAGATGCACCCCCCTCGCCACACGGCCCACAACCTTCCAATTGTTCTCCGTCACGGGGGTGGGAGGCAATACTTAGTTTTTCTATTTTCTGGTGGGACTCCCCACATTGTCTTTGTAGGTCGTTTATCCCTTCTGCCTGTTACTTGACTTCATCCCTGAGTTCATGTAGGTAAGCTATTAACGTTGAATGTCAGGCAGTTTGTATACCGACTAAGGTCGAATGACAGTATCCCACCTCCTTGACCAATTCCATCAGTATGCCTGAGTGAACCGGGACTTCTTCTTTAAGGAGTTCAAAGATGGACACAAGGGAATTGAGAACAAAGTTCAAGGCTGATAAAGTAGATTAATTGACCTCCTTTGGTTGCTGCCTGGTAATTTTAGAAACATTTTAATGATTGGTCTCATGATATAGGGGATGACCTTAGGGGTCTACACTGAAGCCAGGCAATGACATTGATGCCATGATGGGACTTTTGGGACTTGTGGGGATTGAAGGAGGGCCATGCATGACCAGACTGGCCAACAAACCCAGGCTTCTTCTCTCTGGCAGATTAGTTGTCTCTCTCTCCATTAATGCGTCTGGGTTTAGACCAGAAAAAATGTCCAGAGAGGGCCCTCCACTCCTTGTAGGTTATCAATATCCCCGTGCTTCGACTTCCTCTTTTTGCAAATAAATCATTCATTTTCTGTTTCATTGTCGTAGTGGTTAAAGGTTATTCCAGACCGTTTTCCAGGGTTGCCCTTAGGGCCTGTATGTTTCTCGCAGGGGTGGATGAAGCAAGACCTGTCTCGTTTCTGAAACACTCCAGTCCAGCTAAGCGCAACCCGTTTTCACAAGCCTTGGTGCCTGGCTGACCTCCATAGGGCAGTGCTGGTGTGTTTAAATTCATTATTGGCAAAGCACCTGTGGGAAAAGACTCCTCAAAATCTGGCGCTCTTAAAATGTCCTGCCGAGCGCAACTTCGCAGGTAATCGTTTTTTTGCATGTTTAACCAAAATACTAGCCTTCATGCCCCACCGGGCTGACTTAGCAGCAGGCCTTTCAGCAGACCCTGTTTGAGAGTATGTGCGTGCTTATGACAGTGCAGGTTGGATCAAGTGATCTGGATTTGGAAACCACACAGCACGGCACTTTATAACTATTGTCAACTGTGATGTTAAATAAGTATGACTAAATTGAAATGCAAAGTCAAATCTTTTACTGCTTACCTGTGCCATAGCCGGACTTTTGCCCCCACAGCACTGATTCCTAACACTATCCGAGGTGAGCGTGTAATGATGATATCTGTCGAGAGCCGCGGTCCAACGGAACCTCAGGAAACTCAGAAAACACTCCTGCAACACTTCGACGTATCCTCCTCCAACAGTCTTTTATCTGAAAGCCCGCCTCACTCCATCGTAACCATCCACTCCCTGGTAGCATGGGCGTTGCACTTTGCACATCAGTACTCACAACGTAATCAGTTCCTTTGCCCCTCAGGATCACTTAACTCTGCTGTCGACTATGTGCTTTCGCCCCTTGTTTATCCTTCCTATAGTTTTCTGCCAGAGATTGCGTTCCGTTCGCCTGTTGGGACTCGACAATCTGATTCTCATGATATTCTACTTTTCTAATCTTGCTTAATGTTTCTTAGAACTCTCTGGTTCCAATTCATCTTGCTTTCGGCTTCTTAGCCATCAAAGTGTTCAAGGCTTGGAATTCTCCCTTGTAGTGATGAACTTCTCACTTCCCTTTTTTCTGAGCACCCTGAATACCTGCTTTCTTGCAGCGCTTCCACCAGGGAGAGTCAGTGATATCGGTGTCGGCGGTGCCGGTCTCCACTGGCCATTCAGCTGCTCTTCGTAGTTGCAGCCTTCTCAGGGTCTCACCGGTAATCATGGTTCTGTCTCTTACTCAGATTATCAGCACAAGGTTTGAAAAGCTTTTATCCCTGGTATTGAGCAGGCTCCAGTCCACCATGTCTTCTGCATGGACCCGACTCCAGGCAGTATCTGCTCTGCACTCCACTGGCAGCATCCACTCTGAGCATCTCCTTTGCTGCTATTCATCTCTGCATCAAGGAGTCTCCTCCTCCAGGTGAGGGCTTTGTATCTTGTATAGTCTCTGAAGTGAGAGATAACGGGCTTCTGATTGCAAGATGCGGAGTCAGAGGATGGTTCAACAGTGGTGTCAGTCAAACAGAAAGGCGTGATTGCCTTTACAACTCCAGGGGTCCCCATGTAGGCTAAGAGTACAGATTTTATGGGGTTTCTTACCCTGCCCCAGGAGTCCTCATCCCCAAATGGGGAGTCTCTCCCAGTGAGTTCCCACTTTCCCAAACCACTAGGGAGGGAGGGTCTTGCATAGTGGACTCACCTCCCTAGCCTCAATGCAGGTGGCGCCCCCTTTAGGGAGTAGGGATGAATAATACCCTGGATTCATCACAATCTTCACTGAACCAGGCAAGCTGTATCATACACTGGCTCAGGGCGTATACCTTTGCTCTGAAAACACCACCACCAGCTCCACGGTAGTCCTTCCTTCAGACATGTCCTTCTCTTCACTACAACACCTACTGCTCAACATCCAGAACACAGGAACCCCCACTGATCGCTCATCCTTGTAAAAACCGGAGGTTAGACTGCCAGTGCTTGGAAATTACTGAAAATACCTGGCCATGAGTTTCTCTTTATTTGAGTTGCCTTTGGAAAGGGACCTGAGTGATCCCAAATTAAAGTCCTAACTTTACAATTCTTCTGTTCTTTGACATTGGGTCTTATGTATAGCAAAGGGGTCCACACAGCGATAGGACCAGTATACTGCTCTGCCAATCAGAAGCTAGTGCGCTTACCCTATTTCCTGTGAGATACTGAAACAATATTGAACCAATCCAAGTCCTATGGTACGCCTGAGTTACGACCTGTTGGACTTGGTACTCTGAGATCTTGGTGTATCATTGACTATAGAGTTGACCTTAACAAGAAGCCTAAAAACACTCCTAAAGACTTTCTGGACTGAAATTCTTACGTGTAGCTTGCATCAACACCCTACGTAATTTTTCCGATACTGTATATAAACTGTATTTTATATTACCTCTGTGTGAACACTCCCTTATTCAAAGAAACACTGTTACCCTGTATTTTTGATAGCCTCATGTCAGTTTTGACCACTTGACCACAACTACTATTAGGTGTGCCGAGGAAAGCTTAAATCCTAACTGTTTCCCTACATATAGGAAGGAACCCCAAATCCCCAAACACAGGGCTGGAAGATTGTCCTTATTACAAGGTAACCGAATCCTGCTCCAACAAAGCATCACTAGATTAATGCCATACAGTTTTCTCTCTTGCTCGTTATTTAGATTTTTGTGTATTTGTGTTTTTTGTCTCATTATAAAAGACATCCAAAAAAAGATACATCTGTACCCCAACATCCAGGGGTGCCATTTTTGTGTTTCCAGTGGTAGCATGCACTACCTAAGGGTCCCCCCACCCCAGCACTATCCTTGCACTATCCATGCAACCCCTTTGTCAGATGTCGCAGGGGCAGCGCCAGTGACAGAATGCAAACATGTCTCTCCAAGAGCCATTTTAACTTTCGCTTGTTCCCGACACGTGGAGCTCCTTCTCCTGAAAGCAGCCAGGATGCTGCTACTGAGGGGATATGTTTGAGACAAGCAGTGGGCACAGGCACTCCTTATGGCTCTCCTAGCCTCAAGGGCCTTGAAATAGGCTTGGGTAGGGCAGATATTCTGGGGATCCAGTTCCACGAGATTCTCTATATTTGTCCATATCCATCCTTTTAGAGATGGGTGGTGTGTGCTTTTCTAATTGAAGATGGCAAATTATACGTTTTTCCTGTAACATAATGCTGTTGCATATCTCAGGTTTTACTATGGTGGAGCAGTTTAAGTGGCAGAGGGTGTGAAGGTGTTATAGGGGGCACCGTTCAAAACCATTTTACTCCTATTCTCAATTGTGTGCAGATGTTAGGAACTTTTTTAATAAAGTAGAATTATTTCTATCTGCTAGGTCTGTTTGTTGCAATGTGCCATTTTGTACGCAGTTAAAAGTGAAAACAGTTTAGATGTCATCCAGTGGTTTATTAGAGTATTGAGTGGTACAGGGACCTCATGTCAGAATACCCCATATAACTCTGATTGTCAAAGTTGGTGAACAAGGAAACTAACCAAGGACATGACGCTGGACATAAGGATAAAAGCCTCGAGATGTGGAACCGGACTTCAGGAGACAGTGGTTCGTAGCTGTAGGGACGACCCATTCACGAAAAGGGACAGGGTCACGACCAAACAGGCAAGAACTGGAGCGTGGGGCAGTAGCAGTTAGACAGCGTCTACCACGTCACTAAGCATACATGTTTACATCAGCAACTATTAGTGAGCATGGATCACAGAGAGCTTCAGATCATGCCTAGGCAAAACAAGATTGTAAAGCAAATGTTCCCAGTTGGCAAAGTCCACTCGTTGTTCATGCTTCCTCTTGAGATCCTAGACCACTGTGCATGCGCAGCATAGGACCATTAGATGCCACATCTCGAAATGACCACTATCTTTGTTGTGGAACCGATTAAGGGGCGAGACAAGAAACATTTGTAGCACCCTGTAATGGCGGGAAAGTCCCAATACTGGCAGGTGCAGAAGGCTCCAAATCCTGCCCTTGTATGTCCCTTGAAATCATGTAAAAAGGTAGAGCTTCATTTTTACATCCAAAGCTACCCAGTCTTTGACAACCAAAAACTGGATGGCCCTTTGCCAGCTTTCACCTGCAGAGGAGCAGGTGGACATGTTATCCCTAGCTCCCTCACCTCCGTCATACTGGAACAGTAGGGGAAGTGTCCTATATGCGACACCAGGTATCATCCCAATACCACATCGAGTGTATGAGAAATGATATGCACTCAGACAACCGTATGGAGTGTACCCTCGCATTGAGAGGCTGGAACGATGTTTGCACACACCATTGGACAGCATAGAGCTACAAGTGAAATCTGACAAGAGCAGAGTGACATCATAGAGTAAAGATACTGGGCCTCATTACAGGTCGGGCGGTCCGGAATTAACAGTGGCGGTAAACCCGCCGCCACTGCTAATTCTGGACCGCCCGATCCGGAGTCCTGCAGGCGGGAGGTGATGTTCCCGCCAGGTCTGACCTGGTGGGTTTAACACCGCCCGCCTGCAGGCAGACATGGAAACACCGGCACCATCACCAGATGGTGCCGGTGTTTCCACTTCCCCATTCCCATTGAGTCCTATGGGACTCAATGGGAATGGGAATTTACCGAATTCAGCCTCCGGAATTCCTGGGACTCCAGGGTCGTAATGCCCTGGTATTTCTGGGAGTCAGGGAAGCGGAATGGTAATACGAGTCCAGCGGTAACCAGGCGGTTTGACCGCCTCGGTTACCGCCGGACTCGTAATGAGGCCCACTGAGATTCACTGAAACGATTTGCAAATACTCAAAGAATAAAGATTTAACTGAAGCAACAAGAGAAACATGTAATCGAATTTGAAGAAATCGTATATGCAAAGAAGATAAAGTAACCTGCTGATTAATAAATATATATATGCAGAAACACAAGGTAGATGACACATATAGAAGCTTGCTGCAGAGGAAAACATAACATGGCTAGAACGGCCATGATGGAAAGATGGACGTTGGATTCGTTTCAAAACCATTCAAGCGACCTTGGAAACAGACCAGGGTTGCAGGAGTTAGGAGGTGCTGAAAGAACAGCTTTGTGTGAGCAATAAAGAGCAATCTATTGGCCTGGGATCAAGGATGCACTTCAAGGAATAATTGCAGGGCACAACGGGAGTCAGAAGGATATGCCATATACGTAAGACATATTTCTCTTAGATTAAGCAAAGGAGAAAGCATCTGCAAGTATTAGATGCAGAAAACGCATGTAAGATGGAGTGAGCAAGTCTCTAGAGGCCAAGAAGGGTAATGACACCCAGTTCAATTGAATCAAATAGCAGTAAATAGAAGGTCGAGATGGACACATTTGTGGTCTCCTCACACGTAAATCATAAGTTAAAAACAAGGGCTATTCAGTAAGCCCAAACAAAGATAATAGGGTGCCTACACTCCCATGAATGTCCAAGATCAGAGAGCAGGCTTCGAAATCAACTACAAAGGAAAAGCCTTGGCTTGGGGCCTGACTGATGAGAGACAATGAACTAATTGGGAAAGTGGGGAATAGTCTGACGTTGCTTGCAGCACCCGAGTTTGGTTTTGCTTACGTGCTACTAACGAACAGAAAGTCCAAGGTTGGGAAAGCATGCCAAACAATCAGAGGGTCTATGTAGCAACATGCTATACAATGTTGCAAAGACCAACCCATTGCCATTTTTACGCTATAATCAGTATTGTATGTATTTAGAGGTGGTTCAAGGTGTGCCCACCAGATAAGGGGCAGCCAATGAAGTTATTAACACTTATATATACTATTGCTACATATTTTCCTGTCTTGAAATGGGGAAAATCTTCCTCGGGACCAGCCCTTGAGAGCAAAAATTACCCAAATCAGCCCAAAATACAGGTTCTATTGTGCCGAGCAGTGAACTCATGCTAGTGACAAATGACACCTTCAAAATGTTTACCATTTATTAGAAAAAGCATAAACAGTCAAATTTAGCAGCATCCTGGGATTCAAGTTAGAGAAGATTACAAAACACAAAACTTAGAGAAATACAAAATATAGAGAAACATAGAACTTAGAGAAACATAGAGAAACACAGTCTTACACCCCTTCAATCAGCACTGGGAGACCCCGGCCCTCATAAGCTAGCTGTTGCCAGCCCCGCTCAGAGGACAGCGCTGCAGGGTGCCGACAGAGCATCAGGTTCCGGACACTCAATCTTGCTCGAACCAAGTCCACGGATCGATCTCCCACCTGATCCATGTGGGCATGCACTTTTGTAATCTCGTGCTGTCAGTCCATGACGCACAGTTCCAGAACTTTCCCTGTGTAAAATATCGGCTTGCTAATGGAAAAACCCAACTCTCTCTGAGATGCTCCCTGCTCGCTCCTACCCCTCCCTTGGAGCCCTCTCTGCGAAAGCACTGGAATGTCCTTATCAGCGTGTGGGCAAGGCCGTACCAGGCCTTCTCAGGGAAACAGGATTTATTTACGAAGCCATGCAGGGCTACAGTTAGAAAGGCAGAATATTCTAAGAGAAGCCGAGTGAGCAAGCTCTAAAAGGCATGCACTCATAGCTTAGTGTTCATAGCGCTTAAGATTGGCTATCTAAGCGCTATATAGGTGCCATAATGCTCCAAACACTCGAATAATGTCTCTATTAGCTACAGAACTGGGGCCTTCGCCCTGCCTGTCTATCTACAATGCATAATGTGACCTACCACCCCTACTAGGCCTGCATATTCCTTGTAGCTCACTACTGCGTAATGGAGGTGCTACAACAGACTACTGTCAGCATTTAGCACATACTTTGAATAAACTATTGGCTTTCAGCGGCTAATGCTGTCATCTAAAGCCCTGATTGACAAATTTGCATTTTGTGTATCACGACATTCCACCCCTATTCAAAGTGTGGGCGACAATGCTGGCTAATACCCATCAACATAGTATGTAGTGCAGTGATAAATGAGGTGGTGAAAGACCTTGGGGCTTTGCAAGAGGTTTAAGCAAACTATCTTCTAGTGGTTGATCAGCGTGGCATGCAAGGTTAGTAAAAACACTACCTAAACAAAAATGTACACAAAGTGAACATGGATATTTACTCTGGCCAAAACCTGGCCTACACAAAAAAATACCTACACAAAGTGAACATGGACATTTACTCTAGCCAAAACCTGGCCTACACAAAAATACCTAAATAATTATCGTATAACTGATTGTCAGTTAAAAAGCAGCATGCAGTTAGAATATCAAGGCAATCCGGTGTAGTCTAATCTACAATGCACTATTGCATTTATGTATGGTTACCAATTCTAAACCTGGCAGCCTTTCACTCTAAGGGCCTACCCTCCCCCTGATCCCAGGGCATTCAAACGTGACTATAGGCTGTGTGATTAGACACTTCCCCCATGTATGTGGAACCCAACCAGAAACCATCTAATTTCATGAGCAAGGTGAACCCATCGGCACCAGGTTATCTAAATAAAAACAATTCTATTAATTTGCATTAAAGCATGGCATGTGTTATTCATGCAATCAAAAGCAAGCGGTTTAATCCATATGTTTGCTGGTAACTGTAGTCTGTGTGCCAGTGGGTTGAGGATGGTCGCCCCCACTCGGAGCAAAAATCCAACACCTGCTGATTTAACAATGTTTGCCATAAAATACATCGTGTGTATTTAGCAGTCTTGTTGACCTGCCCTATGGCAGAAAAAATGTCTTCATAACTAAAGTTTTGCCATCTGCAGTGGTGGCCAATACTTGTAGCAGTGTTGGGCGTATCAATGGGCCCCACTAGGCCAGAGGGTTTGTAGCAGAGCTGGCATCAGAACCCATACTGGCTAGCTCATTGCGCACAGTTTCTATGTCAAAAGCGTATAAAGCTCCTGTTACCCCCCGTTGCTCCCGCAATTAATGAATCTAGCTCCTTAGCTACGTGCACTTTGGTAATGGGCCATAGAAATTGACTCTATTTGTAGCAGCTTGGTAGTACTAAGGAAACATTGCCTCATGATAAATCTATGTCTAAGTGTATCACTGTAATAATGGAGGTGTGCATTACCAGCCTACAATTTAAATGTTGCCTTACTACTGGAAAATCTAACATGTTCACAGTTTCTACCTTGTGTGACTTGGAGAATACCCTTCTCCAAGTGGGATGCCTACCATATACAATATTAGTCTTAGATACAAACACCATACTACCATCCGGCAGTGGCTGTTTAATTGTACAATTGTATGAAATGCATATAGTCAAGTTATAGTCCATTAAATCTTGGCGAGAACACTCGTTGCAGTTCTTGGTCAGAAAAAACATAAAACATCAAACAAATTGTTGGATCCATTCACTGAAACATTTGGGCCTAGGATTTCATAAGCACCAGTCATATGAGTCAGTGACAAAGATGCCCGACAATGTGCCAGGCCAGTACGTTAGCAGTTCCATGTGGATACTCATTTGTAGTGCTTTTCCAATGAATTATTCTAAATGTCTACAATCAAAAGGTGACTCTTTGCATCAGTGTGCTGGAGACAGCTGTCCCCACAGAAACATGAAACTGGTTGGTTTAACAAAAACCGTGTCACACACTGTGTCATAAAATCAAATATCAAGTCAGTCATGGTTTCATTTACCTGCCTTAAGGCTGGCTGTAAAAGTATCCAGTGTTTCAAAGGTTACCATCTCAAATTAGAGCTCACACACTTGGCAGCATTACTACAAATTAAGAACCTTAACCTACGCACAGATAACTTTGGTGTGCGCACTCATTTTATCTCAAAATATATTACGCTTGTGCTTGCATAATCCTGCTGCCCCAACAATTCATAAATCATTTTCCTGCCTTTAAAAAAAAAGCAAAGCATCTCTTGTTAAAGCAATTCAGTTGGAAGAGCAAAACATTTCGTTTTTTTCAGATTCATCTCAAAAATGCATTTAAAAACCATTTTTCAATGTGTTAGCATTCAAGTGCTGTGTCACACAGCTGTTTGTGGTGCATGATGTCAGTCCACAACCCACTGTCCACAGTCCTTTAAACAAGAAAGGCAAAACATATCAACCAGGTTATTCCCAGCAACTGAATCATTTGAATGTGCAGCATCAAATGTTTGATAACTAGCCAAGTCTGCACCGTGCCAGTTCAGCAAAAGTTATTACTCTGTTGGACACTTCTCGCAGGTTGCAGAACAAATGTCCTCATACGTCATGGATGTTAGCAGCATTGAGTGCGGTGCAGGACAGGTTCAAAGTTCACATATCATCTCACAGTGACCCGCTTTCTCTGAGAATGCGTCTGCTTGACTGATCAGTGTCACCCGCAAATTGCACACATCTACCCCAATCATGGCACGCAACTGTCTTGGTTTTTTGCCTAGGCAAAATACAAACAGAAATGTTAGGATTTCATCAAAAGTACAATGTCATTGTTATTCACGTTAGGATGTCATCAAAACTACAATATCAGCGTTATCCACCCCTTCCCTTAACACCACCCCCACCTTCCGAAGTCTCATCAGGTAACTACACACTTTATAATTGCTACTGCAATTATTTGTCACCCTTCTGCGTGTTACTTGGGGATTATTTACACTCAACCATACGGGGTATAATTGCCTAATCACAAACTCATTTGTGCAATGCGATCATAGTTGGTCAATGGTACTTCAGACTGATCTGTGATTTTACAAAAGCCATATAATAAGTACCCAGGTCGCACTTCTGAATAGATCAATGCTTTTCTTTGTCACCAGAGCGATCACGAATGCCAGGCGCCAACTTGCTTCCAGTGTTTCATGATCTTGATTTAGGTTGCCCTGCTGGCATCACTCCACATTTCAAAGGTAAAGTCCTTCTGTCCAATACCGCCTGCAGTTGCACAAGCAGCTTTGTTTATTTTTCTCCATACAGCTAGTGTCTTTCAAGCCTCTGGTTTTCCACTTGTCATTTTCCCAAAGGGTGTCTGCTGATTTCTTGGGCCACCCCTTGAGAGCGATAGTCTGAATCAGTTCCTTTTGTTGCTTCAACAAATCATTCATTCTTGCACTAAGCCGTGAGGCTTCTGGATCATGGCTAATGTGCAGTGTTCATGTCATACTCAGTTCTGCATATTGTTTCTTGCAGAACGGCTACCTTTGTCAATTTTGCTTCCATCTGGAACGCCATAATGTCTTTGTCAGTTACTCCAGCCCTGGCAAGGTAGCTTGCATTTTTGCCAGCTGTGTATTTTCACTTCTCAAAGCGCCTAGAGGTTTCTTCTCCAGTGCACAGCGCTTTACTTCAGTTCACATCACATGGAGTACTGGGATGCAGCTTGCACGGCAATGTCTCTTCACTTCACATCACATGGGGCATGGGGATGCAGCTTGCACGGCAATGTCTCTTGATATGGGCAGCTGTGTTTTCTTAGCCCATTCACAGATGCACAGTTTCCCCAAATGTTCAGATGCGCGATGCCCCCAGTCTGCCATCTGCGTGCAGCATTTCTTTTCCTTGCAGTGTTGATAGTGGGCAAATTCTTTACTTCTGATCAGCTCTGTTATTGCATGCCAGTGTCAGAAAGCATGCGCACATCAGCATGTGTAAGGTAGATTGCGCTCTTTTTCATCTTCTCACTCACAGCAATTATTGCCTTCAGTCAGTTTCAGCATTCTGGCTTTGCAGCCCCACCTCTGTTTTTGCTCACACTGACGGTGTCTCTCAAAGGGGATGGAATGCAGGAATGTCATTGTTTATCTTTCCCGTGCACA
Organism: Ambystoma mexicanum; assembly: GCF_040938575.1. Lineage (NCBI taxonomy): Eukaryota > Metazoa > Chordata > Amphibia > Caudata > Ambystomatidae > Ambystoma > Ambystoma mexicanum. The sequence goes on along the minus strand of NC_090925.1, from coordinate 539,038,653 downwards.
TGGCAGCGCCATACGCACGCAGCAAGCTTATCTCTTTGCCTATAACTCATAAGCTGGGGCGGCTTCAATGTAAGGCACTCGTTTCAGACAGTTCATCCAGATTAACTGTTTCTGCACTGCTTCAGCAACTCAGAAAAGCTCCCATACCTGCCAGCTTCTGTAAACACCATTTTACTGAACAGGAGCATGGCATTCTGCTTTCCTGCCTTCCTCAACAGTTTTTTTTTTTTTTCGCGCACCTCGCCCAAGACAGTGCAAGTTATCTTCAAGGCACAAGCTCTGCACAGCAAGACTCTTATTTTCAAAAGAGGCACTTTTTCTTGTCATCAGATTCAACTCCATGTAAAATCATGTTTCTTTCTGGTGACTTTGTAGTTTGGCTTCACTAACTCACTCCAATGCAATGTGCGATCTTTCAAAAGAACCCGCAACCCACTAAATCTTTGTGCTGTCTTATCACACACAGATTTTTCATTCTGTTGTACCATTGCCAGAATGTAACCACTTATTTCAGTGCATTTAAAACATCTCATGTGTAGTGCAGCTCCCTGCACGTTTTATGCAAGAGCAACCCACACTCTATATGGCTTGTGGGCTGTTAATGTGTCAACATTTTTCACCATGTATCACAGTCAACAGGTCACTATTTCCAAAACATACATCACTTATAACGCAACAGTACTTTGTCTTTTAACAGCAAATCCAGTTCCCTTAACCAATCCCTTCCTTCAATAGGTTTTAGTTTGCCATGTAGGATGAGGTGATAGATGGTGCAAATTGAGGTTTAAAACCTTTGTACAATCACATTTGGATGTTAGTGCGTGAATTACTGCCTGTTATTCGCCATATTGCCCTACTTTATTTTTATGCTGATAATAAAGTAATACTTTGCCATATTCTTTAAGTATGTCCAGTTATTTGGGTCTGAAATCATTATTGGTAATTCCATCTAGCACATGATACACTTAAAGGTGCTAGAGCATACACCTCAAGATTCAGTTGATAACCATCATGCCATTATGGCACACACATTTACACCCATCCCAGACCTGGGCTACCTATGTCAATAAGTGACATGATGGGAGATCAATCACCTGGGATAAGGCTCTAGTCGTGTCACAATTTCCATGAGCATCTTCTTGTCATAGCTGGACTTCTGTTGGTTGGGCTTGAGCTTTCTCCATGTGAGTGTGGACTAGACTCCGGGTGAATTTCATGTGCTCTCATGATTGGGTAGCTGTCTGTGAGAGGGGCATAGTTGCCTCTTTTCTCTCTTCCCAGATCTCCCAGATCATGTCTAAGACATATCTTGGTTCTCTACCGTAAAGTAATTCAAAAGGAAAGAATCTGGTGGATGCCTGAGGTGTCTTTCTTACTACAAATAGGCGCCATGGGATCATGCGATCCCAGTCCTTCCCATCCTCATCTAGCAAATTTCTCAAAATCATTTTAAGGGTCTTGTTAAATCTCTATACCAATCCATCTGTTTGGGGGAGGTAAACTGAGGTTCTTAAGGTGGTAATGTGTAGTAAATTCCTTGACCTCACCCATACGTTTACTCATGAAGCTGGATCCCTGATCTGTTAGAATTTCCTCGGGGAAACCAACCCTAGTAAAGAATGGTAGTAGGTGTTTTAAAATTTCTCAGTTGTGTTATACCACATGGGCAAAGCCTCTGGGTACCGTGTCTAGAGGTTTCCAATGGTCCAATGATATCCATCCCAAAGTAGGAGAAAGGGACCTCTATTATCTGTAAGGGGTTTAGAGGGGCAGGTAAGGAAATATGTGTGCTAGTTTTCTGGCATATTTCACATATCTGAATGAAGTTCTTTATGTCAGCATGGATAACTAGCCAGTAGAATTTCCCACTGATGTGAGCTTGGGTTTTAGATTGTCCTAAATGTCCCCCTGTCAAATGAGAATGTGCAATCTCTAGCATGATCTTGCAATGGGTTTTTGAGTATTACTAAATGAGTTTTACTTAGACCTTCTCTGGAGGTTTCCTTTCTATATAATAATCTCCTTTTCAGGAAGAAAAAGGGTCTCCCCTTTTCTTGTCCTTCACCCTCAGGAATCAATTGTAAGAAAGCCTCTGCAAGTGATGGATCATTTCGCTGGACGAAGGCTAGATCAGGAAAGATGGTAGGTTCTTCTTCCCTCTTTGCCTCAATGATAGGTATTTCATCAGCCTCTCCAAAGCCTAAGCCACCTCTCTCAGTTTCCTCTGGTTCACTTTCTTCCTTAAAACGGGGAAATAGAGCCTTCTCAAGAATTCCCTGTGCAATTGTGTCCCCACAGAGTATTTCAAATGGAGTTTTGACATGGTTCTGTAGGAGAGCCTTTATGTCTCCCCGAAAGTATGGATCTATGGCGCCTGCAAGGACATCTAGACCAAACTTCTAGGCCACGGCAGATTTTGGGGCCAATCTTATATAACAACCGGCAGGTGGTATTAGGACTAAGTCTGTGGGAATCATCTCTCTTTTCCTAGAAGGGATAGTGGCTTCTCTGCTGCTACAAATATAAAAGCCAATGGATTATGTTGTGGTGGTATGGGTGTCTGAGGCTCTGCAACTGAGTTTCTGAAATTTTAGGGTCCCCCAATTTGTCTCAATTGAGTAGTATCCCATTTCTGACACCACATGTAGGGGAGGCATGGTTTCAAAAGTATGACACTGACACAATGGGTTCAATATGTAAAACCTTTATTGAAATGTTGGGGTTGGAGAAACTCCTATTTTGCCCTATAACTAAGATGGGAGTAGTCTCGACCAGCATATAATAAATGACGCAGTCCTAGTGGAGTCTGTCAAATCAAAATAACCTTTGCTAACAAAACCTAATGCCTGCCCTATCTCTTGTACAAAAAAATGTAAAAAGGAGAAATGTATGCAAAGGGAAAAAAATCAGTAGTGCTCAAATGAACAAATGTGGTTGAAACAGCTCTCCTTCCCACGTTAGACCTCATGGAGTAAGGCTGTCCCTGTATGCAGGATGGCACACTCTGGCTCAGCTTCCAACACAATAAACAGTTCCAAAACATGGACCGGGGCCCGTCTGGCCCTTCCACGTTTAATTCTCTTCTTTTGACTTCCAAAATAATGTTTCAACCAAAAAGTTCACGTAGGTCCCCCTCTGTCGGGCTCAGACCTTTCACTACACAGTTCTCGTAGGTTCCTCTCTGTCGGGGTCAGACCTCTCACGATAAAGTTCAACACAAACTTGCAAGGGGATTCCCTTCCCCAAGCTTATTTCAGTTTAGGTCTCCCTCTGTCGGGCTCTGACAACTTTTGGATGTCGAAGACTTTCGAATGTGTGTGGCTTTCTTTACAGACCACTGCAGGACCACTTAGACTCAAAGTTTACAGTTCAACTTTCACTTTCCCCTTCTCTAGGAGTTAAACTTCTTTATTTCACTTTTGCTGTTCATGCGCTTTTTCACTTCAAATGATTTCGCTGAGACTTTCGAGTGGCCTACTTCCTTTTGCTGGACCACTCCATTACTTAGTATCACTGTTTTTGCAGCTGTCTTTTACTTCAAAGTTAATTCACAGTTCTGCCTTTCCCCGCAATTTCACTTTTCTTTTTCACTCTAACACACACCAGTCTTTCAGGTTGCTTGCCAACTCACTGGCTGTGCGCGTTCCTTCTTGGTTTTGAGATTCCCAATTCACGGGCTTGGCTTTGCCTCCCCTACACTGACGTTCACCCGGGAGGGTCGCTGATGTCCTTGAAACACAATGCAGTCTTCACTTGTGGGGTATGGCCTTCTCCACATGTTTTTTGCGGCCTGTCGGAGGCAACAACCTCCAGTAGGGAACTCTTGGGGTCTTCGACCCGCTGCTCTCGTCCCTGGGTCTGTCGCTCTGCTCCAGTAGGTTTTCCTTCATTCCAGAAGCTCTACTCATACTCGTGTTCCGCCTTGCTCAGAATGTTTCTTTTGGTGCTGCCTTTTATTCGTGTGAGGAGAGCTAATCGAATCAAGTGCCTGACTTTGCCTGACCCGATTAGCAAGTCATGTCCAGTACTATGTATGAAAGTTTATGTTGTTACTATCAGTCACCCTCTTCCTCGGCCTAGTGTTTTTGTAAAAGGATGGGGGGACCTCAGATCATCCTTAAACATAGGATGGATTGGATAACCAAAATAGGGGGAGAATACTGTGTCTCAGCATCGGCTGCCTCACCCCCGCTCCGTGAAGACCCCTCACCCAGGTGACCCTCCTGCACTGGTCCACGCCCAGGGTCTGGATCCAAAGGCGATGATCCTACAATTATGCCATTACCACTTGCCTGGAACACCCGCAGAGACAAAGTGGGACCACAGATAAAGAAGAGCGAACCCGAACAAGCTTTCACAGAGAACTCCGAAGCCTGACACACTGGAAGAACGAGTGATGTACTTTGACCAAAGTAAAGATATCGGTAGCTACGGGAGACATGGTAGGGGAGTGGGGCATGTGAAGAAAGGTGAAAATGAATGGTCCAACGACAACCTCGTTGTACAAATTGGGGCACAGCATAGGGCAAAACAAATTTTGCTCCAAATTCAATGCAATTTTTAGAAATGCTTTCATATGGTCAACTATTCAATTGGTGCAGATTAATTCATATTCAACATCTTTTACGCAAAGAAAACATTTATTTATTATGTTTTAGTCATTATTTTTTTTAAAGAAATCAAAGTTTACATCATAAACAAAATATTGACATATTGACTCGTGTTTTTTCACAATACAGATTTCTTTCACATATCTTTCTCATATGTTTCCAACAGTTTTTTGTTCACGTGATCCAATAATCTTGATAGGTTTCCCAATGTAATTTCCTATCTTTAAACTACGCGTTTCGGGCAACTCATGCCCTTCTTCAGGTTTTTAGAGTATTGGATTGTTTTGATATTCTCTGTAAGACATAAATTGATTTATCTACATTACTTAAAGTGTAATATATTTATTGAAGATCAAACTTAAAATGGCTCAATTCGAATGAACTAACCTTAGAATTCAAATCTCCCTCTCAAGAAAAGCTTGCTGCCCAAACAGGGTAAATTTCAAAGCTGTAAAATAAGGATGAATCATGTTTCACTAATGAGTGACATTAATTGTGATGAGCGGTGGTGTGCAGAGGGAACAGGCGCTATTGAGCGCTGGGTCCCCCTGCACATCATCTAATTTGTGAGAGTTATTCATGCGGTACGTGGTTTCCAGGAAAAATGTGTATAACTCACCATTAGACAAGTAGTTGAGTCAAACAGTAACTGCCACTGTCATTTAAGATATTGCATCAATTTTGGAAAAACCCTGAAAATAAATCAGGCGGGTTTCTTTAAGAATACGCTAAATGTAGTTACCATGTTTTAGCTAATACATTCTATTGGCCGTATATCTTGCTTTTAACATTTCCTACCTTGTAGGTGTGCACAGTATAAATCACTGCTGCCATGCTGCTATGATCTTAAGGTTTTGAAGGGTTGCCGATCGACCCGTAATCATTCTGCTTTTCCTTGCGCTTTGCCCAATAGCCTACGATAACAGGGATTAGATTAGTTCTAGGATACTAGGCTTTCGAACGCGAAAAGCAATTCTTACCTTTCCGGAGCTGTTGTTCGTGCTTCTGCATTACGTGAGCTCTTACTCGCTGTGATGTTCACAGACGCCGAGCTGCCCAGCGTGTCGCTAAGCAACCCCGACATCTCGTCGTTTGTTTTGTTGAAACTATGCTGTCGAGTGCCAGTTTGGGCGCCATGTTGGGGGAACTCACGTGTTACTTTTAACTTAATGCAAGCTTCTGTCTAACAGTGGATATATCCACTAGAAGTGACGCAAATAAAACATTTATTGTGTAAGTTATGGCACAATTCAGCAAGATATAATTACAATCAATTCGCCATGGCATAGTTGATATGCCATGGCACAATCACGTAATTTTACGATAATAAAACCTAGATGTGAAGAAAGGCTCAGGATTGATCACCCTCATCCCAGTAATGCACTAAGGATAAGAACAGTTGGGAAGAATACCTGGGAAGGAAACTCATTCATCTCAATAACTGTTCCAATAGTAACCAAAGTGAACAGAACCTCAGGAGCAGTATCCCTCATTTCAGTAAGTGGGACAAAGTTGTTAAAGTCAGAGATTAAGGGTGTTATACATTCAAGAGAACCCTCAGTGAAGACTGTAGTGAACAAGAAGAGCTCATAAGAACTATTGTGAAAGACAGATAGAAGAGGACTTTAAGGCACAGAACCAGGACAACAAAGTCATTCTGCTGGGTTGCAGTTGTTGAATCAGAACCTAAAGCTAAAGGTTGTAAAGGACTGTCAAGAGAAGGTAGGAATTGTGGAGACAGAAGAAGGGAGCCATTCTCCTGGTACTATCTAGATGGCCTTATGGTGTTTAGTGATAGGGCTAGAGTGTGGAGATTTTTGCACAGAGGACACGACGAACACCCCAGTTATTCCTTGCTTAGGTAGGGACAACCCTTTAGAACTAGGGAAAGGTAGGTGTTTTCTTCTTTCTTGAAATAAAACTCATATTGAAATGCCACCTCTGCCGAGACTCCTCACTCCAGCACTCCATATATAGTGTCAGAGTGGGATCAAGCATGACTGATAATAATGAGGGGACCCTTGTATTTAGTAAACTGACTAATAGAGCTTCAAACCCCACAGTCACTACGACTGACTCCATTGGCATTGATCTTTGTAGTAGTAGTAAGGTTACCATCTCAGTAGGGGACAGACAACTAGTTCCTACTGGCCTTATACTAACGCCCCCAGAAGGAACCTATGTTCGCATAGTTTCTAAGTTGGGTCTAGAATAGAAATATGGCCTAGACATCATGGCAGGAGTGATAGACCCAGACTATTGAGGGGTCATTAAGATACTCATACACAATCATGGGAAATCAATGTATCATGTAAAAGTAAGAGAAAAAGACGGCTTGGTGGAGAGATTCAATCAGACTTTGAAAAACATCCTTAAAAAGCTGGTTGAGGCAGATGGAAGAAATTGGGATATAATGATTTGGGCATTGTTTGCAGTGTGAAGTACCACGGACCTCTTTGGGCTTTTCTCCATTTGAGCTTCTATACGGACAAGAACCAATGGACGTATTAGATATACTCTGGAAGACCTGGGAGGAGAGGGAAGACGCTGTTCTTCCCTTTTTCCAAATCACCCAATGCCTAAAAGAATATATGGTGACTGTCCGAGAGATATTTACAAAACATCTTGAGTAGTATTTGTCAAGACACCCAAAAAGCCCAGTATAATCAGAAGGTGGTAAGCCATTCCTTTTCCATAGGGAAAAAGGTATTAGTCCTCTTACCGACATAAGATCGGAAAATGCTTTCTAAATGGTTTGGGTCATATGAGATTCTGGAACAAAAGGGGCCTTATAATTATCTAGTTGTACAACCTGATCGAAGGTTAAAAACCCAATGTTTACCATGTGAACATTTTGAAGGAGTGCAAATTAGATCTGATAGAGTCCACTTCGGTAACTATGGCCACTCTGCTGATGGACGACATCTCTGAATCTCATCTAATCTCTTCAGAGTTAACACCCCAGCAGCATAATATTCAAGATCTAGTGTCCCAATTTTCTGATGTCTTCAGCGAAAAGCCTTGGAGGCTTAAGAACTCAATGTACCACATCCACCCTCCATCCGGAAAAGTGGTTAATCTAAAAGTCTATTGTATTTCTGAGGTCAGGAACAAAACAAAACAATCCTTGATGAGGTGGAATGAGGTGGAAAGCATGTTGGAGGCAGACATTATTGAGCCCTCGGACAGCCCTTGGTCCTAACCAATAGTCCTGGTTGCTAAACCTGATCCATCATGGATGTTCTGTATTGATTTCCTCAAACTCAATTCAATCGCCCAGTTTCACAGTTATCCTATGCCTAGGATTGACGATTTAATTGGAAAACTGTGATTGGCAAAATACATCTCAATGATCTATCTCAGTAAGGGCTATTGGCTGGTTCCCTTGGACCCCTCCGACAAAGGGAAAAACAGCTTTTTCTACCCCTTGAGGATTTTTTCAATTTAAAGTTTAAAGTCCTTCCTCCTGTATTGCACGTGGCTCCCGCCACATTCCAGCGGTTGATGGAAAAGGTATTGCAACCCTTTCCCCATTTTTGTGGCGCATACCTGGATGATATCTTAATCCACAGCCAAACCTGGGAGGAACACCTTTTTCATCTTTATGCAATTGTAAGGGCCCTAAGGAAGGCTGTGATGACTGACAACCCTAACAAATGCCATCAGGTGCATCATCTGTTAAGTACCTTGGGCTCTTGATTGGGAATGGGCTGCTACAACCCCAACTGGAAAAAGGTCCAAGCTGTTCAAGAACATCTCTGCCTAAAACCAAACAAGTGTTTAAGGCATTTCTGGGACTCACAGGGTACTATAGGTGATTTATCCCTAGGTACTCTACCATCACTGCCTGCCTAACCGACAAGCTTAAGAATGCAGGTCCCTAGAAACTTAAGTGAGAGAAGCTTGACTAGGACAGCTTTGACTTTTTTTAAATAATTGTTCTTTTATAACGCACTTAATACCAGGGGCCAGTTTCTAAGCGCAAGCCCAGGATTCGAACCAGTGTTGCATATGCGTTGTCTTGCTTCCAAGGCAAACACCTTGCCCCTGAGCTATTTTCTCAGCCTTATTGAATCATGTACTCTGCAGCGAGCCTGTTCTGAAGATCCCTGACTTTAACAGGAGTTTATCCTGCAGACAGATGCTGCAAAGGTCGGGCTTCGTGCAACTTTATCTGAAGAGTAGGCAAGAGTAGAGCATCCTATCATTATAGGAAACTCTTTCCACATGAAAATAACTATGCGGCCATAGAATTAGAGGCACTTACTTAAAATATTATCTCACTGGTCGTACATTTAGGCTGATAACTGATCATTCCCCATTAACCTGGTTAGGATTACAGAAAGATACTAATCCCTGCATTATGCTTTGGTTTTTAAATCTCCAGCCATATTGCTTTACTATTGATCCCTGGAATGGGAGAGAACAGGGGAACATAGATTTCCTATCTAGATTTCCTCTAGGAGAAGATGTGGAGGCAATCTCTTTAGGGGATGGTTATGTGATGATTCATGGGATCACGTCACTTCTCCCCAAGGGGGAGCCCTTCCCTATGAGACTAGAAAAGTGAGTCTGCTACCCGATCATCCCATTAGGGGTGGTAAAAAGCGGGCAGACCTCACAGGCAGAGACTCCCCCTATTGAGACAAGGACTCCCGTTCCATGTTGAAACTCCCTAACTCTCCTCCCCTAAAGATTATTAAACCCATAAGATCTGTTGAGGTTCAGGCTGATAGTACTAATGTGTGGTATTGTGATACTCCTTCTCTTCTTCCTGTAAGATTAGGCACCATCAATATGAACATTCAGTCTAAACAGGATTTGTACTATAAATATACTGAGAAGAAGAAGAACATTCACTGAGTCATGCAGAACACTCAGGTGAAAGATACTGGGATGAGATGGCCCAGAGGAGGCAAGAGGAGTACACAACTGAGGCTGGCGCTGGACTATGGCACTCCACTGGGGAGGTCCCAGCTCCACAAGATAAAAAGCAAAGAAGGCCACAATACAGCGAGTAACAGGTGTGAAGCCTGGTCAGCTAAGGAAATTCAAACCGGGAGAGAAGATGGGACATTGAAGGAGCAACCCAGATGCTGGGAGGATGCCGGCCGCAGATCAGAAGAGTCCTTCCATGGCTCAGCGAGAGAAACCGAAGCTGGAAGCTGGAATACGGGAAACAGTGGCATGACCTCGGGGAGCTGCACCGAGTGGTCCCACAATTACGCTGATACCGCCTGCCTGGCATGCCCGCAGAGACACAGTGGGACAGCAGAGAGAGAAGAGCGAAGCTGGACAGTGGGAACGCCGAAACCCGACACCCCAGGAAGAACCAGTGACATGCTCCGACCAAAGTAAAGGTAACAGGATCTATGGGTAGACCCGGTAAGGCAGCGGGGGCCTGTGAGAAAGCCTCGGGGCTGATCTCCCTCGTCTCAGTAAACACTGAGAATGCAAATTGTGAAGAAAACCTCTGGAGTGATCTCCCTCGTCTCAGAAAACATATTGAGAGTAAGAGTTATGAAGAAAGCCTCAGGAGTAAAACAAATCCTCAGGAGTGATCTCCCTTGTCCCAGTAATTGCACTAAGGAAAAGAACGGTTGGGAAGAACGCCTGGGAAGAAAACTCATTCATCTCAATAACTGTTCCAAAAGTAACAAAAGTGAGCAGAGCCTTGGGAGCAGTATCCCTTATCTCAGTAAGTGGGGAAAGATTGTTAAAGTCAAGAGATAAAGAGTGTGATACATTCAAGAGAGCCCTCAGAGAAGCCTCCAGAGAACTAGAAGGGCTCATAAGAACTATTGTGAAAGACAGATCGAAGAGGACTTCAAGTCAAGGAACCAGGAGAAGGGAGTCATTCTCCTCAAAGGCAGTTGTAAAATTGAAAGCTAAAGGTTGTAAAGGACTGTTAAGAGAAAGTGGGATGTGTGGATCCAGAAGAAGGGAGTCATTCTCCTGGCATTTTCTCTTCAAGAATAAGAATTTAACTGAAATAAAAATTCTTGAACATTGCCTCTAGGACTGACCCTGCAGAGCCAGGAGAAGGGAGTTATTATCCTAGTACTATCTAGATTTCTTCATGTTGATTAGTGGTACGGCTAGCATAGAGGAGATTTTTGGACAGGGGAAAGATTTTCATTTTCACTTGCACCCGATGATGAACACTCCAATTATTCCTTGGTTAGGTAGGGACAATCCTCAAAAACTAGGGAAAGGTAGGTGTTTTCGTCTTTCTTTAAATAAAACTCTTATTGAAATGCCACCTCTGTCTGCGACTCCTCACTCCGCACGCCACAGAAGGCAGCTGCAGTGGCCTTCAGTTTCTCTGCTATTTGTGCCCCTCCCATATTATGGCTTCACCCATGGCATACCGTAGCTGCACAGAGGTTAATACAAATTGGCAACTAAAATAATACTTTATATAAAAATAACTTTACACATGTAGTTTTAGTTTTCGTCAGTAATCTCACTCTCACAGTCAAAGGTCATGTAAAACCACTTTCTGTGATACTGTCTGGGTCAAAAGGTCATGCAATGTGATATCTGCTACTATTGGCATTTTGATCAATTGAGATCCTGACCAATTTCACATGGCAACAGCTTCTACCAAGGAATCCACTCTGCTCACAGTTTCAATCATATTAGTCTAACTGTCCATCATCTCTTTCTACTGCATGGTCTCTGAATTGGGTGTACCCTTTACTTCTACTCTGTAGCACAGAACCTAAAATGACCTTGTCAAGTCTGAGGCTTCTAGGACTTCCGCCTAAATGACTTGCGCGTTCAGTAATTATTGGTATTAGAGCTGCTGAGTGACTTCAACTGGTGCATTCTCTACAGGTAGTAGAGAAACTCCTAGGTTGCAGCAGAGTTGCCAAAGAGCATTACTCTGTGTGATAATACTCATTACTAGGCATCCATTCTGTGGTAGAGTGGAATAAAGCACTGACAAAAGTCAACGCTGCTTTGTTTATTTCTATCAAAATCAATGTTTTGTCTCGTCCCAGTATGACATTTTTGCCAGGGATGCAGATATTCTTAGAGCCTTATCTTCAGGTCTTGGATTCTCCAAGGATTCTCACTCTCTCTCCAATACCTTCCAGGGACACTGTATGTGTTCTGGGTTCAAAGCATGTGCATAGGAAATGGGGTGGGGGTGTAAAGACTGGAGGGGGGGGTTTCTGTACTCCTGCCCTCTATATGGCAAAGTAGAAGCACAGAGCACCCCAGCCGAGAATCTCTATTTGTTAGCTATTGACAAGCAATCTAGGCTTAAGCTCTCAGGAGGTGATGCGTGCTGGTTCTTAAGTACAGTGTAGTCCCCAAGCCCCCACAAAGGAATGTAAACACACTATGTTAGTGATAACACAGTTCTTTATATAAATAAGGTTCAAGTTATATACAGATACAATAACACATTTTGTGCTCAGGCAATTCTATAATGATAAATGTACAGTTTCTATGTGGTACGACAATTACTCTTTGACTCCTTTAAAATGAACCAACTGCTGACAGTTTCAAATGGTATACACATCAATAGCAAAAGGTATCAACCATAGACTTGGGAGGAAAACAAGTTGGTTATACAATTGGCAGAATACTGGGCCCCTAGCACTCGGCACAGTTGTGTGTGAGGATCCCCCCACGTGGGAAACCTGTAAATAAGATATATTGACAAGCCCAGTCCATATATTTTTTAGCAGAGTCTTATTTCCTTCTACAAATGTTCTACTACCCCAATGTACCTGGTTTAGCATAGTTCGACGATGGGTCGTCAATGAATCCTTCTTGAGTAAACTCCCTTTAAGGCAGGAACCACAGATTGTCGAGATCCATCAAAGAAAAGGGTGAACAATGTTGTTGAGGCAGCAGCTTCGGTCCTTGCAGTGCTCGTCAATGATCGGTCATGGACGTCCTGCGTAGATGAGGCGTGTGGTGCACTTCGACGATGATAGTTTGTTGCCACAAAGAGTGAATGAAGAACGTAGGCCCAACAAGGGTGTCGGGTCATCGACATTTGGCGTTGGCGATCAGGACTCGATCACGGCTGGCTTTCGGATCTTCGTCAGCATCTTTGAGGACTTCGGGTGGCGGGAAACCCACCGGCAGATTCTCCTTGGTTTGTCAGTGGCCTTGACTTTCTCCGGCGGGACAAAGCGGTCAACGGTGATGAGCAGGGGAGTCCTTGATTCAAATGTCTTAGGCAATGGAGCGTTGCGGCTCCGGTCGGCTTTGATGGTCGTCGACGGTGATGGACTTCAATGTCCGGGTGCTTCACTTCAGATTCCTCGGCAGTCCCTGTCTTCGGTCGGCAGCCTTTCGATGACTGACTTCCAGGGAGCCTTGGCTTAGGTTAGCTGCTCCACGAAAATAACACAGAACACACATAATAAAAGGACTACGGGACAAGGACATGGAGGCCATGTCCCTCCAATGCATTTCCAGCATCACAGGGGGAAAGGGTGATAAATCCCCCACCAGAATTGTAAGCATGGGGGATACAATATGATTTACACCCCCAACTCCACAATCTGATCAGAGGGAAGGAAGGGCACTTTATTTTTTCAAATGGCAAAGCAAGGCTGGATTTTTTTTATGTGCATCTCTTTTTCCAAGTGGTCAAATACAAACAGACCCAGCTTTTCTTAACTTGCAGTGCTCAATAAGGTCATTGTCCTGGCTAAGTAGGGAGAGAGTGGGTGCACAGCTGGATGCTGTCACCCCATCCCACCTTCCTAACAGAGGCTGGAGGGCAAATCCAAAAACTAAAAAACAGAACATTTTTTCAAAGATAGTGAAACAATTTGAGCATTAACCCGAAAAAAGTTACATCATACTCTGTATAATTCAGAGTAAAAATGTATTGATATACAGATAAAATTGCTGCAATTTTATAATTTGCTCGATCAAATGAATGCGTTTGTAATAAAATCTCACTTTACAAAATGTCACCTTCTCAGAAACACAAGATTGAAACTTTTATTTTTTCCTGGGAGGTTGTAGTAGAAAACGCAACCGTTATGGTTTTCTTCTCCAACTATGAGAAATATTAAAATATTATTCGCTAATGGGACAGTGTAGAGCGACAATGGGCCTCATTACAAGTTTGCCAGCATCCCACCCCACTGCACACCTACACTGCTCAGCACTACACATACACCCCTCCCCACTGTACAACCACACTGATCTGCACTCAAACCATCCCACTGCACTGCAGACATGCATACAACCACAACACTACTCTGCCCTCTTACTATCACAACTGCACGAACAGACACAACTCCAACAATACTCTGCACACACTGTCTCCAGTCTTGTGCTTACATCATCCGTGCAATGCATGCATCCACCCAACCCCAACACTACTCCTCACAAACTGCCTCCAGCAATGTTCTGCAGTGACACCACCCATTACACTGCAAGCACACAACCCCCACACCACTATGCACACACTGCCTCTGGCACTTAACTTCACTCAGACCATCCCTGCACTTCATTCAGGCATACAGCCCCAACACTGTTTTGCACACAATTCACAAGCACTGTACACACACACACACTCTCATCACTGAACTGCATACACACACGAGCGCACTACCTCTTGCACTGCACTGTAAACACACAGCTCACCTTCAGCACCACACACATTATTGTCGGCACTGCATTGTTGTACACACATAATAATCCCAGCACTGCACACACATACTTCCTTGGCACTGCACACATTTCAATTTTAGCACTGCACACACACACACACCACTCCAGCATGGCTTGCACCTGGCATCAGCACTGTACTGCATGCATACACAGACAGACACACACACACACACACATACACTGCTCTAGTACTGCAATGCACAGGCACTACCCTCAGAACTGTACTGCACTCCATTCCATCACTGCTCTTCAACATACACACCAGCTAATGTGAACATGGTGCCACAGCACTTCACTGCACACTCTCACAGCACCACATGCATACATCCTGTTGCATCACACACATATAACCCACACAGAACATGCCAATGCAGTGCTAGCTGGACATACTGAAGTCTGAGTTTACTGTGATGGTGGTCATAACAGTGCCTTGCTTTGCTGTGATAACTACTGGTTTGAACATAAGACACAGGGCCTTTTGGCCGCATACCTGAACAAGTTTCCCTCAAAATCGGTGGTCATTTTCCTTACGCAGCTTCGATTTAATTTAATACACACTAGGGAAATATGATGGATAAGAAAGGCTCTGATCCGTGATTAGGTGTAAAACTGAAGGGGAAGCCTAAAGTGGCATGAACTGTGGGTAGTTCTATGGAAATATAACAAAGAGTGTCCTGGCCTATGAGTGTGCAACATGCATCATTATGCATGGTTTTTAGTCGAGTGTTTTGTGTTGAACTTCAATTTCAGTTACCTTCCTTAAACAGTTCTATCTGGGAAAGTACATGACACTTTGTGATCCTTCATATGATCATTTCAAGTAATTTTATTTCTATTTTCTTTTTTTCTTTTTTTCTTACAGTTTGTTTTGTTTTTCGATATAGTTCTTGGCCATCTCTAGAGATGATGCTTTTGGTACTTACTGATGCAAAATACAATTGATACAACAACATTTAAATATCAACATATAGTAGAAAACATACCTGAAATGCATTTGCAAACTTTCTCGAACCTTTCTAAACCAAACATTTTGTTTTTAAAACAATAATGTGTACACTAGACATTTGAGCCTGTGGGTGACATGCATGAGTTTACGTTTCTCCAACCACCGAGCTCACCAATCCGAAGGCCCAGTCAAAGGTGCCCACATTACCAGTCTGATCATTTATGTTCAAGGACCAACTATAACCCCTTACCATCCAATCGAGTTCCACACTATCCATAGTGACATAGACCAAGGATTGGTCAAGATAGACTCTTGGCACTAAACAAACAATGAACTGTTCAAATGTGTAATTGTATTAACATTTGCTATCGTTTCAAGATTTATTTATTTATTCACGGTTGTTTCACAAATGCTTTTCACGTATGTTATTTAAATGTTGTATCAATCGTATTTTGCATGAGTAAGTACCAAAAGTCTCATCTCTAGAGGTGCAAAATAACTACATAGAAAAATAAAACAAACTGTAAGAAAAAAAGGTAAAAGCAGAAAGAAAGAAAATTGCTTGAAATTATCATATGAAGGATCACAAAGTGTTGTGTACCTCCCCAGATAGAACTGTTTAAGGAAGGTAACTGGAATTGAATTTCCACACAAAAACACTCAACTAAAAACCATGCAAGAATGATGCATGTTGCAAACTCATAGGGCTGGACACTCTTTGTTATATTTCTGATCTGTGATTAAGCACATTGTCGATATTTTCAGGATAATGAAAAAATGGAAACAATATAACATACAGTTTTAGATTGTACAAACCTAATTCACTTTCGATTGATGTATTTTACTAAATTTGTTCACAGAATTGACTGCCAATCACAAAGATTTTGACGAATTTCTTATTGAAAGGAACTTCTGCTTCTCTTAACATAGCACTGTTTAGGTTTTTTACACAGATCAACTGCTATGAATTGTATGAGAAGAAATCTATCCATTTTTATATGTGACGACTTAATTATGTGTAATTCTTATGGATTTGGCATGTATTTTATTGTGTTTTTGATAATGTATTTTTGTAAAGGTTGATTTTATTAACCAATACAAATAAAACATTAAAAAACAAAGTGGCTACATGACACACTGCTGCAATCTTCATTGATCACGGTCTATGAGTCACTAACTTGGCAGTAGAGATAGACTTATTTCCTACTTTTGTGATTTAAGACAGCACAAAACATTGCTGGTGCAAAAGTAAAAACATGGAGGGCTAAAAGGAAGAAGTCTTGATAAAACAACCTTAGAACCCCACTGATCACTCACTGGTCACTCACTGCAGGAAGGTCAAAGTCATGGTAGATCCCTCTTGAAACATCCAGAGGCAGAACATGGGCCAGACAAAGCAGACATCATGGGTAGAAGCAGACAGGAAATGGGATGGGAGTAAGGGCCTCATGCAACTTCTGCAACAAGGACCTAAATAGACCTTTCCACACAACCTCAGACTAGTGCACAGTGTGCTGTGCTTTTTGCACAATTCTTCTTAAACATCATTAGGATGAACATTCTGATAGTTGTAGCTCTTTAGGAAATGTAAGAAGGGCTGACTCTGAGCATTGACCCCATAGTTGATTTGTTGTAGGATTTGCCTTCAAGCTGAAGTATATTTAGTCATGTGACTTTAAAATGACTGAATGAATAAAATATTTTGAGCACAAACACTACTGACAAGTTGTACTTTGTGCGTAAATCCATAACTACATTAAATAGAATTTCGTGGAAAGTTATCAAACACAAACTGCCCAATGTATTTGCAATTTGTTGTACTAACTTTACAAACAATGCTGTACTGCAATTGTAAGAGCTTGCCCCTGTATATGATATGATATGATATTTTATTTATATCGTGCCCATACACAAGTCAGAGCACGACAAGGCAGGGGAGGGCAACAAGGGAGGCCAAAACAACGATCTTACTAGGCCCAGTGACATTGAGACCGTGCGAGTGCAGGGAAGACGGAAGGGGAAAAGTGCAAAGGGGAGGGGAGGAGTGGAAAGTGCTGAACATGTGATCAAAATAACAACAAATAGTGCTGCCAGCAGGTGGTGAGTGCGAGAAAAAGGTGCAGGCAACGGGTGTCAAAGTAAGTGCTAGAAGGGGACTGTAGGGTTGCAGAAACAGACCCAAGTGCACGGGTTGCCAGGAGGCAGTGCAGGTGTGCGGCAGGATAGGCAGGGATCTAGGCCCGAAATCAGAGAGTAGCCAGGTGCCGAATGCCGAAGCAGAGAGAGATCAGCAAGGGAGAGGCAAAGAGGAAGGTCTTGAGGTGCTTCCGGAAGGCCTTGTGGACAATGCAAAGGGTCTTGTAATTAATCCTTGCAGCCACTGGGAGCCCGGAGAGATACAATCCCTGGGCTTGAGGCCAAGGACAAGTTTTGCAGTCTTGTTCAGGATGAGTTGCAAAGGGCAGACAGTAGAGGCAGGAAGATTTAGAAAGAGGCTGTTGCAGTAGTCCAGCCTAGAAAGAACCAGAGCTCTTGAGACAGTGTCTGAGAATATGCACATTGCTCAACCTCTCAAAGTTTTATTTGGGTCAATCAATTTTTATATTAAACTTACAGTGAAAGGCATCAAAGTAAGGGAACATTTTGGAAGGTCATCACAAACTATAAGGTACTTTCTGACCCTCTAAATTAGGGTCACTTAAAAGCAGGACAGGTGTAGTCGACCTATAGTAAAGACAATGAATTTAGAGGACGCTGATATCATTTTACCTGAGGTGCATTTGCCCTCCAAAGGGCAATGTTTGTGTGTCTTTGTCTATCAACATCCCCTATTTTCTTACCTCACCCTTCCACTTGCACACACAAAGTGAGACCGTTAGTGAGATATTGTAAACAGAAAGAGCAGAAAGCTTCTGGTAAGAGCTGCTTCTTGACAGAGAGGGGAATCTAAACTCTGTATGCATAAACGATTTCAGGCTGGATGAAGGGGGAGCCCTTCCCTATGAGACTAGAAAAGTGAGTCTGCTACCTGATCATCCCATTAGGGGTGGTAAAAAGCAGGCAGACCTCACAGGCAGAGACTCCCCCTATTGAGACAAGGACTCCCGTTCCATGTTCAAACTCCCTAACTCTCCTCCCCTAAAGATTATTAAACCCATAAGATCTGTTGAGGTTCAGGCTGATAGTACTAATGTGTGGTATTGTGATACTCCTTCTCTTCTTCCTGTAAGATTAGGCACCATCAATATGAACATTCAGTCTAAACAGGATTTGTACTATAAATATACTGAGAAGAAGAAGAACATTCACTGAGTCATGCAGAACACTCAGGTGAAAGATACTGGGATGAGATGGCCCAGAGGAGGCAAGAGGAGTACACAACTGAGGCTGGCGCTGGACTATGGCGCTCCACTGGGGAGGTCCCAGCTCCACAAGATAAAAAGCAAAGAAGGCCACAATACAGCGAGTAACAGGTGTGAAGCCTGGTCAGCTAAGGAAATTTGAACCGGGAGAGAAGATGGGACATTGAAGGAGCAACCCAGATGCTGGGAGGATGCCGGCCGCAGATCAGAAGAGTCCTTCCATGGCTCAGCGAGAGAAACCGGAGCTGGAAGCTGGAATACGGGAAACAGTGGCATGACCTCGGGGAGCTGCACCGAGTGGTCCCACAATTACGCTGATATCGCCTGCCTGGAATGCCTGCAGAGACACAGTGGGACAGCAGAGAGAGAAGAGCGAAGCTGGACCCTGGGAACGCCGAAGCCCGACACCCCAGGAAGAACCAGTGACATGCTCCGACCAAAGTAAAGGTAACGGGATCTATGGGTAGACCTGGTAAGGCAGTGAGGGCCTGTGAGAAAGCCTCGGGGGTGATCTCCCTCGTCTCAGTAAACACTGAGAATGCAAATTGTGAAGAAAACCTCTGGAGTGATCTCCCTCGTCTCAGAAAACATATTGAGAGTAAGAGTTATGAAGAAAGCCTCAGGAGTAAAACAAATCCTTGGAGTGATCTCCCTTGTCCCAGTAATTGCACTAAGGAAAAGAACGGTTGGGAAGAACGCCTGGGAAGAAAACTCATTCATCTCAATAACTGTTCCAAAAGTAACAAAAGTGAGCAGAGCCTTGGGACAGTATCCCTTATCTCAGTAAGTGGGGAAAGATTGTTAAAGTCAAGAGATAAAGAGTGTGATACATTCAAGAGAGCCCTCAGAGAAGCCTCCAGATAACTAGAAGGGCTCATAAGAACTATTGTGAAAGACAGATCGAAGAGGACTTCAAGTCAAGGAACCAGGAGAAGGGAGTCATTCTCCTCAAAGGCAGTTGTAATATTGAAAGCTAAAGGTTGTAAAGGACTGTCAAGAGAAAGTGGGACGTGTGGATCCAGAAGAAGGGAGTCATTCTCCTGGCATTTTCTCTTCAAGAATAAGAATTTAACTGAAATAAAAATTCTTGAACATTGCCTCTAGGACTGATCCCTGCAGAGCCAGGAGAAGGGAGTTATTATCCTAGTACTATCTAGATTTCTTCATGTTGATTAGTGGTACGGCTAGCATAGAGGAGATTTTTGGACAGGGGAAAGATTTTCATTTTCACTTGCACCCGATGATGAACACTCCAATTATTCCTTGGTTAGGTAGGGACAATCCTCAAAAACTAGGGAAAGGTAGGTGTTTTCTTCTTTCTTTAAATAAAACTCTTATTGAAATGCCACCTCTGTCTGCGACTCCTCACTCCGCACGCCACAGAAGGCAGCTGCAGTGTCCTTCAGTTTCTCTGCTATTTGTGCCCCTCCCATATTATGGCTTCACCCATGGCATACCGTAGCTGCACAGAGGTTAATACAAATTGGCAACTAAAATAATACTTTATATAAAAATAACTTTACACATGTAGTTTTAGTTTTCGTCAGTAATCTCACTCTCACAGTCAAAGGTCATGTAAAAACACTTTCTGTGATACTGTCTGGGTCAAAAGGTCATGCAATGTGATATCTGCTACTATTGGCATTTTGATCAATTGAGATCCTGACCAATTTCACATGGCAACAGCTTCTACCAAGGAATCCACTCTGCTCACAGTTTCAATCATATTAGTCTAACTGTCCATCATCTCTTTCTACTGCATGGTCTCTGAATTGGGTGTACCCTTTACTTCTACTCTGTAGCACAGAACCTAAAATGACCTTGTCAAGTCTGAGGCTTCTAGGACTTCCGCCTAAATGACTTGCGCTTTCAGTAATTATTGGTATTAGAGCTGCTGAGTGACTTCAACTGGTGCATCCTCTACAGGTAGTAGAGAAACTCCTAGGTTGCAGCAGAGTTGCCAAAGAGCATTACTCTGTGTGATAATACTCATTACTAGGCATCCATTCTGTGGTAGAGTGGAATAAAGCACTGACAAAAGTCAACGCTGCTTTGTTTATTTCTATCAAAATCAATGTTTTGTCTCGTCCCAGTATGACATTTTTGCCAGGGATGCAGATATTCTTAGAGCCTTATCTTCAGGTCTTGGATTCTCCAAGGATTCTCACTCTCTCTCCAATACCTTCCAGGGACACTGTATGTGTTCTGGGTTCAAAGCATGTGCATAGGAAATGGGGTGGGGGTGTAAAGACTGGAGGGGGGGGTTTCTGTACTCCTGCCCTCTATATGGCAAAGTAGAAGCACAGAGCACCCCAGCCGAGAATCTCTATTTGTTTGCTATTGACAAGCAATCTAGGCTTAAGCTCTCAGGAGGTGATGCGTGCTGGTTCTTAAGTACAGTGTAGTCCCCAAGCCCCCACAAAGGAATGTAAACACACTATGTTAGTGATAACACAGTTCTTTATATAAATAAGGTTCAAGTTATATACAGATACAATAACACATTTTGTGCTCAGGCAATTCTATAATGATAAATGTACAGTTTCTATGTGGTACGACAATTACTCTTTGACTCCTTTAAAATGAACCAACTGCTGACAGTTTCAAATGGTATACACATCAATAGCAAAAGGTATCAACCATAGACTTGGGAGGAAAACAAGTTGGTTATACAATTGGCAGAATACTGGGCCCCTAGCACTCGGCACAGTTGTGTGTGAGGATCCCCCCACGTGGGAAACCTGTAAATAAGATATATTGACAAGCCCAGTCCATATATTTTTTAGCAGAGTCTTATTTCCTTCTACAAATGTTCTACTACCCCAATGTACCTGGTTTAGCATAGTTCGACGATGGGTCGTCAATGAATCCTTCTTGAGTAAACTCCCTTTAAGGCAGGAACCACAGATTGTCGAGATCCATCAAAGAAAAGGGTGAACAATGTTGTTGAGGCAGCAGCTTCGGTCCTTGCAGTGCTCGTCAATGATCGGTCATGGACGTCCTGCGTAGATGAGGCGTGTGGTGCACTTCAACGATGATAGTTTGTTGCCACAAAGAGTGAATGAAGAACGTAGGCCCAACAAGGGTGTCGGGTCATCGACATTTGGCGTTGGCGATCAGGACTCGATCACGGCTGGCTTTCGGATCTTCGTCAGCATCTTTGAGGACTTCGGGTGGCGGGAAACCCACCGGCAGATTCTCCTTGGTTTGTCAGTGGCCTTGACTTTCTCCGGCGGGACAAAGCGGTCAACGGTGATGAGCAGGGGAGTCCTTGATTCAAATGTCTTAGGCAATGGAGCGTTGCGGCTCCGGTCGGCTTTGATGGTCGTCGACGGTGATGGACTTCAATGTCCGGGTGCTTCACTTCAGATTCCTCGGCAGTCCCTGTCTTCGGTCGGCAGCCTTTCGATGACTGACTTCCAGGGAGCCTTGGCTTAGGTTAGCTGCTCCACGAAAATAACACAGAACACACATAATAAAAGGACTACGGGACAAGGACATGGAGGCCATGTCCCTCCAATGCATTTCCAGCATCACAGGGGGAAAGGGTGATAAATCCCCCACCAGAATTGTAAGCATGGGGGATACAATATGATTTACACCCCCAACTCCACAATCTGATCAGAGGGAAGGAAGGGCACTTTATTTTTTCAAATGGCAAAGCAAGGCTGGATTTTTTTTATGTGCATCTCTTTTTCCAAGTGGTCAAATACAAACAGACCCAGCTTTTCTTAACTTGCAGTGCTCAATAAGGTCATTGTCCTGGCTAAGTAGGGAGAGAGTGGGTGCACAGCTGGATGCTGTCACCCCATCCCACCTTCCTAACAGAGGCTGGAGGGCAAATCCAAAAACTAAAAAACAGAACATTTTTTCAAAGATAGTGAAACAATTTGAGCATTAACCCGAAAAAAGTTACATCATACTCTGTATAATTCAGAGTAAAAATGTATTGATATACAGATAAAATTGCTGCAATTTTATAATTTGCTCGATCAAATGAATGCGTTTGTAATAAAATCTCACTTTACAAAATGTCACCTTCTCAGAAACACAAGATTGAAACTTTTATTTTTTCCTGGGAGGTTGTAGTAGAAAACGCAACCGTTATGGTTTTCTTCTCCAACTATGAGAAATATTAAAATATTATTTGCTAATGGGACAGTGTAGAGCGACAATGGGCCTCATTACAAGTTTGCCAGCATCCCACCCCACTGCACACCTACACTGCTCAGCACTACACATACACCCCTCCCCACTGTACAACCACACTGATCTGCACTCAAACCATCCCACTGCACTGCAGACATGCATACAACCACAACACTACTCTGCCCTCTTACTATCACAACTGCACGAACAGACACAACTCCAACAATACTCTGCACACACTGTCTCCAGTCTTGTGCTTACATCATCCGTGCAATGCATGCATCCACCCAACCCCAACACTACTCCTCACAAACTGCCTCCAGCAATGTTCTGCAGTGACACCACCCATTACACTGCAAGCACACAACCCCCACACCACTATGCACACACTGCCTCTGGCACTTAACTTCACTCAGACCATCCCTGCACTTCATTCAGGCATACAGCCCCAACACTGTTTTGCACACAATTCACAAGCACTGTACACACACACACACTCTCATCACTGAACTGCATACACACACGAGCGCACTACCTCTTGCACTGCACTGTAAACACACAGCTCACCTTCAGCACCACACACATTATTGTCGGCACTGCATTGTTGTACACACATAATAATCCCAGCACTGCACACACATACTTCCTTGGCACTGCACACATTTCAATTTTAGCACTGCACACACACACACCACTACAGCATGGCTTACACCTGGCATCAGCACTGTACTGCATGCATACACAGACAGACACACACACACACACACACATACACTGCCCTAGTACTGCAATGCACAGGCACTACCCTCAGAACTGTACTGCACTCCATTCCATCACTGCTCTTCAACATACACACCAGCTAATGTGAACATGGTGCCACAGCACTTCACTGCACACTCTCACAGCACCACATGCATACATCCTGTTGCATCACACACATATAACCCACACAGAACATGCCAATGCAGTGCTAGCTGGACATACTGAAGTCTGAGTTTACTGTGATGGTGGTCATAACAGTGCCTTGCTTTGCTGTGATAACTACTGGTTTGAACATAAGACACAGGGCCTTTTGGCCGCATACCTGAACAAGTTTCCCTCAAAATCGGTGGTCATTTTCCTTACGCAGCTTCGATTTAATTTAATACACACTAGGGAAATATGATGGATAAGAAAGGCTCTGATCCGTGATTAGGTGTAAAACTGAAGGGGAAGCCTAAAGTGGCATGAACTGTGGGTAGTTCTATGGAAATATAACAAAGAGTGTCCTGGCCTATGAGTGTGCAACATGCATCATTATGCATGGTTTTTAGTCGAGTGTTTTGTGTTGAACTTCAATTTCAGTTACCTTCCTTAAACAGTTCTATCTGGGAAAGTACATGACACTTTGTGATCCTTCATATGATCATTTCAAGTAATTTTATTTCTATTTTCTTTTTTTTCTTTTTTTCTTACAGTTTGTTTTGTTTTTCGATATAGTTCTTGTGCATCTCTAGAGATGATGCTTTTGGTACTTACTGATGCAAAATACAATTGATACAACAACATTTAAATATCAACATATAGTAGAAAACATACCTGAAATGCATTTGCAAACTTTCTCGAACCTTTCTAAACCAAACATTTTGTTTTTAAAACAATAATGTGTACACTAGACATTTGAGCCTGTGGGTGACATGCATGAGTTTACGTTTCTCCAACCACCGAGCTCACCAATCCGAAGGCCCAGTCAAAGGTGCCCACATTACCAGTCTGATCATTTATGTTCAAGGACCAACTATAACCCCTTACCATCCAATCGAGTTCCACACTATCCATAGTGACATAGACCAAGGATTGGTCAAGATAGACTCTTGGCACTAAACAAACAATGAACTGTTCAAATGTGTAATTGTATTAACATGTGCTATTGTTTCAAGATTTATTTATTTATTCACGGTTGTTTCACAAATGCTTTTCACGTATGTTATTTAAATGTTGTATCAATCGTATTTTGCATGAGTAAGTACCAAAAGTCTCATCTCTAGAGGTGCAAAATAACTACATAGAAAAATAAAACAAACTGTAAGAAAAAAAGGTAAAAGCAGAAAGAAAGAAAATTGCTTGAAATTATCATATGAAGGATCACAAAGTGTTGTGTACCTCCCCAGATAGAACTGTTTAAGGAAGGTAACTGGAATTGAATTTCCACACAAAAACACTCAACTAAAAACCATGCAAGAATGATGCATGTTGCAAACTCATAGGGCTGGACACTCTTTGTTATATTTCTGATCTGTGATTAAGCACATTGTCGATATTTTCAGGATAATGAAAAAATGGAAACAATATAACATACAGTTTTAGATTGTACAAACCTAATTCACTTTCGATTGATGTATTTTACTAAATTTGTTCACAGAATTGACTGCCAATCACAAAGATTTTGACGAATTTCTTATTGAAAGGAACTTCTGCTTCTCTTAACATAGCACTGTTTAGGTTTTTTACACAGATCAACTGCTATGAATTGTATGAGAAGAAATCTATCC
Source organism: Ambystoma mexicanum (assembly GCF_040938575.1). Classification (NCBI taxonomy): domain Eukaryota; kingdom Metazoa; phylum Chordata; class Amphibia; order Caudata; family Ambystomatidae; genus Ambystoma; species Ambystoma mexicanum. The sequence continues at coordinate 539,013,398 of NC_090925.1, read as the reverse complement.
ATTTTTATATGTGACGACTTAATTATGTGTAATTCTTATGGATTTGGCATGTATTTTATTGTGTTTTTGATAATGTATTTTTGTAAAGGTTGATTTTATTAACCAATACAAATAAAACATTAAAAAACAAAGTGGCTACATGACACACTGCTGCAATCTTCATTGATCACGGTCTATGAGTCACTAACTTGGCAGTAGAGATAGACTTATTTCCTACTTTTGTGATTTAAGACAGCACAAAACATTGCTGGTGCAAAAGTAAAAACATGGAGGGCTAAAAGGAAGAAGTCTTGATAAAACAACCTTAGAACCCCACTGATCACTCACTGGTCACTCACTGCAGGAAGGTCAAAGTCATGGTAGATCCCTCTTGAAACATCCAGAGGCAGAACATGGGCCAGACAAAGCAGACATCATGGGTAGAAGCAGACAGGAAATGGGATGGGAGTAAGGGCCTCATGCAACTTCTGCAACAAGGACCTAAATAGACCTTTCCACACAACCTCAGACTAGTGCACAGTGTGCTGTGCTTTTTGCACAATTCTTCTTAAACATCATTAGGATGAACATTCTGATAGTTGTAGCTCTTTAGGAAATGTAAGAAGGGCTGACTCTGAGCATTGACCCCATAGTTGATTTGTTGTAGGATTTGCCTTCAAGCTGAAGTATATTTAGTCATGTGACTTTAAAATGACTGAATGAATAAAATATTTTGAGCACAAACACTACTGACAAGTTGTACTTTGTGCGTAAATCCATAACTACATTAAATAGAATTTCGTGGAAAGTTATCAAACACAAACTGCCCAATGTATTTGCAATTTGTTGTACTAACTTTACAAACAATGCTGTACTGCAATTGTAAGAGCTTGCCCCTGTATATGATATGATATGATATTTTATTTATATCGTGCCCATACACAAGTCAGAGCACGACAAGGCAGGGGAGGGCAACAAGGGAGGCCAAAACAACGATCTTACTAGGCCCAGTGACATTGAGACCGTGCGAGTGCAGGGAAGACAGAAGGGGAAAAGTGCAAAGGGGAGGGGAGGAGTGGAAAGTGCTGAACATGTGATCAAAATAACAACAAATAGTGCTGCCAGCAGGTGGTGAGTGCGAGAAAAAGGTGCAGGCAACGGGTGTCAAAGTAAGTGCTAGAAGGGGACTGTAGGGTTGCAGAAACAGACCCAAGTGCACGGGTTGCCAGGAGGCAGTGCAGGTGTGCGGCAGGATAGGCAGGGATCTAGGCCCGAAATCAGAGAGTAGCCAGGTGCCGAATGCCGAAGCAGAGAGAGATCAGCAAGGGAGAGGCAAAGAGGAAGGTCTTGAGGTGCTTCCGGAAGGCCTTGTGGACAATGCAAAGGGTCTTGTAATTAATCCTTGCAGCCACTGGGAGCCCGGAGAGATACAATCCCTGGGCTTGAGGCCAAGGACAAGTTTTGCAGTCTTGTTCAGGATGAGTTGCAAAGGGCAGACAGTAGAGGCAGGAAGATTTAGAAAGAGGCTGTTGCAGTAGTCCAGCCTAGAAAGAACCAGAGCTCTTGAGACAGTGTCTGAGAATATGCACATTGCTCAACCTCTCAAAGTTTTATTTGGGTCAATCAATTTTTATATTAAACTTACAGTGAAAGGCATCAAAGTAAGGGAACATTTTGGAAGGTCATCACAAACTATAAGGTACTTTCTGACCCTCTAAATTAGGGTCACTTAAAAGCAGGACAGGTGTAGTCGACCTATAGTAAAGACAATGAATTTAGAGGACGCTGATATCATTTTACCTGAGGTGCATTTGCCCTCCAAAGGGCAATGTTTGTGTGTCTTTGTCTATCAACATCCCCTATTTTCTTACCTCACCCTTCCACTTGCACACACAAAGTGAGACCGTTAGTGAGATATTGTAAACAGAAAGAGCAGAAAGCTTCTGGTAAGAGCTGCTTCTTGACAGAGAGGGGAATCTAAACTCTGTATGCATAAACGATTTCAGGCTGTATGGAGCTAGTACCCATACTGTAACTGTTCTTTGTAAATGAAAATTGCACTGGCATTGTCAATGTGTGCCAGTTGTGTCCGAGAGGAGCTTTCCCTGGCTATGCACATGCTGTGCATTTACTTTTCTTTAAGCTTGTCTGCAATGGCCTGACCATGCTGAAACTGTAACTATGTGTAAAGAAAGCTTGCCCTGGACTTGCACGTGCTGTAGCTGCACTAGGGTGTGAAGGGATTTTGCACAGGTCCTATCAGTGCTATAATTTTACCCTTTTTATGAGAGAAATCTGCACAGGCCCTTGTAGACAGTTGCCCTGCCAATTCTGTACCAGAACACATTTGTATGAGTCTTGTACTGTATCTGTCCATATTGTACCTCTTGGACAGGGAAGCTTGCACTGGCCCTGTACATTACGTACCTATTTGTGTCAGAAGCTTTCCTTAACCCTGCACATGCTGCACCAGTGTGTGGTGAAAACGTCTATTGGCCCAGTCCTTACCTGATGCATGTTGAGGGAAACTTGCACTTGCACCATCCAGACTTTACCTGTCAGAGGAAAGCTTGCACAGGCCCTGACTAGGCCCTGTCTAGGATATGCCTGTTTGATTTATGGGGGAGCCCTATTCTGGTCCTGCCCATGTGCTGTATTTGTGAGGAAAGTTCCTACTATTGGCATGTTTGTGGTGCTGCTGCCTAGGTAATGAATGTTATGGGTGTCTGTGAGGGAAGCTACCCCTGTGGCCACCAATGCTTTACCTGGTTCATCTGTGATAGTAGCCTGTCGTATTGCTGTCTTAAATGTGCCTGTCTATGGGTGAGTGAAGTTTTCAATGTTGCTTCCTGTGCCATACATATTCCTTGTGGGGGAGTCACTTGCTGTCATCCTATAGATATTGTACAGTTCCTGTATGTCCAGTAACTATGAACCTCTGATGCATGTGCTGTGTTTTCAGCATTCAAATATAGTTTGCACTTTTTCTGTCAGTGCTGTACCTGTCAGCAAGTTAAGGACATGTAAGTCAGAGTAACCCACATTCACAAAATAATTCATAACTTCACGCATTAACGTAATACCACCAGAAGAGCTTTTTGTGGGCAAAGTGTGTGGGAAATGGCATATTTTTAAGTACATCAAGCCAGTAAACTTGGTTAACACTTCCAGTTGCAGAGTGCACAAAACACCCTATTTGGGAAACATAATGGAAGTAGACTTTCCGCAACCTCACCACTCTACCTCCTGGTAGCCAAGTCGGAGGCAGAACCACTGTCTCATTTTCACAGTCATTGCTAACTGTGGCCCATAGGCAGTAGTCAGACTGGTTGAAGAACTTACCTGCACCGATAGATAGTGTGTTGGGTAGCATACCACCTGCTCAGGGCAGAGAGAGCACATACACTTCTATGCTCCTTCCAGGCATTGAGATGCCAAAGGAATTCCCTCCACCCAGCTGGTGATTGTTTTGCCATTTGCCATCTCAGATGCCTGAAAGGTGGGTGTGAGGGGGATACCACCAACCCTGTGCTAGGGATGGCAGTAGAAAAGCTATCGCTAGCCAACAACACCCTCTGCCTTTCACTGACCTGCTGCTTGCTTAGTGAAGGTAGATGTGAGTGGAGGAAGATGTGATGAACCAGGAATGAGATGCAGACATAGAGGGTTCATGGTGTTTGCCATAAACATTTGTTAAATGAAAATGGGGTTGGAAAATGCCTCACTGTCCATAACCTACAAGTTATTTCCCTACCTCAACCAAAAACTAAGGGCCTGTCATGTGTCAAGATGTCCAAAGCAAAACTGTCATGTGTTTGAAATCCTATCTTAGCCCTCACATTCTAAAAGTAACCCTAAGGTACTAATGAAAATGTCTCATGCAAAGTGCACAAATGTTCAAGTACAAAAAAAGGAGTAAATCCAGCAAAAGTTCCAAATGAATTATTTTACAGTTCCAGGGAATTAATCCCTTCCCCAGGTTTCCTTTCACCAAATCAAAAAAGTACAAAAGAATAACCAAGTTCTTTGTAGCTCAAGAGGATAACTCCCCTCCTCTTGATGTTGAAACTTGCTCCAGGGGAAATGTCTCTGTAACTCAAGAGGATAACTCCCCTCCTCTTGATGTTGCAACTTGTTCCAGGGGAAATATCTACCTTCCCCAAGTTCTTCTCACATTCACCGTAGTCCAGAAATCCTAAGGGCATGCAACTTCCTTGGGATTCTCTGTCTCACATAACAACAATACCTGGTATACTCCCCTGCCAGGTTCTTTCATATAGTTTCTTGCTACAATTTGGGTGTGGGCCACAGATATGCAAAACACTGGGTATACTATCCTGCCAGGTTCCTTTTCACATTCACTATAGTTCACTTAAACCACTTGTCTTTGCCTGGTATACTCTCCTGCCAGGACATTCCTTATGTAGTTCACTTCACCCACTTGGCTTTGCCTGGTATACTCTCCTGCCAGGACTTTCCTTATCAACATTTATTTTATTTCAATCTTTTCTGCCGCAATGTTTTATTTTATAAATATTGCTACCGGTCCAAAACCCCTTTCCATTGACTTCCACACTATTGTCCTCACATATGTTTTGGACTTGGCTATGGGTTCCAGCCCCTTTTCCATGGAATTTTTATGTTATGATAAAATATCCCATGGGCCCTGTTATCTTGCTCAGGCCTCCCCCAGCTGTTATGCTTTGTTTCTTATTGTACACGGGATCCCCTCCAAGGCGCCCTGGTGGGCCATCCCTCTCAGCGGGCTCACTGGTTCTCAGCAATGGCTTTGGGGGCCTTTGCATCTCTCGTGTCAGTCTCGGCTCATCATTGGGTCTGCGGAGCACTTCGTTTGCTCACCTGCTTCCACCACACCTATGGTTCCCCTCTGTAGCTTCTCCTCTTCTTGCCGTCTCGGGGGCAGTGCCTTGACCCATGAGCTTCTCCATTCAGTGTTTACTGTTCTCCCATGACTTGGTAAAACCACCTGTTTCTCCAGGTTCCTCGACCAGCCTCGGAAGCAGAGAACCTCCTGCGCCGCCAACCACCGTACTCCCGGCCTCTCTTCCTCAGCTGATCTTACCACAGCTCGGTAAGAAGACAAACTTCATGCTTCTTTTCCTGTCATTGTTTTAAATCATGTTGGGCCTATCGCCTTCTTCCAGCTACTAGACTGCTGGTGTTGGTTCACATTAGGAGTACTCTTCATTGCTCCTTGCCTCTTCCTCATCTCAGTTCTTGTTCCTCTATTGATTTTCAGGTATTGAGGAATATTGTCATTAGGATTGTCAAGTTGTTGAAGGGGATGATAGCAGTATGCCATTAGGGCATGAGGGATGCAGGGAATATCCCTAAAAGGGAAAGGGCATATTGTGCCTCACCTGACTATGTCATTTCATTCCCCCGAAGGTCGCCTCCCCCATGTGATCCTCCCTCAAATAGCCCTGGCCACATGAGGAGAGGCTATCTTAGGGAAAGGAGTGATGACATCATCAGATTAATCGCAAAGAGCAAAGATACTGAAAGCAAAGCCAGGGGTTGCTCCACATCAAATCTAGCAGTGACGGCGGAGAGCAAGCGGGGTTGGTGGAAGTAAGCGGAAACCTCCTACCAACATCCTTTAAATATGCCCATTATAGGTCATTAAAGTGACCCACATTAACGCAGTAAAATGGCTCATGCAGGCACATATGTCTGTGTTGATAAGGGTGGGTGGGAAAGGGGGAGCCGTGTGGGGAGTTGATGCCCGATGTTTATTCTTTTTTAATTATACCTGATATCATATATTTTTTCTATTCAATCTTAAGTGTTAGGTAAGAGTATTTTGATTTTACCTTTTTATCAAAAGAAGATCTAAAATATAATACCGAAACAGCAGCTTGGAATTGTAGTGGCCAGGCAATGCATGTTACGAGGTGAACACTCAAGCTACAGTCAGGACACATGTAGTTGGCAGTGGGGAACAGCAAAATGGCCTTTCACCTAGGGTGGCAAGAATTGTTGCACTGGCCCTACCCACTCATTCTTTAAGCTGCTCTCCCACCCTGATAATTGTTTACCACCACTCTCTCTCTAATCTGCCTACTCCCTTATTTCACTCCCCCCCACCACTTCCACCTTCGCCTCTCTTCCATTCCACTGTTCCACCAACCAGAGAGAAGCTACACAATGATTGTTAAATACCCAAATGCATAAATTGAATATTTCCTCCTCTCTGCAGAGCGGCCTTATAAAGCATCCACAAGTAGTCTCCAGTCTCAAAATCGATAGAAATGTTTTGAAAGATGCTTCCCACAGAAAGAGCACAGTTGGAGAGACTACCACAGAGCCTCTTAACCATGCCAGCTTCTTCCTGTGAGGCTGAGAGAAGCTTTAATGCTTTGCAACTAGTGAAATCTTAGCTACGTTCAACTGTGCCCCGGAAAAGACTACATCTTGTTGCCGGATGCAATGTACATAAAATAACATGAATCTGGAAGAAATAAAAACAATAGGAAAAGAATGTGTCATGCATACAGATCAACTCCATAAAATGTGACTTTTTAAAACAAATGTGCATGATTATCACTAACTAGAAAATAATTGGTCCTTTTTACTCTGTGTCTGTGCCTCTAAAGATAGATAGTGTTCACTTGTGTACAGACACATTATAAATGACGTATATCAAAGCGAGGGAAACAGCAGTACACTCACGGAAGGGAGATGGGGCTGTTCGGTCTAGATGGAATTTCTTTTTTATCCTATTTGTAATATTGTATGTATTTCATATATTTGTATTTTTGACTTCGGTTTATTCATAACTTTGTAAATAAATCAGCTTGTGGTAATTAGTGTATATGTATGAAAAGAAATATATTGCGAAAAACAGATTTTGTGGTTTAGGTTATTGCTTATGGACAAGGGATTTAGATTTAGATTTATTTATTTACACTTTCGGCTAGTTTAGCCTTTTGTGACAACAATATAACATAAAATGCATACCATATATATTAAAATGCAAGATAGAAATAATATAAAACCCCATGACACAAACAAATAAAATGCATTAATCTACAAAGTTTCCTATAGATACACTAAAAACCACATTTTTGCCCATTGCCTTTGAATAAACTATAGAATATAATGTCCCACCTAAAACATGAGGATTCAACATGAAAAGAATAAGGACTTGTCACCCTGTTCATCCCTAATTAAAACAGCTCTGTTAAGGAGCATAGGCAGGTCACTGGAGAGGGTCAGAGGAAATATCTGGAATCATCTCACTCGCAGCCCCTGGTACACCCTAGGAGGCTGTGCTCAGTATAGTTTGTCTTTGATGCCAAGCTCTGTAAATAAAACCAGCCACTGATTTAGTGATATCACAGTTTGTTGTCCTTCAATAGAAGGGACATTGCTGCATTCCTGTTCTCAGTAAAACCTTCTTTCAGTAAATGGGGTTTAATATTTCTTGAACTTAAAGGCTTGTATGCAGGGTACGTAAAGAGGCAGATTCCTCTTCTTCCATCCTTCTTGTCCTTATCAATTGAGTATTTTTCAGCTTGTTTCACAAAGACCTATAAGTATCAGTGGGACGATCAGGCGGGTCCAGGATATGCCCTTATGGACAGGGGAGATTTGTCATCAATACCCGATCGGCCTACTCCACACTCTTAATGCTGTCTGTGAATGTTGGGTGACAGTGTCAATGGTGTATGCATTTGAATGATTTGATGTCTCTCTTTCACCATTTGTTACCACCATTAGTGCCTGTCAGTGATCTGGGGCCCCAACAGTGGTGTGCCAGCGGAGCAGAAATCACACTTTCTTCCAACTATGACACCTTACTTCTATTGGGTATTAGCCTTCTGACCTTCCCCTGCATTGTATTTTCAGTGATAGAAGACTCCAAAGTTTTTTTTGTAGACAGCCCTATGCTTCTCTCTACTGCACCCAATCATAAAAGAATCCAGTAGTGCAGAAATGTATCTATGAACAGTAGTTCCCCATTTGGCGGACCTTAGTCAAATATTAATTGATTTTGCACTTTTTATATAAAAGACAAGCAATTTATATTGCGTCCCTCAAACACATTCTTCAATTTCAACAATTGTCCATTGAACAAATTCCAAGCCCCCTCACTACAACTACATTACTAGTTTCAAAGAGATTAAGAGATCTGTGTTTCATTAAAATCCCTGCTGTATGCTTTCATGGTTAAAAGCGTGTTCTAGCAGTGTACAAATACTTTATTTCAACAATCATCGTTAAAAATGGTGCCATAGATGAGAAATCTGTATCTTATTGTAAGTATGTCTGCGTTTCTAAAACTGTCAATATTTAGTTTTTGTTTTTTAACTAAATCTAATACAACATCTTTGTAGGGGCTTTAAGGATTGGCACTCTGCCCTATAGAAGTTTGGAGTGAGTTGGGTTGCATCTGTAAAAAAAGTCCCCAAGGCATCCCCTGTTCCCTCCTCCCTAGATTGCCAACATTTCATCTTGTTTTGCCAGTTGCATCTCGGTTCTGCTCAGTTGCCAAGGCAGCCTTGTGCGCTCTACCCTGAAAAAAGGGATTATTTCTCTACTGTTGAATAAACCAGGCCTGCTTCCTACCATACTTGCCAACCTTCGGCTTATTTCTGGCCTCTCAATCATCTCCACAATAATGGTGAAAGTTGTGGAAAATGAGCTTAGAAAAGTTCTCGACTCCAGACACTGGTTCTCTCCCATAAAATCAAGGTTCTGTATGTGGGATGGAAAGGAAACTACTGGGATCGGTATCTAGGATGATGTTTGGCTTTGGTTGACAGAGGAAGTGGAACACTAATAGATATGTTTAATTTATCAGCGGCATTCAAAATGTTCAATCTTACAATCTTCATTAACTCTTTATTGCCGTAACCCATCTGTTCAGCAGCGACCATACTTATTTCAGTTTCTTTCTGCAGGATAGACCTCAGAGAGCCCAGATCATCCCTACCACTTCTGTCAGTTCTGCTGTTTCCTGTGGAGTCCTTCATGGGTCACAATCCTTTGTCATTCAGTTTGTACCTGGAATCTCCTTTTAAGATCTTAAATTTGTTTGGATTGTCTCAATAGACTTACACAGACAACACTCAAACTTGTATTGGAGTGACTGTGGTTGATGGCAAATTTTAAATTCACAATTGGATACAATTTACACAAGCATATTGTGCTTACAGTTTTACCGCTCCTGCCTATCTGGTGGTCAAAATCACTACCTACATTCCTTTATGTCCACTTAGACGGAACAGACAAATGCATATGGTCCTTGCCATTTTGTAATTGCTTGGCAGGTGAAGAACAATGGTCGGGACGGTTGCCCAGAGCAATGCCAGAGCATAAGATTAATTCTAAACATCCCAGCCATCGGCTCTTTTGTTTTGCTATGGTCACTCCGAGTGGGACGGGTAAGCCCAGACGTGAGTCCCGTGCCTACTGGGCCTTATGACCCAAGCTACTCCTCACTGATGAGGCCCAACAGGCTGAAACAAGCCTGGGGGTTCTTGAGGTCTCATGCAGAAGGGATGTGACCAAGCAGATCGGACCGGACTGCTTCTTTTGGGGTGGGACCAAGCCTGATTTGTATATGGTCTTTCCCCTATGTAATGGCTTGGTAGGCAAAGAACAATGCTATTGAGGGTTTCCCAGAGCAATGCCAGATGTTAAGATTAATTCTAAACCTCCCAGCCATGCCCTGTTTTGTTTTCTTGGCCTCCCATCATTAAACTGGCCTCCAAAGAGTGCTGGGGGCACGGATTTACATTTCAAGCTGTCAGAACTTTCCCTTTGGATATACAGTCTGCTAATTCACTTATGGCGTTTAGATCTTCACTCAAATCCAGTGCGATGTATAGTACAAAGAGCCTCAATTGATTCTATTAACTTTTAGGTTCTCAACAGCATCAGTTCCTGGGCCTTCTAGGTTAACAGCACCTCTTACATTCAAGGTGCTTCTCAGGGTTCCCAGTGACCCTCAGGATTTAGATGCTTCTCCTGTTTGTCAGCACATCTCACCTTTTTTTACCCTTTTATGTTTTAAGTGCTTCAGGGTTCTCAGGGCCTCTCATTTTTATGTGTTTTTCAGAATTTATTTACAAATTTGTTTATTGGCATTTTTCAATAATATCAAACAAGTTGTGTATAATGGAGCCAATCTCAAATAGTTATAAACATATGTTTAACTTAACGTCAAAAAATTACAAATACAAAACAACCATAACTGACTCCATATTCTGTCCGTTTCATATATCGTTAACTGTTTCGGGGGGAGGGTGGGAGCGAAGGGGAACCATCCGGCAACTACAATAGGGGAAAGGCTTCCGCAAGGTCTCTATCCTCTGCAGTACTTCCGCTGCTGCTGGTTTTATGACCCACATGGGCCTGGATTAAGTTCTGACTCAGGGGGGTTTATCATCCGAGGGGTGGAACATGTGTCTGGTGAGTTCCTTCCATGCCTCGAGTGACATACTAGAATCATCCGTGGATCTGGCCACACAGTCCTCCCATGCCACGGTCTCGGCCAGCACCCACCGTTCAGTCTCTTTGTGCCATAGTTTGAACTGAGGGCTCATGGGTTTCTTCCAGGCCATTGATATAGATCTTTTGGGCAGTATGCATGATATGTCCATGAGCCTTGTTGCATGCTTGAGTTTGGCTGGTCTGGGGTAGGTTCCTAAGAGGCACTCGCCGGGTATCCAATTATATTTACTCAGGCCTGCTTTTTCGCAAGTTTGTTGGACCCTGTCCCACAGAGCCCTTGTCCTGGGACATACCTATAACATGTGAATCAGATCCGCTTTTTCCCCCTTGCACCAGTTGCAGGTCGGTTGTGCCTGGGGATTGAAGGTGGCTATGCGGCACGGTGTCAGGTAAGTTCTGTGTAGTATGTTCAACAGAATCTGCCTAAATCTATGGTTTCTGGACACCGTTTTGGGGAATGTGAGAGCTCTGTTCCACTCCCCTTCAGTCATTTCCGTGTGTTTTTCAGTATTCTCATCACCTCTCAGATACAACAAGCTTCTCTGGGTTATCTGCGCCCCTCACATTCTCAGTACTTCCCTGGATCCTTAGCACATCTCAGGTTCTAGATGCTTTTCAGGGTACTCAGCACCCGGCAGATTCTACACAGTTTTCACGACGCTCAGCAACCTTTACATTCTATGTGCTTGTAAGGGTTATTAGCACCTTTCAGTTGATAGGCAATCTTTCTGAAGGTTCTTTAAATATTAGCCTGCCAGTTTGGCAGCCATGTACTGAGGAATCACAGTCTTTCTCTATCATCTATCATCTTCTGAGGACAGAGGCTTGAGCCTTCCTCCAGGTGACCACTCACTTTCTTCCAACTATCTTGCACTTCTTAAACCCCTCCTCTTGTGTCCCACTTGGTACGGAGGTTCACGTACCTTGCTTTTAAATTCTATGGACTCTTGGAGTTTTAACTCTGCCCATTTTTCCATAATGCTCCGAGTTCTGGCCACTGTCACCTGAAAAAGGATTGTCAGAGGATATAAACTAGGTGAGTTATGTGACCAAACTGGACTATTCGTCCCATCTCCCCTGAGGGGAGCCAACCACTTTGAGTGTGGGGAGGTGAGCCGGCTAATCAAAACCCTCCCTAGGGTTTCTGAATATAAGGTAATACCAGAAGTGGATCTGACTGTCAGCTGTGGAACGCTAAATAATGTTGAAAGGGCATTTGAACAGTTACCTCACAGAAATTCTGGCCACTCAAAGGACTTAACAGTTAAAAACACCCCTTTGGTATCTGGTAGAAAGAATAAAAGGACTTTCCTCTTGAATGAAAGATGAAAAGCAATACACAGAGGTGAGCCTCTGACATACCGATGTCATCAGGAGGTGGAGCCACTCTGCCGAGCAGAGCCGGCTGTCATGCGAAGAAGGACCTCGAAGGCGATCCGGAGAGAAATTCAGAGGGACACTGAGGGAGAAGGCAGAGAGAACGAGAAATGTAGCCCCTGAGGCACAGGATTGTGCTCAGTCAGTGAGTCCAAGCAGAGCCGGCCCGAAGGAAGGCATGACCACACAGAGTATGTGGTGGGCTTGAAGCCCAGGAAACAATTCTGAACCTGGTGAGCGAGAGAAGAAGAGTTCCCCACTCGCACTATGTAAAACCAACCAGAGAGAGAGTAAGTAACATAGTGCCGAGCACAGAAACATTCTCACTTTCATTCAGAAGACGACACCCAGGAGCTGCGGAGAACACCAACTGCAACGGGTCAAAGGCATCTCGCTGGAGCAGGACCTGATACGCAGAAGGTATGAAGACTGCTTACAGCAGAGGGGGGGCACAGAGATCAGACCCTGAGAACAGGAGAAGGAACAAAGAGGCTAGATCCCTGCGAGGGACAACCAGGTGCATAATGGGAGATGGACAAAATAAGAGTGGTTACAGGAACCATTAAAACCAGAGTCTATTAACCATCCAAATGGTTCAAAGCCACACACAAAAACCAAGAGAAAGATATATTAAGAGTGGATATAAAATACCCCTACAAATCAAGTGAGAACGTTGGAGAAAGAGAACCAAGGGAGCCAGGAGGGTCCTATAAAACAAATAAGGAATCATCCCAAGGGGTAACCAAAATCAAGCAGGACTCGAGTCCTGTAGAGAGAGATCCACGTAGTTGGTGGAGCATGGTTAAGGAGAAATCCCTGCATCTACTTTGGAATTCTGACAAGATGGGCGCCAACTGATATAGTCGAGAGACCTGTATCCTATTGAATAACTGTGGGAACTGGAACTCGGAGAGGTTCCTGGAATTACTGAAAAACAGCAGAGTAAAGATCACTGAGGGCAGTCTGTATTGTCCACTTTCCCTTTTAAGTTGTTTTTTCTAAGTAGTACAGCAAGTTTAGAAGTTAGGATTTGGACAGAGGACCAGATTTATTATCGAGAAACTTTAGCTTAGTTTGTTAGGTAGAGAACTTCCCTATTAGCATTTGCCTCAGTAAGACGTTTTCTTTAAGTTAAATAAAAACTCATGTAGTAAAAGGTGGTCTCAATCTTTATTCTGGTATGCCACAAGTATTTTTCAATTTTGTCAGTTGCTGTTTATGGGAGCCACACCGTGGAGATGTTACATCGTGGAGAGGAACGTTTGATAATATGTCTAATTTAAGTTAACCCACTGCTTTCTTTCTTAGTGTGAGCGGCAATGCTCATACTACGCGGAACATACAGTTCACTGGCACATGGGCTTGCTTGCTTACTTTGGACTGTCCTGTTCTGCTGAGTCATGACTCTGAACAAGGTACACAAGGTTTGAACACCTGGATGTGGAGGGACATTGGGAATTGATTGGGCTATGGGAAAATATGCTGTCTATAATGGGTGAGATGTCGGCGACCTGTCACCCATTCTGTATAAGCCAAACCAGCCCATTGAAAACTCAGAGTGCTCACTCAGCTGCTTGATCCATCTGAGGGAGTACTCCTCAGCTGGCTTTAACTGTCAAACGTCGTGCCCTTTTGACAGCTCAGGTTCACCAGCATGCATGCCCAATGAGCCATATAAGGCAGTGGGAGCTTTGCATCCCCATCCTTGCATGGCCCATTTGGGATGCAGGCTGCGGAACTGCATGTCTGAATGTGTGTTGAGGGTGCTTGTGCGCCGCACTGAACATTCAAACAGATGGGGGAATTTTCATGTGGGCGTTCCAGCTATTCTGTGCATGTGCAGGAACCAGGAAGTGGTTCCTTGTCCCTGTTCGTGCTGTACGAGGGCTTCATTCTGAGGAGGCTTGGGAGCAGAGTTTTGACCGGTGCTGAAGGTAAGAGAAAATAAAAGTATGAATGTATGTGTGTATAAATGTATGATTATGTGAATGAGCAAGTGTATGGGTTATGGATGCACATGTGAGTGAGCAAGTTAATGCTTTGGGAATTTGTGTGTGAATGAGAAAGTGGATGCTGTGCGTAAGTGTGTGTGTGTGTGTGTGTGTGTGTGGTTCCATTTGTGCCAGACCCAAGCAGATACTGATTTGGGGGGGCAGAACGTAGGATACATACATATTCTGACAATGGCAAGGGCATGACATTTTTTACTGGGCATCAATGATAGAGCAAACATGATCAGTGTTATTACATGGCTAGACTGGCCTACTTTGGTGCAGTCAGTCTGCCCCTATATTATTACTGCGGCGTGGTACTTTACTGCACATCAATGATAAGGCAAACAAGATAAGTGTTATTTCATGAATAGGCTTACCTACTTTGCTGCAGCCACTCGAGCTATATGTTCTTGGTGTAGCATGGCATTTCTTAACAGGGCACCAAGGGTAAGACAAACATGATGAGCGTTATCACAAAACTAGACTGGCCTACTTTGGTGCAGCCAGTCTGGTCATATATTATTTCTTGGGCATAGTGTTTTCGTTTGCTGGTGTTAGACGATCCTCTGCACACCAGTTCGCTACACATCAGAACACTGCTCACATATCTCCACCATCCCCTCCCACGGTTCCAGGCTCAGGTGATTCGGTTAACCCAAAGAACCGGAAACCCCGTACCAGCTTTGGTGTACGGGCTCGATTGCAGCCCTTTCTGCATTGGCAATTGCCTTGGAGAGCGTATGGCAGAAGGGGCGGTGTTACGTCACCACGTCGGTCACGTGATCCAGAGTCACGTGTCCTTGTTGGACGTCACATGATCCAGAGACGTCACATGACTCCCAGACACACAGTATAAAGGTCTGAGAGACAGAACACTCATTGCTTCTCAGCTGGCTTCAGACCCTGTTTGGCGTTACTACTTGCTCCTTGCTATCTTGATCACGGAACTCTACCTCAGACTCCCTTGGACACCCCTTTTGTACCTTTGCTTGGAACTGTTGACCTGTTGCCGGACTTTGGACTTCACCTCGACTTGCCTTTGGATCATCCCTGGTTACCTTGCTGAACTTCTACGCCCTTTCCCTTCTTGGGATTTAAGTCAAGCCCTCTCTCCTACAGGTGGCTATCCTTTCATCCACGCTAACCTGCGGTTCTACCATTCCAGGGACCGCCGCATCAACTGAGTCTCGAACCTCTCTACTAGGTTACCTGGGTTACCCTTACACCAGATAGGTAAGACATTTTAGATCCTTTTTGTTTATCTGACTGTGTTGTGATTGCCTGGTACTTAACCCCATTCCTTCTTGACAGCAGCATCGGTGTTCCAGAGGCTCCGTGGATCTGGGAAGACATCTCCCACCTGTGGCCTCAAAGGTCGCACAGCGGGTCTCTATTAAGTTCCCCTGTGCGTCACTTGGGGACAGAGGACTCATCGGTCTACACGACACTCAAGTCAGAACAGACTGAGAAGCCGTATAGTCGTGTTTGACGATGCAGGGATCCACGGAAGAACCCATAGCTGCTTTAGTCCAGGCAATTACAATATTAAGGGCAGATATGGCAGCCGCGAACACAGTGATCCACCAAAGGTTGGATTCCATACAAAGTGTTCAGCATTCCCTTCCTGCAGACCCTGAGTTTGGGGATGCCAGCTCCTTCACTACACCCCCTCCCTTGGCCACTTCTACAGTCCCGACTCCAATGATCCTCCCATCTCCTTCCCCCCTGGCTGCTCCGGAACGCTATCAAGGTGACCCCAAGAATTTCAGACCCTTTGTTAATCAGTGCAAGTTACACTTCTTATGCAGGCCTTTGGCTTTTCCTACTTCCACTACTAAAGCCGCCTTCGCCCTCTCCCATCTAGCCAGAACGGCTGCCGCTTGGGCTAATCCCCTGCTAGAGAATAACAGCCCAGTCCTTTACGACTTTGATTTGTTGGTTCTAGAAATGTCCCGAGTATTCGATACTCGACACAAGGCGCAGTCCAGGGATTTGGAGTTTTTGGAATTGACTCAGGGTAGAAGGACTTTGATAGAATACATCACCCGTTTCAATCAGCTAGTTGCAGAAACGTCATGGCCAGAAAACAAGCGGGCGGTGGTCTTTTATAGGGGGTTGAGTAACACCATGAAAGATGCTTTATCAGTGATCCCTTCTATGCCTACTCAATATCAGGAATTGGTTGATCTCGTCTTGCAGGTAGATGCACGACGATCAGAGCGTAGAGCTGAATTGGGGGTCTCTTCCCATCCTACTCTTGCTAGTACTCCTGCTTCCAGTACAGAAGAACCTATGCAAGTGGGAGGTTTACGTAGTCCTATTACCACATCAGAGAGGGAACGTAGAAGGGTGGACAATGCATGCTTTTATTGTGGCACCACTGGACATATTGTGAAAGAGTGTCCCCGACGTCCCAAGAGGAGCCAGGTTTTTCGGATGGCTCGACCTTAGATCCGGAGAACAGGTCGAGTGTCCCGTCATCATCTCCGGGTACCTCTCTTGCCTTTGCTCGTGTCCAACCCGTCTCTGTAAAGGCTACTCTATGTCCCTCTACAGGCCTTCTTCATGCAGTCAATATCATCATTGATTCAGGTGCCACTGGTAATTACATAGATATCGATTTGGCCCATTCCCTCAACCTACCTTTAGTGGTGAAAACACGACCGGAACATGTCCAAGCCGTAGACGGCTCTGCATTGGTTTCTGGTCCTGTTAGACACCAAACTGCACCCCTCTTGTTGAACATACAAGAAACACACACAGAAACCATATGTTTTGATTTGATTACCACACCCCAATTCGGTATCATACTAGGAATACCATGGTTACGTGAACATAACCCATTGATCAATTGGCAGTCAGGCACTGTACTCTTCGAGTCCGAAGTCTGTCAGAATTACTGTCTCCCGGTCCATCAAGCCTCTGACACGCCTTCTCGGGCCTTAGGAGCATTAGCTCAACTCACTGTTGATGTTCCAGAGATCGTTCATTCGCATACTGTTGGGGGGTTGGTGTCTGGGATTCCGCCTGAGTACAATGCATTCGAATCGGTTTTCGATCGGGGCTCTTCCGAGGTACTTCCTCCACATAGACCATATGACTGCCCAATCGAAATACTTCCTGATTCCACTATCCCTTCGGGCAGGATCTATTCTTTGTCCCCTTCGGAGGAACAAGCATTGAAAGAGTATGTACAGAACGCCTTACGTTTAGGACACATCCGTCCCTCCACTTCACCAGCAGCAAGTCCCATATTCTTTGTACCCAAGAAGGAGGGGGATTTACGCCCTTGTGTGGATTATCGACGCCTTAACGCTATCACAAAAAAGGATAGATATCCAATCCCGTTAATCACCCCACTTCTGGACCATTTAACTCATGCTTCCGTTTTCACCAAGCTTGACCTACGTGGCGCATACAATTTAGTACGCGTTCGCGAGGGAGACGAGTGGAAAACGGCTTTTTGTACTCGTTACGGCTTGTACGAGTATTTGGTCATGCCTTTTGGCCTATGTAATGCCCCAGCCACATTCCAACGATTCATGAATGACATATTCAGGGATATTCTGGACGTTTACATGGTTGTGTATTTGGACGACATCTTAATCTTTTCTCGTGATCTTGGTACCCATGTAAAGCATGTTCGAGAAGTACTATCCCGTTTGAGAGAACATTCTTTATTTGCCAAACCTGAGAAATGTCAGTTCCATAAAACGTCTGTTGAGTTTCTGGGTTTCCATATCACCCATGGGGCGTTGTCCATGAACGAATCCAAGGTCAAAGCAGTATTAGATTGGCCAGTACCTCAAACACTCAAGTCCTTGCAGGCCTTTTTGGGATTCGCCAACTTTTATAGACGTTTCATTTCTTCTTTTTCCACTATTGTTGCGCCGCTCACGGCTCTGACTAGTCCTCAGGTACCCTATCATTGGCACGGGGAACATCAGGAGGCTTTTGAGGCTCTGAAAACTGCTTTCACTACCGCACCGGTACTCCAGCACCCCAATCCTGATCTTCCGTTCATAGTAGAGGCAGACGCCTCTTCTTTTGCTCTTGGTGCGGTATTGTCACAAACGTGCCCCACAACGGGCAAATTACATCCAGTGGCATACCATTCCCGTAAGTTCTCCAGTACTGAGACTCATTACACTGTTACGGAGAAAGAACTCTTGGCTGTCATGGATGCCTTTCGTGTTTGGCGCCATCATCTTCTGGGGGCCAAACATCCCATCACGGTTTACTCAGATCACCGGAATTTACAGGATCTGGCCTCATTGAAGTGCATTAATAGCAGACAGGTCCGATGGCATCTTTTCTTTTCCTCTTTTGATTTTCGTATTATGCATCGTCCTGGCACTGCACATGGGAAAGCAGACGCCTTGTCACGTTCCCCAGGGGGGGTCGAGTTGCCAACCTTTCCTGACACTGTTCTCGGAAAGAGTCATGTTATTTGTCTTTGTACACCTTCATTGTCGTTGTTAGACTCGGTCCGATCTTGGACTAGCAATCACTCCGACCAGTTGCGAGAATGGGACCCCGTGTTTTCTGATGGGTTGCCTTTCGTACATGAACGTCTATACCTTCCCACACCTGACACTCGTAATCTGGCCCTAGAGTGGTCTCATGATGCCCCTTTTAATGCCCATCCCGGTCAAGAACGCACTTTAGATCTTCTCAAGCGCTGGTGTTGGTGGCCCTCTATGAGGCGCGATGTAGACTGCTATGTCAATTCATGTGCAGTGTGTGCTCAGGCTAAGCATCGGAGAGGCCGACCGGTTGGGTTGCTACTTCCGCTTCCAGTTCCTCCCAGGCCTTGGCATACACTGACTATGGATTTCGTTACCGATCTCCCCAAATCACGAGGCTTTGACTCCATCTGGGTAGTGGTGGACACGTTTACAAAAATGGCTCGTTTTGTCCCTTGTAAAGGTATTCCTTCGGCCCAGGTCTTGGCGGACTTATTTTTTGAACATGTGTTCTTGTTATTCGGCCTCCCTTCGGTCATTATATCCGATCGAGGATCACAGTTCACCTCTCGGTTTTGGAGGTCGTTGACTAAATTGTTGGGCATTGATACCAGGTATTCTTCGGCATATCATCCTGAGACCGATGGGCAGACCGAAAGGACGAATCAATCTATGGAGCAGTATCTTCGATGCCTTATATTGCAACATCAGACCTCCTGGTTGGCCGCTTTGCGGCTTGCTGAGTTCGCGTACAATAACGCGGCTCATTCAGCTACAGGTTATTCTCCTTTCTACGCCCTCTACGGCCAACATCCCAAGGTCTTGCCAGTCCCTGATGCTTTTAGTTCTTCGAATCCTGCGGCCACGACGTGTCTTAGGGATCTGTCTGCTGTATATGCTAGTACTGTGGTGCATCTCACGGAAGCGAAGACTGCCATGAAGGCCCGTGTGGATGGCAAACGTCTGGCTGCTCCCCCTCTGGTGGTGGGTTCTAGGGTCTGGTTGTCTTCACGTCACCTTCGCCTAGTGGGTTGCCGGAAACTGCTACCACGTTTTGTCGGCCCGTATGTAGTCTCACAGGTGGTGAATCCGGTGGCTTTTCGTCTGGTGCTTCCTAGTTCTTGGCGTATCCATCCTGTCTTCCATGTGTCCCTCCTCAAGCCTTGCCCCGATTCTGTCCGCCTTCGTACCCCTGTTGCACCGGTGTCCCTGTCCTCTCCTGATGTCTTTGAGGTGTCAGCCATTTTAGGGTCCCAATGGTTTAGGGGTAGGCTCCAATATCTGGTGGATTGGAAGGGTTACGGCCCGGAGGAGCGTTCATGGGTTTCCGCCTTGGACCTGAACGCCCCTCGGCTGGTGACCCGCTTCCATAAGGATCATCCGTCCAGCCCACGGGGTCGTGGGCCGTTGGGGGGGGGCTATGTTAGACGATCCTCTGCACACCAGTTCGCTACACATCAGAACACTGCTCACATATCTCCACCATCCCCTCCCACGGTTCCAGGCTCAGGTGATTCGGTTAACCCAAAGAACCGGAAACCCCGTACCAGCTTTGGTGTACGGGCTCGATTGCAGCCCTTTCTGCATTGGCAATTGCCTTGGAGAGCGTATGGCAGAAGGGGCGGTGTTACGTCACCACGTCGGTCACGTGATCCAGAGTCACGTGTCCTTGTTGGACGTCACATGATCCAGAGACGTCACATGACTCCCAGACACACAGTATAAAGGTCTGAGAGACAGAACACTCATTGCTTCTCAGCTGGCTTCAGACCCTGTTTGGCGTTACTACTTGCTCCTTGCTATCTTGATCACGGAACTCTACCTCGGACTCCCTCGGACACCCCTTTTGTACCTTTGCTTGGAACTGTTGACCTGTTGCCGGACTTTGGACTTCACCTCGACTTGCCTTTGGATCATCCCTGGTTACCTTGCTGAACTTCTACGCCCTTTCCCTTCTTGGGATTCAAGTCAAGCCCTCTCTCCTACAGGTGGCTATCCTTTCATCCACGCTAACCTGCGGTTCTACCATTCCAGGGACCGCCGCATCAACTGAGTCTCGAACCTCTCTACTAGGTTACCTGGGTTACCCTTACACCATATAGGTAAGACATTTTAGATCCTTTTTGTTTATCTGACTGTGTTGTGATTGCCTGGTACTTAACCCCATTCCTTCTTGACAGCAGCATCGGTGTTCCAGAGGCTCCGTGGATCTGGGAAGACATCTCCCACCTGTGGCCTCAAAGGTCGCACAGCGGGTCTCTATTAAGTTCCCCTGTGCGTCACTTGGGGACAGAGGACTCATCGGTCTACACGACACTCAAGTCAGAACAGCTGGCCTCGCTGATATAGCAAACATGATAAGTGTAATTGCATGGTTAGACTGGCCTTCTTTGGTATAGCCAGTCTGGCCATGTACTCTTAATGTGGCATGGCATTTAGTACTGGGCATCAATGTTAAAGCAAATATGATAAGTGTTATTATGTGGCTAGACAGGCCTACATTGGCACAGCTAGTATGGACATCGTTTCTTACTGTTGCATGACATTTGTGCTGGAAAGCCAGCAGGAGTCTGTTCTTCTGTGGGGATACCTGCATATATTGGCAGAGTTATCATATGCATTTTACAGTATCATTATGTTCAATGCAAACATGAGTATTTTTCTTGGAATGGTTACTGGCATAAATTGGTGTATCCAGCTTTTCAATGTATGGGCACAGCCAGAGCGAAAATGGTTGTTACACTGGCATATATTGTGTAATAAGGCATCATGAAAATGTGTTGAAAAACGCTCCTGTGCCCAGTTGGGTACTTGCATCTATTTGTTTTTTTCATGAGTTACCCTGCACAACTGATTGAAAACTATGTGGCTTCTTATTCAATATGTCAGAGGAACTGTACTGTAAAAGGTATCATTTGAACCCATTATTTAAAAAATGTTTGGGGCTGAATATCCTTAAACACCACTTAGCTGAATAGGGCTATGCTACGCTCGGTCGCTCCCACATATTTGTTTGAAACCGTTACACCAACTCCAATTAAAAAAACTAACCAGCTGTCAATGGACTACTTACTTTCCAATGTACACTTCTGCCTCCCTCTCAATCACTGTCTATCTCACTGCCTCCTGCCATGACTCATGTCCGTTGATTGCTCCCTCCAACCTCCCTGACTACCCCCCTTTTACTATGCCCAATCACTACTACCCCATCACTCATTCACAGCTCCCAGCCTCTGTGTTTCCTGTCCACTCTTGTTTCTGGCGCTCCTCAATATTTCTTGTAGACATTACCCCCAGCTCTACCTGTCTCCCCCTGTTCTACACTATTATCTACATTGCCTGGCTTTCCCCTCACTGCTTCTTTCACACTCTGTCCAACACCCATGTCAATGTTCCTTCACTGCTACCTCTACATTCTTTCAGGTTGGCCTCCTTGGCTCTCCCCATTTACTGCCATATTGTCCTCTAACTGACAATCCCCCTGTCAATGTGTCTCGGCCACTCTGCCACACCTTCCTGAATATCCCAGCATACTTGTAGCATCTTGTCCACTCTCCCTTTGATCTTGCCCTGACACTTCCAATCTCCTTCTCTCCAGTCTTTTCGCTTTTAGCCCTCTGAGATTACCTCCTCTGCAGTGTCCCTTCAAGTTTGCCCTGATTGTACCTCTCTCACTGCTTCTAGTCCACTGTCCAATCCCTAGCCCCATCGGTTTCTTCCCTAACTCTTTTTGCCCTTTCAATATTTTATTTTTACAATAACAAATAAGAACATAACATAGCGTTAATCAATTAAAAATACACTTAGCCATTCAAAGTCAAAACATATTAAATAATTCATCACTAACTAGTTCTAAATAATAAATACAAGAAAAAGAATAAGTGTATGAGGGAGGAAAGAAGAAGAAAAAGAAGAAAAGAAGAAGAGAGATAGAATTGAAGCAAAGAACCAAAATATTACATTTGAAATACATTTTGTAGCAAACACAAAAATATCACACAACCATTGTATAAAATAATAAATAATCATACCCAACAGCAATATTCATAGCTAGAGACATATTCTTTCGAATTAAAGTCCTGTTTCATCCATAGACATCAAGAAAACTGCTCCATAAATCCCAAAACTTGACAATTTCATCTGTGTTTTTGTAAATGGCTTTTTCATATGTTGAAACAGTAAGAAGTTCCTCCACCCAGTCATCAATATTAAAAGAATTACTTGATTTCCAGGACCTCAATATCAATTTTTTAGCAATCATGCATGCACGTAGCAACCATACTTTCCTGCCAAAGACGATTTCATCCAGCAAAGATATATCGCCTAGAACCAACAAAGTAGCATTCATGGGGATCACAATGTTAAAAACTAAACTTAATGTTTCACATTCTCTTTCCCAGAACTGCATTGTTTTTGGACAAGACCAAAAAAAGTGACTGAGGGAACCTCTTGAGCACTTACACTTACAACAGAGATCGCTGTCCAAAATCTGCCTTCTGAACAACCTTTCTGGTGTCCAATAGGCTCTAAATAGTAATTTTGTTTGAGAAGCTCTAAGGCCCCAATCCAAACTCACCAGACAAGTGTTTTTACAGAACCTCCGCCAACATCTCAAGTTAACGTCTTCTTTCATCTCCTCTGCCCAAATAGCTGGTAACCTCGGATCTCCTTTTCGATGAGCTTTTATGATTCCGTACATGGTAGATGCAAGGTGTGACGCACTCGAGCATATCTCTGAAGCTGTCAAGCTGGCACTCTGAATAGCCAACTGCGGCACATTCAACACAGACAGAAATAATAATCTTCAGTTCCCTGTATTGAGCAAACAAACAGTCTGCCATCTCATATATCTGGCCTAGTTGTGTCTACGGTATCCAACTGCCTCCCACAAACAAATCCTTAATGTATTTTATACCAGCCATAAACCATTCCATCCAAAAGAGGGTCCTTCCTTGTTATTTCAAAGCTGGGTTATGCCATATGGAGGCATCTGGGTGCAAATAGGAATCAGTACTCATACGATTTGAGAGTTCACACCAGTAGTCTTGCAAGAATGAAGTTAGTGGGCTGGTCCCTTTTGATTTACTTTTCTTAGTAGTCAGCAGGGCTTTGGGGTCCAGTTGGGAAACCACACCACATTCCCATGATAAGAATTCATATTGTTCATTGTTTAAGTCAGCAATCCTGCACAGGTGGCGAGTGGAGAATGATACATGGTAGTCTAAGAAGTTAGGCAAGTTCAGTCCCCCAAGTTTTAATGGGAGTTGAAGTTTCCAAATTGCGAGCCTTGGAGGTTTCCCATTCCAAATAAAGTTTTTCATAATTCTATTGATCTCTTTGAAAATGTTTCTTGGAACTTTGGTTGGGAGCATGTATAAGATGTAATTTATCTGTGGTGCCAGATTCATTTTAATACAGTTTATTTTCCCCCAGGTTGATAATTTTCCTAACTCTTGCTACCTCTCACATATGTCCTCTACAGAGCTGTCAAGTTCCCTGAGGCCATATGTGATAATGCCATCCAGTCCTTTTTTTCCTTGGATTCTGGGACTTGGAGTTTTCATTTAACATTGAAAATTCAGAAAAACTGCAAACCCCACGATTCAAAGCAAAATCAGGACTGGGTGGCCTTCTCATGCATGGCCCAGGGAAACTTGAGAGCTCTGCCTCTGTGTACCACACCACAACAGCTTCTTATATGCTCTTCAACAGCGACCCTTCTAATCCCCCTCCCTGCATCCATTCTATAATACCCTCAGCCCTTCTTCTCCCTACACTGTACGACTGTTCACTCTTCTTACCTATTCTAAAAAGATCTGAATTTTTGATTCATCAGAAGAGAACATACTTCAATTGAATGAAAGAAATTGACACCTTTTTTACTTACAAAATGTTTAGTTTTACCTTACATTGTCCTAAGACTTAACATGGGAACACATCACCCCTGCTCTCCGAATACTGCACTGGCCCCTGGTCAAACACAGGATCCAATTCAAAAGCCTCTGTTTTGACCACTGCACAGTCTATGGCAGGTGCCCAGAATCCACCAAGACAGTGTCCATCCACTTCACACCTGTCTGAACACTTTGCTTCAGAAACGTAGCCTTAGTATCAGTTCCACGTTTCAACCAAATATTCCATGGCAGATCCTCATTCTCATTCCCACCAACCAATCCGCAGAACTGAATGCCAGGGAAATGCGACACAAAGAAGATAACGTGATCTTCAGGAAACCTCTTAAACTCTAGTTATTCAAAAGACCACAGCAGCCTAATTAGCATGGCATCTTCCAAAGACTGGGCCAATCAGTAGGTTACAATGCACTGAACGCCTGGGCCTGGGAACCAACGTTCCAACAAAATCCAGCACATCAATTCACAACAAAAGCATGTCTCAAAGAAAGGAGCATTCATTCTCTTACAACTTAATAGCCATCACAAATCTGGAACCATAGACTCACCATGACAAAGCCCCCTCAAGCAAGAAGGCACTAGATACAGGACCCTTTCTAGTCGATCTAATGGGCCCGTGCAAATACGCCAATGCAAAATGTTTTAAATCACAAATACTCTTGATATCGGACTCAGTGGGACAATCTCTTAAAATTTCCTCGTCAGACTTGGGCATCAGCACCATCCCTAAAATAATCTTAAATTGAACCACGTACATAAAGAAACTTTCATCCAGATGCATCCATCTGGATGAAAAGTTCTTTCTGTACTCAGTTCAATTTAAGATTATTTTAATAGCTAGACCTCTGCTGCCAACCCCACAGCAGACAGGAACTGGACTGTTTCAGCCCAGTCTTGCCCTTCAGCTAGCTGGCTCATCCTTCTAGCTGACTTCCAATTCAATATTCTAGGCCCTTTACGGCGCATACACGGACACCACATACATATAGCAGTCTTACGCCTGCTACCACAACCTCCACCGCATCGATCTCTGCTTCATCTTTAGTCCTATCACATAACTCCTCCCCCTCCAGCCCGGAGGATTGCTGGTTATTCAGTGCATGTAGCTAACAGATCTTGGGCTCTCCAACCCAATTAAAACATATAACACGTCATACCTCCAAAAACCATATAGAACCATAAGTGATCTAAAAAAGAGAGTCCTTCTCCTTTGGGTATTGTGGCTGTCCTCCTGTGACAATGTTCAAATCTCTAAAGAAAATCTGTATGCTGCGCCCTTGGGAGTAAAAAGGAGATACCCACTCCTCTGTAACATAGACATAACACATGATAAACTCCCACGCTGTGCTGTACACAAAAAGTGGAACTGGGCTGATATGAAGTCACAATTTAGTTTTTTATAGGAATTATAACCCGAGAGAAGACGAAAATCTCATATCAAATAGGAATATAGGGATCTATGCCTGTTAGAATGAAGGAAGAATGACTGCAAGCCAAAGATCATAGGACAATGTCAAAGAAGCAAAGGGATTGATTTCCTAAAAAAATAAATTGTAAACTCATAACAGGCCAGTTTTGAAAAAGGCCAGGTGGCCAAAACGCGTGTAAACAGTTGGGCAATAACATGGAATAAACACACCTTCAAGAACTAAAAAGAGGTTTTTGATATACTTTGTGTGTACAGCGCAGCATTGGAGTACATCATTTGTGAGAACCATAAGTGGCACACAGGTCTCAGGTGCTTCCAGGTGGCACTCAATAAGACTAGAGGTTTTTGAGATTCCTCTCCTTCACCACGAGTCCTTCCTCCAACCCTCTGTTTTTCTGAACTATGCACCATGAGCCCACCAAAATGGCAAAGGTGTACCATACCAAACCACTGCACATTACATCACAAAACCATTGCTTTGTTAATGACTGATGCTGACATTCATCTAAGTGTGTCTGTGTCAGTGGCCATCTGGAATGGTACATACAACTCTACCTCTCTACTCCTCAAGAACTATAAACACGGGTTGCTTTTTTACAGTTCATCCAGAACATTGTAAACATTGTGCCTTAACAATTGATTGGGATTTGTTTAGTTTTTAATTTTTATCCAGAGACTTCTCAAGACTTAGATTTATTTGTTTTTTGTATACTGCACCACCAGGGAAGAGACCAGCCGCGAAGTGCTCCGTCACAAGGCACCAACTTCTGGTCGCGGTACAATGGTAGTGGCTATCCGGTTGCCGGGATGCTCTGCACGGGCAATTCGACCACTGCGTTCTGAGGCGAAGAAAAAGCAAAGGGGACTGGTTGTTCCCACCAGTCAGGGGAAGAGACTCTCCGGCAGGGAGATCTCCTCTGTCGCTGGGAAGTGGTGAGTCGGTTCCGCAGGGCTCCACCGGAGGTGTCGTCGTGCAGGTCGGCTCAGCGTTACCCTCGTCGGATTCTTAGGTCATGTGGCGACTTCTGAAGATCCAGTCCCAAAAGCCCTGCTTTTATGCAGAAAACCCCCATTCATTCAGCCTAGCTGTCAATCAACACTCGCTAAGTGGTGAGCGGGGAGGCTCACCACTTGGGCCAATCACTCCAGAGTGCGACCAGAGTTGGCAAGGCAACTCGGTCCAGGGTGCCTAAACCCCCTCCCACACCCCTGTGGTAACCCAGACAG
Source organism: Ambystoma mexicanum (assembly GCF_040938575.1). Lineage (NCBI taxonomy): Eukaryota > Metazoa > Chordata > Amphibia > Caudata > Ambystomatidae > Ambystoma > Ambystoma mexicanum. The sequence continues at coordinate 538,986,532 of NC_090925.1, read as the reverse complement.
AATGGCACCACTTTGGAGGGTCTCTATACAGAGGCCCGCCAAAAGTGGAACAAAGGGCTCAACCTTTGGTTTAGGAGTCACAGAGACGAACACAGACGCCATTTTAAAAACCGAGTTCTGGCAGAAAATACCATCCGATAAATTTATTTAAGATAAGTAGACCGGTGGTACGTTAGAGATTAACGAGGGAAAGTATCAATCTCCAACAATGGGACGAATCCCATAGGGTTATGTTCGGGGTCGAACATAACAAGTAGTTTCCACTGCCACCAGCCAAAACTCGACGAGGGGGGACGGGACAGTGCCCCCTCGAGTAACAGACCCAGGAGTAATCGAATTACCCCTACTAGCACGTCCACAATAAGATGGTTTGTACTAGTTCTGTTAGTAAATTTAGGTCTAGTAAAGCCAATGGTGACTTTACATGCCCGGGGAGACAGTAGTCAGTCCCCGGGTATGGAGTCTATGGTGGGGGTCCGCTAGGATGCCCCAGTGTTACGGCACATATGAGACCCTATGGAGTAAAAGACCCCATAGCCCATAGAACACATTGACATTCAAAGGAATTACACACATTCATGTCCAAGAGTGGGAGGAAAAGAGTCTCACTCTTGGCAGGATGGAAAAAAACAAACTCCAGAAATCCAGCAAAGCTGCTGGGGGACTCACTAGGTTAGGAAATTCAGCCTAAACAGAGAATTCTCCCTAACAAGGATTGACCCTCAAAGCGAGGAAAGCCCCAGTGAAATTCTTCTTCAATGTTGCATTGTATTTTTATGTTGACGGTCATCGAGCTAAAACCTTTCAGCTGCCACCCGTTAACCCTTGGAACCCCAGTACTCAATATGTCCTACCTGGAGAGATACTTGGCAACTACATTACCTCCCAATGCAATAACTGCTCTGGCGTTAAGGCAGCTGCATTGATGAAACCAGGACCATTTTGGGACCAAGGGGCTGTGAGGAATCCAAATTCTCTGACACCAACACTAGAGAGATATGTTATCCAGTTAAGTTAAGTAAATCCTGGCTATGGGCCATTCCTGATCATATACTCAGAAGAGTATACTCATATACTGCATGGCATGTTGGTGCACAGTGACCTGTCCCAAGGGCGTGGCGTACAGATTTTCTTTAGTGACCTGGGCATCAATAAAATCCACCACACAGATAGAAACCACAGTGGGGGAATACACAAATTCCTATACACTTCTCCCAGAAAACCCTTAGTGCAGTGGGAGAACAACATGCAAGTAAGTGACATAATCCCTGAATTCAGTTGATCTCTGGGTACAGTGTAGATTGCTTTGGAATTTGCCTTGCTGCTTCGCCAGAGTACCAAAACTCTCTGAGCCGATAGTGTTTGCAAACTCCAAAAGAAAAGCAGAGAAGTTTCAGACAAACATAAGGGATCAAAGAGAGAATCCTACGGGTTCTTAGACAGCAGGAACAGATCACAGCAGACAACCATTCCTAGCCCTGGACCAGAGAGACAGCACAACAGGAAGGGTGGATGAAGGTTTCCATTTAGGAGTACTCATGAAAGAAGGGGATGGTTTAAAAAAAAAGCTTTTGCTAGACCATGTAAGTCCTATCCCCAAAGTGATATTGTGCAAACGTTGATGAGGAGGAAGAGGAGGGACGGCACAAGTATGACTATATTTCTTCATCTTTCCAGCTGGAGTTTGTAAGGTCACGCTGTTCCCTTGGAAGCTTTCTGGTCCCTAAGAGATTCTTGCCATTAAGATCATATAAGATCCTACATTACTAGGACCCATTTTCTTTGAATTGCTGCAGCTGCTTCTACAACTGATTATTCTACACTAGGAAGAACACATTCATTTTGAAACATAATATAATGAAGGTGGAGGCAATGATGTTCATCACTTGATTCCCACTGAGCAAAGAGCCATCACATCATGGCAATGATGCACATCACTTGATTATTCCCATGGAGCAAAGAGCCATCACATCGTGGCAATGATGCATGTCACTTGATTATTCCCACTCAGCAAAGAGCCATCACATCATGGCAATGATGTACGTCACTTGACTATTCCCACTGAGCAAAAGAGCCATCACATTGTGGCAATGATGCACATCACTTGATTATTCATACTGAGCAAAGAGTCATCCCATCATGGCAATGATGCACGTCACCTGATTATTCCCACTGATCAAAAAAAGCCATCACATCGTGGCAATGATGCACGTCACTTGATTATTCCCACTGAGCAAAGACCATCAGATGAGAGCCATCACATCATGGCAATGATGCACATAACTTGATTATTCCCACTGATCAAAGAGCCATCCCATTGTTGCAACGATGCATGTCACTTGATTATTCCCACTGAGCAAAGAGCCATCACATCATGGCAATGATGCATGTCACTTGATTATTCCCACTGAGCAAAGACCCATCACATGACAGCCATCATCTCATGGCAGTGATGCACATCACTTGATTATTCCCACGGAGTAAGGAGCCATTACATCAGGGCAATGATGCACGGCACTTCATTGCTCCCACTGGGCAAAGAGCCATCACATTGTGGCAATGATGCGCGTCACTTGACTATTCCCACTGAGCAACGAGCCATCACATCGTGGCAATGATGCACGTCACTTGATTATTCTCACGGTGTAAAGAGCCATCACATTGTGGCAATGATGCACGTCACTTGAATATTCCCACTAAGCAAAGAGCCATCACAGCGTGGCAATGATGCACGTCACTTGATTGTTCCCATGGAGCAAAGAGCCATCACAGCGTGACAATGATGGACGTCACTTGAATATTCCCACTAAGCAAAGAGCCATCAGATGAGAGCCAGATGTATTTATATCAAAAAGTCGTCATCACTGACTTATAAATCTTAAAATTTAGCATGCAACTCGATTGGTTCTAGGAAGATAACTTTAATATAGGTACTATATCTGTATATGGTAACGGGGAGAGGGGATTGGATAAACAATGTGAGATGGGGCAACTAAGCCCTTCCTTCAAAATGACTACTGTAAATGTCACTAAAAGTAAGACATCTCATTGGTTCTACTAACTATCAGACCCTAGATTACATGGTACACTATGATTGGATTGGCATCAACCCCACTCATACTTTACCACTTGCGCTTAGCAGCGTGCAGAATATCCAGCCAGATGCAGGGATTTCGTCTGCACCCCAGCTTCCCTCCAATTATTGTTACAATCAATCATCACTTCAGTGGTCACGTGTCAATTATTTCTTTGTAGTTGGCCTCGAGTCTGCTTCTTTGTCTGTGAAAGTTAAGGCGTCTGGGCATGGCAAAGGTCCATGCGTAGGTGTGAAAGTTTCATCCCTTTCTACTTGCCTGGTCACGTGATTCCAACTCTGTGAAATCGGCCTTTCCTTCATGCAATTTTGTGTATTTGATTTAACTCTGCCAGTTGTCTGCCATCTTTGGCTTATTTTGACCTTTCCGAACAGGATACTCTGTTCTTCTTTCCATTTAATTGTATCCACTGTCGGACTACTCCAGCTGATACGAACTTGGCTTCTTGGCATGGTTACCTTCTTCTGAGTTTCTCTACGTCTTTAATTCTCGATTTGTTTGCTGCGAAACTCTCCTCTTGAGACCTTTAGTAACCTTTGGTTGATTCAGCTCTTGTGCGTATTGGAAGTATACTTATATAAAGTGCTCTTTTGAGGAAGATTTATGTATAGGTGGTGCTTGCCACAATCTATCTTACTACTTACTACTAAGCATAAGCAAGCCTCATGATTTCTTTTCTTCTTGCAGTTACTTTGCATATGTACACGTTTAAACTAACTGAATATCTTCATTGTGCATATGGCATACTTTTCTGACATCTTGACATCAATTGTTTCACTTTAGGCTCAGGATGTCGCTTATCCATGGTATTTCATCTCCTTTGTCATTATTCTCAGGTCGTTTTATCTTCTATATGTGTATCAGTCTGGGTTCTCATGATGTCACCATTTGTCTTCCTTCAGTATCTTCTTAGCTTCTTCAGGTATTACATTCTGACAATTGTCATTCTGTCTCACTTGTCGATATGGTTTTCTCAATGGATACCTTACTGTCCAGGTTTTCTTAGGTGTCGGTACTTCAATAGGTGCTGTTATTCTGATAGATACTGGACAGAGCCCAACTGCAGCTCTCTGCTGGTTTATTTGCTCATCATACATCACACATTTCGACGTGAATGTTCCTGGTACTTCAAAAGGGGCGTGCTGGAATGTGAATAGTGTTTGCCACTTCCTCTTCACTCCACCTTCTGGGTGATTCATCAACCACTTTCACTTCTCCCTTTGTATCCACCTTTATTTCATCCTCTGGGTCCAAACATAGAGGTCTGAAGAAATGTCTCTTTGGGGTCCATGGGCCTCATTACGAGGTTGGAGGTAAGTGACAGTCCTTACCGGCATGGAGCAAATACCGTGTTGTCTAGAGGCCGCTAATAGAGGGCTAATATGACTTTGTGGGCACAAGCTTTGCGACATGCCGGTAACAACCTTACCACCATGCCGCAAAAGACCCAAAAATCGCCTTTACCGGCATAGTTTGATGCTCAAATAGCCCCACCGCCATCCATGCCTCTGGCATTAGCGGTTACCGCTATCAGCGGTGACCACTAGTAGCGGTCACCGCTGATAGCGGTAACCGCTAATAAGCGGAACCGGAAGTAGTGTCACCACACAGGAACATGAAAGAGCACGGCGGCCATCTTTAAAAACACAATCCATTGCCATCCTCTGTAACCAGGATCCATATCCCCACCACACCTGTTCCAACATATACTGCAGCATATTACAATGCCCAAGGCACTAAAAAAAGGCGCTGCCCGCTTGCGAAAGGAGCGCTTCTCAGAAGAGGTGCTCAACATGCTGGTAGATACCTTGGCAGAAAATGGGGATGTTGAGTTCTCCAATGACATGCGTTGACCTGCAGTGATGCAGAAAAAAGAGATATGGGCAGAGGTGGCGCAGAAAGTGAGTGCCGTTGGCACCACCCCGCACACAGTGAAAGATGTCCGGAAGCGCTGGAACGACCTGCGCTTACGCATCCGCAACATCATCTCTGCTAACCGTAGACAGGGGATGGCAACAGGTGGTGGTGCTGCCTCCCCCATAAAGATGACTTGCTGGGAGGAGACCTGTGCGAGCACCATCGGGTTGGAGGCAATCGAGGGAGTGGGGGACATGGAGCCTGGAGCCCCATCATCGCCTGATGCAGGTAGGTGTCCCAAATGAACCACTGTAAAGAATAACACGATGATGTCCCCCTGAACTGACAGTGCAATGATGCAAAGCAGGGTCCACCAGACACATGTTTGCAAGACTGCCTACAGGCAGTGCACAGCACCATCTTGTACACATGCATGATGCACCCCATATATGATTCATCCCAGATGCATCACTACATGACCCACTCAAAAGGCAAGCAACCCGTATGTCACTACCCCAATGCCAATTACCTGCCATTCCATAGAAATGCAGCTACCCCAATGCATGCCTGATGCATGTAGACCCATTACTAATGGTCTCCCTCTCTTGGTCTCCCACAGGCACACAATCTGAGAGTGGATATCAGGACGCCAGGGAGGATGCTGCAACACGAGCCAAGAGGGGCATGGAGGGAGGAAACCGTCCCTCAACATCCAGGGGAAGAGGGCAACCTGGACTACTGCGCAAGCCCAACCCAACCCAGGAACCTACAGCACAAATGTGCATTAGGGACACCAACACAGCACCCACACCAGCCACATCCACACAGGAGCAAGTGGCTGAAGGCACAGTATCCACTGAAAGCACTACTGTCGGGGAGACAGCTGCCACGGCAGCTGTGTCAGATGATGAAGTACACACTCCGACACCCGGAACACCTACTCCTACAGGCCCCCAGCAGTCACCCCAACTCTCCCCACCCAGCAATCAGTATGCCAGCAGCCATGAGCTGTCTGCGGTGGAGTCATGGGCAGGGAGCTTCAGCCTCACGGGGAGCATGCATGAGGCCCCAACCATTCTGCATGCATCATCAACATCCGCCAGTGTCCGGGACAGGTAGGAGGGGATCAGGGCAATACAACAGCGCCAGGAGGAGCTGACAGGGCTGATGACCCAGCACATCACCGAATGTGGCCAGGCAAGGGAGGAAATCAGGAAATACGCAGCATATCTCAAATCTGCCATTGAGTCCACTTCAAAAGACATATGTAGCGAATTGGCGGCTGTGAGGCAGGTCCTCACCCAAATGGTGGCAGCATTGGAGGCCCTGCATCCCACACAGGTGGTTGAACAGCCAGGCACCTCCTCAAATGCCAGCTCCAGACATACCAGCCCCTGCGTAGGTCTGGCCAGAATTTGTGCAGGTCAGACAGGGGTGCACCCGATGCTGCCAGTGGAAAAGGTGTGTAGGTGCAGCCTGTCATCCCAAACTCATGAAGACTGATGGTGCATGCAAGTGGGAAAGTTGAGGGGGGAGGGGGAGGGGGAGAGGGTGTGTGGGGAAGTTGAGGGAGGAGGGGGAGGGGGAGAGGGTGTGTGGGGTGGAGGGCTTGTGCACTTAATATGTTATATTTCTTCAATACCCCTTTTGTGAAATCAGAATTCACATGAGCGGACATTGCTTATTGTGTATGTGTGATTTATTGGTGAACAGTGTACAGTGTCCATATCCCTAACACACCCAGTGCCCTGAGTCCCACCTCCATGTCACACTCCGAATCCATGTGTGCTAGAAACATTGGTTAATCAAAGTCTGACGCACAGCACGTCCCTCCTGTGCATCGCTGCCTCCCTGAAGTTCAGCCCCATCTCCACTCTCCTCATCCTCATCGTCAGGTGGTTGCAGTTCAGCGTCAGGGGGCAGAGGCACATTCCGTCTGATGCACATATTGTGTAGCATGACACATGCCATGACGATCTTGCCCACCTTCTCATGCCTGTATATGAGTGCCCCAGCAGACCTGCTGAGGCAGCGAAACCGTGCCTTCAAAAGGCCAAATGTCTGCTCAATCACCACACGGGTACGTGTATGTGCACGATTGTAGTCCTCTTCGTGCCTGTTCTCCCGGTTCCGGACTGGGGTAAGGAGCCACCTCTTCAAGGGATAGCCTGCATCACCTGCATGTGTGCAACAATGGTTATGTGTAAGTGATCACATCATATGCGACCTGTATCAATGACACCATAGCATGCATGTATTTCCTGTTTGCACCCACATATCCATGCATGAATAGAGCCTCAGGATGTAACTGCAATGTGTGAATTCATCTGATCGACAGGTGTGCGGGGCATCGTCTAGTGGGCGCAGGGGTGTCCTATTCCTTGTGAGTGCTCATGCACTGTGGTAGTCCACGCCGGTTGTTCCCATGATCTGGGTGATGTGTAGTAAATTGTGTGCTTTCATCCTGTCACCGTTGATGGCAGACTCATGATGATCTCACTCTGCACGACAGATGTTTACATGCTGTTTTGGTGGACCTCTGTGTTGGTGTAGGGGTGTGTTCATGTATTTTGCCCTCATGTGACTCCTTTGTACACAGTAATGGATAACTGTCCTTTTTGATGATGGTATTTGGTACTGTGCATTGGCCATACTAATTGCTTGTCGCTGCATTGTGCTGCGGGGGCTACGGTCTGATTATGTGCAGTGTACATGTTGATGGCTATGGAATGGTTGTAGCACTGCATCATTTTCATGGGTGGGCAGCTTACATCTTGCATTTTGGGGTCACGTTTCAGGTACAGTCTGGCCTGCTTTGGGGTATGAGCATGGTGCATCCTCTCAGGTACTCTCAGCCAGGTGAAGTATGCATCTCTCCCCCGCATCTCAGCCAGGTGAAGTATGCATCTCCCCCCCATATCAGCCAGGTGAAGTATGCATCTCTCCCTCCCAGCTCAGCCAGGTGACGTATGCATCTCCCCCCTCCCCATCTCAGCCAGGTGAAGTATGCATCTCTCCCCCCAATCACCTACCCACATCGCAATGCCATGAGCCTGATATGCAACTCACCGAGTAGCCAGGATCTGTGCCCTGTGTGTCGCTTCATGTAGCGTGGTATCGTGGAGTTCCGCATGACCATTGAATCATGGGTTGATCCGGGAAATCGGGCACAACAATGTGTGATGATCTTGTTTGAGTCACATACCATTTGCACATTGATGGAGTGGTATAATTTACAGTTGTGGTACACTGCCTCCATGGCATGTGGGACCACCAATTCAACATGGGTGCAGTTGATGGCGCCAACGCAACCAGGGATGCCGGCCACTGAATGGAAACCAACTTTGGTTTTGGAGATCTCCTGGGCTGTCCGTGGTAGGAAAATGTGGTCGCCTGTGTGCTTCAGGAGGGCATCCAGCACTTGGTTCAGCGTACGTGAGAATAATGGTTGTGATATGCCATGCATCTGTCCTACTGTGTGCTGGTAGGTGCCTGTGGCCAGGAAGTGGAGCACAGACACCACCTTCAGTAGAGGGGGGATGGTGGTACGGATGTGTATGAGGCTGGTAATGTTGTTTTGTATCATGTCCACAATGGTGGTGATGGTGTCCCGGTCCAGACGGTACAAGGTGTGGATCCGCTCAGGGGTTAGGCTGAATGGATTGGCTCTGATTCGAGGGATTGGGGGCTGCCTGTGTGGTACAACTGCCTGCAATGGTGGTGCAGGCTGTGCCTGCCTCACCCTCCTTCTCCTCCTGCGTCTCCTCTGTGCTGCCTGTTGTTGGTGTTGCTGTTGTTGCTGGAGTTCCACTGCAATCATGTCCTCCAGCCCCAGCATTGCTACTAGTATTGGAAACATTTTTGTGTGTGACTGGGTGTGGGAAGGGGTGGGGTGTGCTCCTTTTGTGCTGGCCTAGTCTATATTGCCTCCACCTGTGATGATTGTGTGCACCTGTGGCAGTTGGGAACACTGCATATAGCCATTTACGCGTGGTCTGCGATGCCGGTATTTGCTCCATGCCGGTAAGGTACTTTTCTGTCTTCTGTAGGCCGTTATTAGCATGTCCGCATTACTTGTGTTCCGCTCCTGTTTACGCCATGCCGCTATTACCGGCATGTGATGTCGCGTGCCCGCGCCCATGGCGCTATTAGAGGCACCTTTATCAACGGTACCGCTAATAGCGGGTTGGTGGGTCATAATGGACCGTAGCGAAAAACGATGCCGGTAATCCTTTACCGGCATTGTTTTTCCCTTACCTCCAACCTTGTAATGAGGCCCCATATATTTATAACTCCCTTCAAGCATCCTGCTGTTCTAACATGCTCGTCTTTGTTCCATGTCATTAATTGACATTCTCCACTTGTATTACAAAAGATCCATCTTCCCACATCATTTCTGTGTTTCCTTGGATACCAAAACTTTGTTCCTTCTGGTGCATAAATGCTGGCTTTCACAAAGGGCCTCATTACACGGTAGGCGGAGGACCAAGATGCTATTAGCACCTTGGTCCATGCCGGTAAAATACCGGCATCGCCTTGGTGGAAAGGGGAATTACCGCCCTATTCCAAGGTTGGCTGGGCGGTAATTCCCCTTTCCCCCATTGCTCTTCCCCATTCCCATTTTTGCCCCATAGGGCTGTATGGGAATGGGGAAGGCGCTAATTACGGTGCCGCAAATTGCGGTACCGTAACTAGCACCCTGGTCCCTTTGCGGGTTGGTTTTTAACGCCTGCTAAACAGCAGGTGTTAAAGTACCTACCCGCAAAGGGACCTCTTAGTAAGGCGGTAAGGGTTAACGGTCACCGGTACCATTACTGGTGACCGTTAACCCTTACCACCTTCCGTGTAATGAGGCCCAAAGTCTCTTATTTCTTCATCAGTCAGGTCCCTGGGCTTCCATTCAGACTCGACATCAATCATGATCTTCATCCCTATGGCCTTTGTTGCAGTTTCTGGCACTGAGATATTATTATCTTGACAAAACAGAATCGAAGCAATATCATCACTAGCAGGGCTCCTAGGAATTTGAATGCACCTGCCATCCATTGCGCAACCCATGAGAACAGTGATCCAAACAAACTGTCTTCATTAACTTCATCAACGTCATCTATCATCTGATTCTGTAGGTTTGTCAGCATACCTATGGTTTCTGTTAAAGTTCCATTTTCGTCACCGTCCGAAGGTATGAAGGTGCAGCATGATTCTCAAACTTTTTCACAAACACCTCCATCCATAGCTGTGATCATGTCAAGGACATGTCTGTTCTGGAGAGTCATTAGTCGAATCGCCCTTAACTCTTCCTTGATTCCATTGAATCCTTTTATGGTCGTGTTGATGGTCTGCAGTAACTCCAATCTCGATCATCTAAGGAATAAACTAACTCTTTAATACATTCTAGATAGTGTTATATCTGGATTCTGGTGTCTCTGCTTGCAGGTTGCAGATAATGGAATGATTATTTTCTTTGCCTGAATAAAAGATTGTCTCTTGTCTCTGGAAACAGTTCTCTTTTCCATATACAAAACATGTCAAATAAGGAAATAAATTCAGCAAGTCTGTAATTGGCATGTTCAAAATAAACAAGCTCCCAGTCAATGCCTCGTATTTGTTTCACTCCAGACGACATGTCATTTCTTTGTCAGCATAAACAGAAGTGAAGTCCTTTGGCAACACTTTCACGATCTGTCCCTCGGCGGAAAGTTTAAAATCTTCTCCGATAAGTCTGATGATGATTAGAAAGTTCGACCTGGATTATAATACCATGCAGGAGCATGCTCATCTGTGCAGAGTTCGCTGGGTCTCTGATGAAAGTGAGAACATCAACATTGGCAGGTCTCCCCACAAGCTCTAGAAAGTCCTCAATTAGGCGAAAAAACACATTGCTTGCTAGTCTGCTATCTTCTAGTGACAGGGACATTTGTGTTGTCTTCCCTGTATTCCGGAAGCAAAAGGAACTGCTTGGCAATCACGATGAGAAGCCTGCTTATTGTCTTTTTGTTTTCAGGATCTTGAAGAAATTCGGTGATGTTAGTGAGCCTTCCCAATAATGACAGGTATGACCTCAATACTAACTCGAAATAGATTAAAACATCCTTAGTGATGTCACTACTGTGTGACACCATAAGTGAGTCCAAATAAGGCTTCTGTGTCAAAAGAGTCAAGATACTGTATTCTCTTCCAATTTACGTATATCGTTGATCAAAATTTGGCATATCTTTTCTTATCAAGGATTCAGTGTGCCTCAGTCCAAACTTCAAAGTCAACAAGATATATTGTGGCTTATACGTGCAATTTTCTTCATTACCCTGCAACTAGGATGCACAGAGTGTCTGTATTTTTATGTCCTTATCCCCCTATTTTGCTCAGAGGAAATGTCTAAAATTAAGCCAAAACTATGCACAAAAGTTCCTTGTCTTTGCTTTGCTGGTCATGCGTCCTTCTTCCTCGTCATGGATCTCGTCTGTACGTGCTGTGGTTCTTCCCCATTGTCTGTAGTCTCTATGCGGTGGGGTGAGGGCAAAGGGTCTTCTCCGATGTATGGTTTGATGTTACCCAAAAAGATCCAAGCTCTTCTTCCCTGTAATTTGACTGCAGAGGGCAGTGATGTCCTCCACTCTGAAGGGACCGCTGAACCTTGGCTCGTCCTACTTTTTTCTCGTGTGATTCCTCACCAGGACCGTGTCCGCAGGGAACAATTGTGGTACACGTAAAACCTGAACTTGGTTTGTTGCAATGTCTCCTTCTGTGTTCTGTGCTGCCCTGCACCCTTCGTGTCGTTGCTGCAGCTGTCCTGAAATTACAGTAAGACAAGATGTCATGCAATTCAAGTAATTTTGCATTTCTTATCCTAACACTTACTCTGTTGGCTGTGCACCACATCCAACTCTATCTCGGGGTGTTAGTGGCGTGTGCATCCTTCTGCCTGTCATGATTTCATGTGGCGTGAGATGGTGGTCAGAACAAGGTTGGTTTCTGAGCGCTTACAGTGCCAGTGAAAGGCAGTATAGCCATCCCTTCTTTAGAGTAAGCTTCAACTTGGCTATCCTTTCCTTTAACAAGCTGTTGAGCTTCTCTCATATCCCATTCCCTTGAGGATGATACGCTGAAGAAAACTTGTGCTTTATACCAAGCAACAAGCTGATCTGTTCAAATACTGAATTAACAAAGTGAGGTCTATTGCCTTATCTCATGACCTCACATACTCCCCATCTGGGAAATACCTCCCTCACCATAAAGGTGGCTGCACAGGTAGAGTCTGGGTGTGTACATGGACCTGCTTCTATTCATCTAGAGAATGGACACACCACAACAATTAGGTACCTGTACCCATTACATACTTGAATCATATCAACATAATCAACATGCAAGTGCTGAAAAGGTCCATTGGGCCTTGGGATGACTGCTCTAATTACACAAAGTCTATGCCCAGCCATGAACTGTTGGCAGATTATACAGTTCACCATAAAAAATGCAACATGGTCTGCCAAGTTCGGAATAAACCAGTCTTCGGCAATTGTCATGCTAGATTCACTTTTGTCATGTGCGCTTGATAGTGTAACTGTTCCAGTGCTATTTTCAATAAGGCTACAGGCATCACCGGTTTAACAGTGCTGTCTTGTCACCACAAGCTCTCAGAGGGGTTTAAAGAACACCCTTGTCGCTTCCAGAGGTTTTTCTCTTCCTGTGGTGCCTCCCCTTGGAGTTCCATTATCTGGGTTTTCTCCATATTACTGTAACCTTCAGGTTCACTTCGTGCAACAATCATTTTCTCATGCACATCAGTTATTTCCACATTCATTATTATTTCGTCTTTGGTCGCCACGTGTTTGGCTTCCGTGTCTGCTGCTTGATTTGCACGTGAGATAAAATCTGTCCCTTTCGTGTGGGCAGCCCATTTCACAACCGCTATGCCCACTGGGAGTTGTAGTGCCTTAATTAGCCTGTCCAATAAGGCTGTGTGCTGCACTGGTGTGCCGTCCGCTCGGAGGTGCCCCTTCTTTTCCAGCACACTAGGCCTGCATGCACTGTTGATGTCACACAGGCGGAGTCACTGTACACTGTCACTTCCTAGTCTGCGTGATTCTCGAGTGCGAGTATCAACGCCAATAATTCTGCAGGTTGTGCTGAATAATGAGATGGTAATCATGCACTAATGAGTACTCAAAATTATCCATTTGCTGTGTGCTTCATCACAGCGGTGCCTGTATATCTCTGCCCATCATTTTGATCGATTCTCGAAGAATCGTCAACGAAGACAATTTCTCCTTCTGCCAATGATTTTTTTTTCACTCTGGGAATCTCATCATAAAATTCTTCATAGTTCACGCAGTCATGGATTGGCTCTCCTTCAGTGACTGGCTGTGCTATAAATATAGCTGGGTTCACTATCTTACATTGAATTATTTTAATCAATGTATTTGATATGATCACTTCATACGCCGAAACTCTCTGAGATGTCAATGTGCCTTTCGGTTTCTCTAGAATGGCAAAAAAAAGCTCTCAACGAACAATGTCATTGAGCATCCCATCATAATGGTTGTATCTTTCTCTATAGCGAACTCTGAGGCAGTTAAACTTTGTTCGCACGGGAAGTGACCTCTCATTACTGGATCTGAATTCCCACTGTAAAATTCCAGGGGTGTGTACCCCAAAGTGGTTCTCTGTGTGAGTACTGCTGTCATAACACTGCCATTTGTGTGTGAAAACAGGTAGAATTCCTCTGCATAATTGGAAATCCCTAAAACTGGTGCCGTGCAAATGGCCTTTTTCAACAAACCCTTCTTCCATGATCTCGGTCCACACAATATTTTCTTTTGTCACCTGTGCTTTCTTTAGGGCTTGTAGCAAGGGCTTGGTATAAGAAATGTAGTGAAAGACCCATGCCCTGACATAATTGCATAATCCTAGAAAACTGCATTTGTTTTATCGTGTGTGACTTGGCTGTGTTTAATATGGCTTCAGCCCTTTCAGGGGTAACCTCTTGTGAGATTAGCTGGCCTATGTACAGCACTTCTTGTTGACAATTCTGTAAATTGTCTTTGTCAACTTTATATCCTTTCTCAGCCAATACAGTCAATAGCTGAATAGAATTGTGTCTGCACATTTCCTCTGTCATGCTGCAAATTAAAATGTCATCCATACATTGCAAGACAACACTCTCTAATGGAATATTGCTTAAGCCCATCTGCAGGACTCTGTTGAAAATCGAAGGAGACTCACAGTACCCCAGAGCAAACCTTGTACTTTTCAGACACACATGTGATGCTGTCGTGCTTTTGGTAAGATTGCTCCTGCTTTCAATTTAATCTTTACTTCTCTGACTCCTTTCAATAAGCCTACGTCATAAGAGCCTGTAGTCCATACTGAGACAGGCACATTTGCCATGTCATCATCAAAATATTCAGGAAGTTTTTGTGCCAGCATCATTCTCTGGGGCACTTCTCTTTTGGTCATTTTCATCTAATAAATTAAATTCACCTCAACTGTCATTTCATCTACACCTGTTTGCTCTTCAAACAGATCGTCATCAGTCAGCCTGTATCCTTCCCCAATGGCGATTACTGTGCACCATTGTCTGCCTTCATCATAATAACCATCGATCAACTCAATTTTTCCTTGTACTATGGCTGTTTGCATTAACAAGGGAAACACTTGTCCCTTTTCCTCATGCATAAGTATTCTTGGCCTAACTAGAAACTCATCTGGGGTTCTCATTGGTTTGTCTGTAAGGCCTGAAAGACATGACATTAATATACACACTCCATACGCAAATATTTCTGGTTCCAATGGAACAGCTCTCAAAGCCGTTTGTCCTGCGTATGCTCTAACCATTTTGCATATGTTCAAATAATGCATTCCTGGCATTGAACATACTATGCCCTTCTCTGTGAACAAAATTGCCATGTTTAACTTCGTCATCAGGTCTCGCCCCAATATATTCACTGGGGTTTGCCTTGAATACAGCAGTGTATACAAAATACCACAAAAACAGCTACCCGCCTACACACATGCTAGGTGTGCTAGGTTGCAAAAAGAGCCATCTTTCCTGTCAATAAATCTATACGGACAGGGAAATAGAGATATACATATTTTAATTCATAAATACAAAACACTCAAAAAAAGTTTTGCTAAAAAAAGAGACAAAACACATTGTTAACAAATAGTGTTACATAAAAACGAATCAACAGCAAAAAACATTTTTCTAAACTGAACACAACCGTCTTATTGTGATGGGGTCGTGAAGTTTGTAAGGGTGGGAGGTGCACATTTTACTGTTGCATATATCCTTCACTTGTAGTATGCTTGTCATTGGCTCTGCCGACAAAGAAAAATGTGTTTCTGGGTCCTAGCAGCGGTAATTAAGAAAAACAGTCCATAGCCAAACTAATATGCTGTAAGACGTTTGCTGGACCCGTCTTCAGGACTTTGTATGATGACAACCGGGAATGGCTGTCGAAGAATGGCCCATCAATTGATAGCCTTCACTTTTAAACAGTCTAAAAAATCAAAACGAAAGGACGTATTGGTAACATAATAAAACCCAAAAAGGGAGTGTTATATCTCTATTGGTGTGCACATGCAACCATTTTCACTAACCTTTTAATTGCTTTAAGGATGTGTGGGGATTCATGTAGAATAAGATTTAGGGGCGGTTTTCAATTGCCCGTGATGTCAATCCTCGCAGTTGTCAAACTGGAAGAACAAGTGAACCATAAGTGCTTGTATTAACAGCTATTTGGCTGACAATTTATGTACGTTCAAAACGACTTAATTCATATTATCAAATCTTTAACCATTGTTAATAAATAACATTATTGCAGAGGTCAAGTCTCTTCTGTATTTGTAAGAAAAGGGGACGAGCCCGAGTGTGGGATTAACCCACTCAATTGTTTGTTGTCATCTCAATCTCGTGTACAACCCGACACCTAGTATCCGGATTTGTTATTTATTTCGCTTAACCCAGATTATTTCAGCTTCAAACAGCATTTCCTTTTCAACAATGCTAAACCCAATGACTTTTAGTTAGATTACTAAGTACCTGTAGGTGAGACAGAAGGTACTCTCACGTTGTTTATGGCAACAGAAGGTTCGAAATTCTGCATGAGTTTGCTTCGCGGTGTGACAATTGCCCAGTCTGTAGATATAAATTCTTAAATTAGCAGCCTAGAATTGTTTACCAAAAAAACCTAGGCATGATTTGCATAAATGTTTTCTCTTGCGCGGACTGACACGCACTCACCTCTACGAACTTGTTTGTTCGAGCCCTCATCTGCTACCCGCCTACACACGTGCTAGGTGTGTTAGGTTGCAAAAAGGGCCTGCTGTTTTTGTGGCATTTTGTATACACACGTTTATTGTTTGTCCTCTGACACACGGCCTCCTAAAAAAGAGGACTATATAGCTCTAATTGTTTGGTTTACTACTTGAATACAGCAGTGGCACATTCATGTCAGATTCTCATATGGAAACTGGAAGTTCTTTTGTAAAAGGAACACAACTTGTTGCTCTTGTGAAGCCCTGAGTATTTATGGCATCGCCGGACAAAGAAAACTTGCCTTCACATATACATGAGCGTGTTGCATCTGTGTCAACTAAGAAAGAATACTCTTTATCCCCTATAAGGACATCTACCCTTGGTTCCTCATGAGGGTTTGGTGTCACTGATAGGATAGAACACATCAGGTTTCCCAGTGAGCTGTCCTAGTCCATAAATAACTTTGGCCCATGTTGAGTGAATGGACTTCCTCCACCACCAGTGTCATTTCTTATTCCAGAATTCAGCACCTGTCCTGTACTTGTTGTTTGTAACAGTTGCATTGGCAACTGTTGAGACTGTCATTGTGGAAAATGTGTCATATTTTGAGGTTGCAAACTTTGCTGTGCTCCCGGCATTTGCTGCTGCCACGTGTGATTTTGGGCAACTTCATTTCCACCCTGCTGTTAAAACAAAGGTGAATTCACCATGCCTACTCTTGTACCTTGGTCATTTTGCACCACCCCTTGACTTCTGCATGTGCGTGCTAGATGCCCTGTCATCCCACACGTCCAACATATTGGCGGTGGTCTGATTATTTGCCCACTTGACATATCCTGATTGCCGTTTTCCATGTTTTGAAAACCTCCCTGATTACCTTGGAACCCTCCCTGATTACTCTGCCATCCTCTTGAGTAAAACCCATTATTGCCTTGATCAAACTGCCTTTGATTATTGATCTGCTGCATGTTTGATCTGTCTGTGTGATTGATCATTGCCCCTTCAATGGCATATTTTGACAATTTATTCTGCACTAATTTTGCCTCTTTGCCTTTTTGTGCAGCCTCTTTTTGGCGATTTTTCTTTTGCAACAGCCTACAGTAGTGCGCTATGGTCAACTGTATTTTGGACCACATTTTGGCCTCTATTTCTAGCAATTTCTTGAGCTGCTTCTGTACCTCTTCTGGCAGCCCTTGGCATAATATATGGTAAAACACGGGTATGGATTTCCCCCAAGATTCATGAGTTTCCAGCACCCAGGCGTCTTGGAAATTCTGAATGTAAAGCAAAGGATCATCTGACTCCTTCAGTTACGTGTCATTATAGCTCCCATGTCTGAAGTATCCGGGTATAGCACTCGTAATGCTTTCCATGCTGCAGTTCTGTAATTGTTAAATGGCGCTCCATTATATGCAGTATTAACTGTAGTCACTCCGGGGTAACCTGCACGCGTCCACACATCGTCAGCTCCATTACCAAGTATGGCAATTAAAAGACCCTAATATCTCCGATAGCTAGCGTGTTCCCCCCGTCCTTTTTTCTAACTCATGTATCCATTTTCCAGCTCCCGTTGTCAACATTGGAAGCTTTTTTTTCAGATTTTCTCGGTCCATGTGTGGCCATGGTATATATTGTGGTCTCGTTCCTCCTTTTTCGAGTAACGGGAATTGTGACACATGGCACTCCTTTTCCTCTCTCATCATTTTTCTATCCACTGCAGGGGTAATATTCCCGCATCACCGTCTACATGGAAACGTCCTTTGTCTGTCACATCCCACCTCTGACCGTAAGATACTCCTTTGTGTCGGTCTGATTGTGTGGCTGACTCTGATGTCTTTGGTGCAGATCCACTGGAATCTGACCATCTTATTCCCTTTCCTCTAGAGAAACATTTTTCACGTCTTCTCTTTCTTCACATTCTTCTCTTTCTGCGTCCGATATTATCTGTGCCCAACTCATGCAATTTCTCTCATCCTCCTCATTTCTGGTTAGTGTCAACCTATCTAGGGACCGCTCTCTATTTCTGCTACTTCGGGAGGCGTCCTCAGTGTCGTACAACTGAGTGCTCTCAAGACGCTCGTCCTCTCCTTTCCCTTGGGGTACCTGTTCTAGCCCCATTTCATCATATATTCTATCGATCGTCTCTCTGATGCTTCTGGTGTCAAAGTCATCTTCCATATTTGCCCTAGACGTGCCTTGTACTGAATCATACTCAGGAAATAATTCTTCTGTGTCTTCCTAGTCTACTACTGGATCAGGTTTTTTAACCTCTCTTTCCAGATATTCAAGATCCCATGCTCTCTGTCTTCGCTTGCGTTCTATGTCGTCGTCAAATTCTCTGCACTTCCTCGCTTCCTCTCTGACCCTATCTTCTTGTTTCCTCGCATCTCTTCATTCATTCGCCCTTTGTATTTCCTCATCCATTTGTCTCTTTACTCTCTTCTCCCATAGTTTTTGTTCTTCTTCTTCTATTCGCATGTGTTCCTGCCTGTCCTGATTATCAGCTGTTCTCTGCTTATGATCGCGTTTTCTTTCTTGCTCCTCATGATATAACTGCTCTCGTTTCTGTCTATCCTTTTTCTTAGTTCCTTTGTCTCCCAATCGGTTTTCCTTTTCCTTCTCTTTCCTTTTTAATTCATCTGGCTTGTGTTTGATCTCCTTTTTCCTTTTCACGTCTCTCCTGGTCCCCTTGGGACATTGGAGGTATTGGCCCTCATTCTGAGTTTGGAGGTCAGTAACGTTCCTTACCGGCATGGCGTAGATAGCGTGTCCGGGCTGTCACCAGTCTGCTAATAGAGGACTATTACGACTTTGCGGGCACAAGCTTTATGCCATGCCGGTAAGGTATTTTGCGCCATGCCATTAAAGGCACCCAAAATGCCCTTAGCGGCATTAGCGGTGACCGTAAACAGCAGTGACCGTTATTAGCGGTCAGCCCTATTTACGATCACTGCTAAGAAGTGGAACCAGAAGTAGCGTCATGGCACAGGAACGGGAAGGAGCACAGCGGCCATCTTTAAAAACACAATCTATTGCCATACTCACCACACATGACCCTTGGGACTCTGTTGATTTTTGCAAAACATCCACCTCCAACACCACTATGCCTAAGGGGCTAGGGAGGCTGAGCAGGCTGGGCAGGACAGCCAGGGGCCGACTACCTCCACAGGTGCACCCGCAGGGCCGCAGCGGTCTGATCTGCTATCTGCCCTTGTGCGTGAGTTTGTCCAGGACAACAGGCTGGCCAGAGAGGAGTGGCATCAGGGCTTAGCCGCACTAGGCAGGTACATCACGGACAACACTGCCTCCATGGTGAGATCATTCACTGACAACACCAGCCGCCTCTGCGAGCAGGTCTCGGCCCTCCGGCAGGTGTTAGACTGCATAGCGGATGCCATGGAGGCAGGGCATCCCGCTACACAACCACAGCAGGCGGCCACACCGTCTTCCTCCAGTTCTACGCAAACAAGCCCGCTCCGCAGGTCGGCCCGTACCCAGCGTCAGCAAGAAATGCCACCCCCTGGACCAGGGAGTGCCGATTAATTGTCAGGGCAGCCTCAGGCAGGCTTTGGGGACTCAATGGGACTTGTGTGGGGGAGATGTGGGGGGAGTGGGAGAGGGGTGAGGGTGTGTGGGGGAGTTGTGGGGGGAGGATGAGGGGGGGAGGGTGTGTGGGGGAGTTGTGGGGGGAGGGGGTGAGGGTGTGTGGCGGAGTTGTGGGGGGGTGAGGGTGGTGGAGGGATTTTGCACTTACAATTACATTGTTATAGTTAATACACCTGTTGTGTAGAAAACAAGAGCTGAGTGGACATTCTTCATTGCGCATATATCATGTATTCTTTTACAGTGCATAGTGAACATGTACCCCCACACCCAGTGCCCTCTGTCCAACCATCACGTCACCCTCTGCTGCCATGTGTGTCAGAAATATTGTGCAATCACTGACTGGAGCACATCACGTCTCTCCTGTGCATCGGCACCGCAATGATGTCCACCCACATCTTCTTCTTCCCCTTCATCATCACCAGGTGGTAGCAGTTCTATGTCAGGGGGCAGGGGCATGTTCCGGTGGATGCACATGTTGTGCAGCATGACACATGCCATGATGATCTTGGACACCTTCTCATGCCTGTAGAGGAGTGCCCCACCCGACCGGCTGAGCCAACAAAATTGTGCCTTCAACAGGCCAAAGGTCTGCTCGATGACCACACGGGTACGGGTATGGGAACAATTGTAGTCCTCCTCGTGTCTGTTCTGTGGGTTTCGGACAGGGGTGAGGAGCCACGGCTTCAAGGGATAGCCACTATCACCTGCATGAGAGGCAATAAAAGGTAAATGTTAGTCAATCCTTGATGGAGAGCTGCACTAGTCACACATGCCTTCAGTTTATCGTTGCCCACATGCACATGGTTATGGATGTATTTACGCCATCTCCAGCCCCTCAATGTGTCCTGTGGCATGAACTAATGGTGTGGGTTGCATCTTCAAGAAGGTACATGGGGTGCACTGACGTCTTGTTGCACATGCATCATGTGTGCATGCAGCTGTGTTTGTGACAGAATTGTGATGTGTTGTGTTCTGTACGATTTACTTAGAGGATGCATTGACATTAGTATGTACAATATTGGGCAATCAGGGCTGATCATTCCCATGGTAACATGCAGCACTCCTGTGGGTGTGTCCGCCCTGTGCCAGACAGTGGATACCCTAGTTTGTTCAGTTTGATGCAATCACAGGGATGCTTAGCCTGTGTGGTGATATGGTGGAGACAGCAACATAGTGCATATGCACTGCATGGTGCAGGATGGCGTTACGGAGGGTGAGGGCCACAGATGAGTGGTGTACGTGTTGTGGGGTGGTTTCCTGTTAGTCATGTAGTGATAGGTGTCAACCTTACTTCATTCCTATGGGATTTGGGTGTCATGTACTGTTTGTGATGCTTTGGGGCACAGTGTTCGATGATGTGAACATCGTACAGTCACCACACCAATGACACCAGGGTGGTGTGTGCATCTCTCCCCCCATTTCAATGTCATGTGCTGGCCATGCAACTTACCAACAAGCCAGGCACGTCGTCCAGAATGTCGCTCTATGAAGCGTGGTAGAGTGGAGTTCCGCAGGACTATAGAGTCATGAGTTGATCCGGGATATCGGGCACAACAATGTGTGATGATCTTGCTGGAGTCGCCTACCATCTGCACATTGATGGAGTGGTATTGCTTGCGGTTGCGGTACACCACCTCCATGGCATGCGAGACCACCAACTCCACGTGGGTGCAGTCGAGGGCACCTACACAATTTCGCATGCCTGCCAGTGCATGGAAGGCGACTTTTGTATCAAATATCTCCTGGGGAGTCCGTGGTAGGGATATGTAGTCCCTTGTGTGCTCGAGGAGGGCATCCAGCACTTGGTTCTGAATGCGAGAAAATAAGGGTTGTGATATGCCATTCATGTACCCCACTATGAGGTGGTAGGTTCCTGTGGCAAGGAAGTGGAGCACAGACACTACCTTCAGTAGAAGGGGGATGACGGTGCGTATTTCAATGAGGCTGACTATGTCGTTGTGTATCAGGTCCACTATGGTGGTGATGGTGTCCCGGTCCAGATGGTACAGGGTGTGGATCTGCTCAGGGGTTAGGTTGAAAGGACTGGCTCTGATGCGAAGGATTGGGGGCTGCAAGTGTGGTAACGGTGGCTGCACTGGTGGGGCATGCTGGGCCTGTCTCACCCTCCTTCTCCTCCTGTGTCTCCTCTGTGGTGCTGGCTGTTGTTGTTGTTGTTGATGTTGTGGCAATGCAAGCATGTCCTCCAGCTCCAGGAATGCTACTACTATTGGAATCATCTTGGTGTGGGAGGGGGTGTGGTGTGTGAGTGTGCTCCTTTTGTACTGACCCAGACTCCATTGCCTCCACCTGTGCTGATTGTGTGCACCTGTGGCAGTTGGGAACACTGCTCAAGGCATTTTACGGTAGGTCAGCGATGCCGTTATTTACGGCATGCCGGTAAGCACTTTTTCCGCCTTCATGAGGCTGTTATTTGTATGTCCGCTTCACTTGTGATCTACTCCAGTTTACGGCATGCCGATATTGCCGGCATGGTGGGTCGCCCCTCGCCCAGACCGCTATTAATGGCACCGTACTTTATGATGCCGCTAATAGCAGTCACGCTGGTCAGAATGGCCGTAGCGGTAATCGATGCCGGTATTCCTTTACCGGCATTATTGTTCCCTTAGCACCAACCTCAGAATGACCCCACAATATCTCTGTCTCTGTCCTTCTCTGGTCTTTCGTCACTACTTTGCATAGGTGACTCATATGACAGGTTGCTATATCATTGACTTCTTTAAGCTCCCTCAACAGGTAGAATCTTTCGTCTTTACTAGCTTTGCCTTTTGTTTTAGACGGGGTGGGTGGCACAGAAGGCGTTTCACCCCCCTCTGTGCATATGTTAAGTATCCAATCTACTGGCGGCTACTCCTCCTTTTCCTCTTGGTGCATCTTCCAAAGCTCTAAACTAGCTAGGCGTTCATTTTTTTATTTTTATTTATTTATTTTTTTTGCCAGTATACGTGGCATGTAAATATGTCATCATGTGTTGCAGGACCGTTTTAGATAGCGAGCCACCTTGGGCCATGGCATAAACATTTTGTTTGCGGTCTCTTTAACCCATTCTGCACTGTACTGCTTTAGCTTAGGTGCATGTTTTGGCAACTGTTTGCACAAGTGTACCAATGGGGTAACGTCTTCCATGCTTAAACCTGTTTATCCTCTCCTTATATAACACTTTGTTATGCTTTACGTTTCACAAACAAGGTCAACAATATGAGCGAACACCAATCTTTGCAAGCTCCAATCCAGTTTTTTCACAAAAAATCTTACTTTTATTTTTTCAAACAACAACCATCAATCCATGCCATACAACATTTTGTCTATTTAAACGCACAATTTTCATGCTATTTTTCCAATATATTTTCTTACCTTGTGATGTCAGAAAAGCAAAAAAAAACAGACAAGACAGACTAGACAGACTCCGGCCGGCCACATAAATCTCATGCCATCTGCTCCCTCAGATGCATTCTGCCCCTATAGTTATTCCGACATGGAATGTAAGCCCATTTCTTTCAGAACGTCTTTAATCAATTCTGGTCTCCTATGTCATCCTATTAATTCAGGACTTTAAATGAAGGCTTCTTCTAGCGCTCTATTAAAACCTAGGTATCTGGGCTTATACTCCTCTCTCGGTTATTCTCCCGGTAGCTCTCTCTACTGCTCGGCCACCTCGAGTCAATATTTTCCCCTTGTATGTACATTATACTCTTACTCTGATGCTATTTTAATCCCTCCTCCCTTCATTACCTTCCCTTACTTGTTTTAAGGCATGCAACTTATTTGCCAATGCTTTCAGTCTTTTTCACTCACTGTTCACATTTTATTCCTCTCCGGACACTCAGGATCACTGCCTTCGTTACTGCCTCTCTGTGCTGCTCGTCCGATCAGCTGCTCATAGAAGTGGGAAGGGGTTCTTGGGGAAAAGCAAAGGTCCCTTCACACCTAACCTGCAGAGTTTTTTACTTAGACTAACCACTATCTACGGGGAGCTTCTCGTTCACTCAGCAGGATGGCAAAGGACTCGTAATATTACTGAGGACCTGGAGTTACTTATGTCGATGGCCAATGGGTGTCTTATCTAATCGATTCTAATTGAACCAATTCTCTGCTACCAAGTGTGCAGGATGGACCCCAGCCACCCCATAGGACTGGGGGTTTCCAAACAGTGCTTTAAGATAAGCAGCAGCACCCTAGAGATAGATGGGGATGCGGATTCATACTTTTGCACCAAATCAATAATGACAACTCAATAGTTTGGCAAAGGGAGTCTGTTTAATGACAAGTACAAAAAACGCAGAGTTCAATGGATATCAGCAATCGCTCGATCTTCCTTCTCGCTTCAACTCCAATTAATTTTAGAAAAAACATAACATTTATACCAAAAACTTGTCATCACTTACCAAGAGGGGTGCACAGATGTACAAATACATCCAACCCAAAAAGATTTTTTAGAAATGGAGGGACAGACTTGCTTTGCATCTGTGCCTCCATTTCTAAAAATCGTTTTGGGTTGGGTGTACTGTAAGAGGATTCAATTCAACACTACAGCTAAGTCAACGCCTAGTCTATAATACTGAATGAAAACCCTTATTGATATATCTTTATGTCCAGTTGATGCGTTCTGGATGACTACCCCTATATAACACCCCTCTCTCAGAATCCCCCTGACCCCACTGAGCCAAGAAGTAGTTCTGTTTTGCAAGTTAAAAGGTTTATTTGAGAAGTAAAGCAATATATATCTATCACGCTTTATAATAAATTAATAATTGAATATCACACTTAATCTGAGATGATAAAGATTAACAACGGAGAATCTGGCACTAGCACACTTCTTGATAATCACTAAGGAGTTGACATGAAATGGATAAGATAGCAACAATACTTTTATGGTTTCAAATGGATGCAATGTGGAATGAAATGCAGTAAGAAAATAACTTGATAGGATTTCAGCAAAGACAATGTAATCACTTTCTTGGACAATTCACCCCCCCTTTTATGCAATGCAAGGAAAGGGAAGGAAGGCACACAATTCTCAGAAATGCAATTCAAATGTAATTCAGTTCACCCAGCAACTTAGACTACAGACGTTGAAAACACAGGCAAAATGCTTTTATATGTGCTGGCAATTAAGTGAAAAATATGCTAAATTGCTGTTAATTCCCTCTAGAGGTTCAGGGTGAGTGGTATCTAGTTAATATTAGTCCAGGCTCACACTAGCAATGATTCAGGGATGATTAGCAGGTTAAACGAATTTCTGGCAAATGGAAGGCAAGCAGCAGCAGATTTTTACACGTGAAGAAATTGCAAATCGCGGCAAAATTCGCGAGTGCGTCTTTCGCGATTGCGGTAAAACTATAAGGGGTAGGAATGTGGTTCTTGGTGCGATTAAAAGCTAAGATTCTAAGCTTTCAGATGAAAGTTACTGCAAGTCTCTAAGACAAACGGTCGCGGAGATATGAGCGATTTAGTGAAGGTCGTTTTTGGTTTTGCAAATTTTAAACGCAACACTTTTTCAGCTTTAAAAATGATGGCAGAATATCACAATTGCTAAGCTGCAGTTCTACTTAGATTAAAAATTGATTGAATTATATGATTTTAACTAAGAGATGTGTTCTGAGTTTTGCTGAGTACTCACAAGAGATTTTGAACCGGAAAGCGACTTGGTCACGGACTTCAGTCTGGTCAGGTCTTCCCGAGTTCCGCTCACAGCGCCTGGCCTCTGGAACTGCTCACAGCATCGGGGTCAGCACTCTGGATACAATGGCCTGGTCTCTGCTAGGCACCGGTTCTCTGGGTCGGGTCCTGCCTTCTCTTTGGATATTTCTGTCACCGGGTTCTTGCAAAAGTTCTTGGCAAAATTCAGACGGCGTCAGCCGGCTGTCTGAAGAGTTCAGTTGCAAAAAGATTTTCAGGCCTGTTGACAAATACTCTTGCTGGCAGTGGCCTTTTTGGTTAAGGTTCTGTAGTCTCTGTTTATCTTGGAGTCTAAGTGTTGGCTCCTTGAAGGTTGATGGAGGTAAGTATGGATTTTTCCGGCAGAGCGTCCCGCTGCAGATGGAAATGAATGTCTCTACCTAAGTTTCAGTGGTCCATTTATATGTTCTGCAAGTGGGTGTGTGTGTTGGTCATAACTAAACTTGCCCCTCTCACTTGTCATTGGTCCAGCTTTCATTTCTCCCCTGATTGGGGGAGCTAAGTTGTGTCAGAGTGATGTCAGCCATTTATGATCTCTTGAAAAAACTCCCCTGTCATCTGTGCACCCAAATCTATATATGATCAAAATACATATTTCACAGTTACACAGTTGTTTGAAATTACATACCCATGTCACATATCACATGAGGTATACTCTGTCCCAAATCTGCTGTTTCTAAGAGCTTGCATTCAAAAATGGCAACTTTTAGCACTTTTTAATGTGCTAAACAACATTGGATCTTCATTGAATTTTATACAACTGTTCCTCACATATCTACCCACATACCAATGCATTTTCGTTTGTCTAGCTGAAACAGGGAGTCTGTAATATTAATAAACAGCAGGGTTTTGTCCCAGAATATCCCACAATTTGGAGTTTGGGCTTGAATTAAAGGTACATTTTTTAAATTAAGTCTCTCAAAGTTATACATTTCTGTCATTTGATTACAAAGAGTTATCAGTGTTTTTGTAAAATATATATTTTACTTTCAATTCAGTCCTCAGAGTGTTGGAGTCCGCCTCCAAGACTTGGGTGGGTCAGTCACATGCATCCTCTGGGCAGGCAGGCCTTTGTTGACAGGAAACAGTAAAAATCAACATATTCCTTTCAGAGGAGAGGGGCCATTGTGTGGTCTCTGGGAAGCTGACATCAGGAGGCCAGGGAGCCACTTTGCATTTAATTAACAGAACCCTGTGATTTCCTGGCTTCTTGTGTTGAGTTCTGAAGCGTCAAGAGTTCTCAGGACAGGCAACCCCTTTGAACTTTTGATGAAATGAGACCCCTTTCTTTGCACTAGACAGTTTTGCAAGACAGCTCTCCTGTCAGAGTTTAGACCGCTAGTGCCGCCTTGATGATTTTGTTGGTACTGCATGCAATTTTGGGATCTTTCTTGGATTAATGCATTCTAACAGGAATGGTTCTTACATGGTAGTAAATCCTTGCTTAACATTGTTTTGATGGGGCTCCTTACAGTAAGATGGTTATGTGGAACCCCACAAAAAGGTTGAATCTTTAAAGTGGTCCAATGAGTCACGATTTCAGCAACTTTTTGACATCAGTAACAGTGGATTTTGTTAACAAAGACCTTTCTTTACACTGGTGGGTGGCAAGTTAGGTAACCATTTTGGTGTGCGCACAACTGCGCAGCTCTCCTGGATTCTGGGATGAAATGATGGGCGGCGACAGCGCATCCCCATCTTTACCCACTCCAATGATTTATTTTTGTTCTGGGGTAAAATGATGGGCAGCGACAGCTTAATCCCCACATTTACCCCGTCTAATGATTCCACATGGGTCAAAACCCTCCACAAACCCCCCTGCCCGACTGCGCTTTGACTTGAGTCGAGGGGGAGTCGGTTGCAAGGGAGGTTTTGAACCCTGGCGCTGGTATGTCCACATTATCTTCTTCCAATTCTGTAGATGGCACAGTTCAGCATCTTCCTCTCCATCCGGTCAGATCGATCGGTTCTCCTCGCCGGTCCTGATGGGAGTATTGGGCGGTACACTGGGCCCCCTTGCGTCATCCTCCCAGTCTCCGGATCATCCTCCTTGGCCCGTCTCCAGGTTTTCTTTCTCCTAGGACGACAAAGGAAGAGCGGCAATACCTACTCATAGACGTTTTTTCACCACTGTTGAGATAGTGGGGCAGCATATGCATTTCATCATAACGAAACATTACATTCTTATTTTGAAAAAAAAAACAGTATAACTAAGAGACAGTTTCATGCAAATCACAATATTTTAGAGACTAGATGTGGTATGTTTTATGATTGGAACTGAATTAGTCTGAGACAGTACCCGCTAGGATTCCAGAGGATTCCTCCAGTTGTTGCAGAGTGTGCCTGGGATGGCAACATTTCAACTGGTTTATGTGGACCCACTTGTCTTCCCCCGCTGCCAAAGGACCTTTGGGGATGTGGATTTTGTAGGCCACAGGGGAGATCTTGTCGATGATCTCAAAGGGTCCCTTCCATGTAGGCAAGAATTTCCGCTGTTTTGCCTGGTTTCTTTGGAAGTTGTATAGATAGACCCGGTCCCCCACCTGATATTCCTTCCTGGAAGTTTTCAGGTCATAGTGGGTCTTCATGCTATCAGCTGATCTTTCTAGATTCCGCTGAGCATAAGCAAAAGCATGTTGAAGGTGTTTCCTTAAATTCTCCACATACTCGTGAGTTGTGGAGGCATTTATTAGGGTCTGCTCTTGGGTCCTGTAGAGCAAATGCTGAGGAAGCACCATCTTGCGTCCAATCATCAACTCAAATGGTGACATTTTGGTTGCAGATGAAGGGGTAGATCTGATGGCCATTAGGACCAGAGGTAATCGGATATCCCAACTTGGCCCAGAATCTGCCACAAACTTCTTTAATATGCTCACAATTGTCCGGTTATATCTCTCTACTGCCCCAGAAGAAGCTGGTCTATAAGCAATATGCAGCTTTCTCTTGACCCCCAGTATCTCCCACATCTTTGTCATTACTTCACTGGTGAAGTGGCTACCTCTGTCTGACTCAATCCTTTGAGGTAGACCAAAACGGGAAAAGATGTGGTTAATCATCAAGGCAGCTGCCGTTTCTGCCTTGCAATTTGGGGCTGGGAGACATTCCACCCACTTGGTAAACAAGCATGTCACAGTCAACATGTACTTATTCCCCCTAGCAGAGCGAATCACAGGGCCTACAAAGTCGATTTGTAAATCTGACCATGGCAGTGTCATCCCCCGCTTTTGGAGAGGTGCACGGTGCGTGAGGGGTGATGGCTGAAATTGTGCACACACAAGACACCCCTTCAAGTATTGGTCGAGGTCCTGCCCCATGTGTGGCCAGTATGCAACCTCTCTTAAGATTTCCAATGTTGTGTGAAACCCCCTATGACCAGCGGTGGCCGCATCATGAGCGTGACTTAACATCAGGCTTCGGAATGAGGTAGGAACCACCCACTGATCGTGGTCAGCTTTGGATTTCCTTACCAGCAAACCGTCTTGGATCCGGAACATTTTTGGACATTTCATCAACACTCTTAGGTCCTCTTTCCCAATGTAATCGGTATCCGTCAGGGGAAAGTTCTCAGGGTCCTCAAGGTGCTGGTAAAATTTACCAATTATTGGATCCCCCTTCTGAGCGGTAATCAAATCAGCATCAGGGGTCTCCTTACTCCATTGTGCAATTGAAAGGTCGTTGTGAGCATTTGTCTGGGACCTAGTGATAGCAGTGACCTGGATTTCCCCCAACAGGGACTCAATCTCAATTAGATCCCCTTGGATGGCCCCGGTTTTGGCCAGCTGATCAGCTAAGTCATTTCCAGTTTTGTCTGGTCCCTCTACTTTGGAATGACCCTTGATCTTTTTCCAATAGATGGTCATCTCATTCAAGGTGACCAGATCATCAATGTTTTGGATCAACTTCCCATGTTTCAAGGGTTTGTTGTTAGCGCATAACATGCCTCTGGTTTTCCAATTAACCAGGTGCTCCACGAACCCGTTCCGTACATAATCCGAATCTGTGATTATGACCAGTTCGTGGAGTTGATGCTGGACAGCAGTGAGGATGGCTTGATGCACAGCCATCAATTCTGCCACCTGACTACTTCGGGGACCAATTTTGTATCCAGCGGAGGGTTCTGGGGACTCATTCACCCATGCATTCCCTACGCCAGCCACCAGTTCTTTCTCCCCGTCGTTGTCAACATGGTAAGAGCATCCATCCACATAGACAGTGGGCATTCCCTCACACTTGTCCTCTTCAAAGACTTTGTGTGGGGAATTAAGGTATGCCTCCATGTTGTCCTTGATTTTCAGACTTTCGTCCTCGAGACAGTTTTCTCTGGCACAATCATGCAAGTCAGCCAGACCTTGCGCGAGGGGACTCTTCTTGTTTTGGCCATATCTGACCTCCACAGGAAAGCCTTGCATTGACAGAATCCAGGAAGTAATTCGGGAATTACTCACATTTCCGGCCCGGATTCTGTCACTTTGGAGATATTGCAGAGGCTGGTGTCGAGTCTCCACTATGATGTGTTCCCCCTGGATAAACGGGCGGTAATTCTTCAATGCCCACACCGTTGCCAGGAGTGCCTTCTCACAATCGTTGAATTTCTCCTCCACAGAGGATAAAGTTTTGCTCGCATAGGAGATTACTTTATTGACCTTGTCATGCTTTTGGTATAATACTGCCGTCAAGCACGTATTAGAGAACCCCGTCTCCAGGAAGAACTCCTTGTTTCTGACAGGGTAAGCTAGGCAAGGCGCTTGTGAGAGGCTTCTTTTGAGTTGTTTTACTGCCTCGGCTTGTTCTGGACCCCATTCCCACTTGACCCCCCCTTCAGGAGATGAATCAGGGGTCTGGTGATCTCTGCGTAGCCCTCAATGAACTTTCTGCTGTAATTAGTCAGTCCAAGGAGGCTCCTTAGTTCCCGCAGAGTTGTGGGGTCTTTCAGTTTCTGAAGTGCTTCCACTTTCTTTTCCTGGGGACAGAGACCCTGAGGAGTAATCTCATGCCCCAAGAAATTAACACGGGTTCTACACCACTGTGCTTTCTGAAAGGAAAGTTTTGCTCCGGCGGCCCTCAACTGTGTCAGAACATAACGGATCTCCGCTATGTGTTCCTCCACAGATGAACTTTTGATGAGGACATCATCTACATAAGCCAGGTTACCCCTCGCGCCCAGGTCGGGCATGGCCTTATGTAGGAAAATGTTGAATTCATTGCCGGAGTTGAGGTATCCGAAGGGAGTCCGGGTCCATGTGTACTGCTGGCCCCCAAAGGTAAAAGCCAGTTTGTATTGATCCTCCCTGCTGACAGGCACAGTCCAGTATCCATTGGTCAGGTCTATTGCAGTGAATACCTGTGACCCCTGGATCTGGGCCAGCCCTTGGTCAATGTAGGGCAGAGGCCATCGGGAAGTATGGACCCGTTTGTTGAGCTCCCTGAGGTCGGCGCAGAGTCTCCACTGGCCGTTTGGTTTCAATATTCCCAGCACCGGATTATTGAAGGTGCTGTGGATGGGACGGATTATTCCCCTGGACTCAAGGTTCTTAATTATTTCAGTAAGGGACTCCATGGATGCGAGAGGCAAGCGATATTGCTTCACAAACACAGGAGTCATGCCAGGGTCTGTGGGGATTGTTGTTGTGTGGATGTCAGTGCGACCAAAGTCATATGAGTCTACCGCAAAGAGATCTTGGAAATCCAAGAAAACTTGTTTCAACTTTTGCTTTTGTTCCAGAGTCACACAGGCATCAGCTAGGTTGACTCTCTCTTCCACCATCTGCCTGAAGCCTGGAAAGACTTCTGGTTTGGCTAATTCAGCGGCCTCCTCCAGCTGGGTGGAGAAGTCCCTGGTCAGAGTGCTGATTTGGACTGGAGGCTTCAGGTGGGAAAGGCAGCCCTCATGGACCTGGAAAATCACCTCATCCCTCCTGAAGTCACAAGTCACATCTTCCTTACCATAGGGGCAGGAAGTGTACACCAGGAAGTTCCCCCCATGCCAGGTAAAAATCATGTCTGGTGTCGATGGAAAAATGTCGGTCATCAACCGCCATTCCAATAATGGTGCCTGCGGCTAGAGTAATACTCTTTAAGTCGCTGTTATCCACCTCTATTAGAATGGTGTCATGTTCTATGTTGACTAATGGAGTTGGGTTTACCCCCAACCCTTGCTGTTGGAGAGAAGCATTTAGATGTATATAAGCATCAGGGTTTTTCAAATGTTGTCCCCTTTTAACTTTCACTTCCAGGGAGAATTGTCGGGTCCTTTCTGGGATGGTGACTTCCTCTTTAACCTGAATTTCAACCGCATAAGGTAGCAATTGAGCTGACCTAAATGCTTTTTCTGGATCATCAAAGCCCATGGGATTATCCGCTAATCGGGACCAAGCTTTGAAGTTTATTAGGTCCAAACTAATGGCAAAGCGATTGAGAATGTCACTGCCTAAGTAAAAGGCGGCAGTGACGTCTCGCACGACCCAACAATTATGGACTATGCTCTTGTTGCCAATGGAGATTTTGAGCATACACCTGCTTGGCAGGAGATGTTTGGAATTAGGTGCTTCCAGGTCCATTTCCCATTTGTCTATCAGTTTGAAGGTGGGAATGGCTGGATCTTTTGGGAGTTGGCGAAACATGGCTTCGCTGATGAAGCTCTTACCGTTGTTCACACACACTCGAGCGAGAACATAGTCCTTCCCATCATTTAACTGAACAGGGATGAACAACTGCTCTCCAATTTGCTGAATATCAGCCAGGCTCTGAGCTGATTTCACATCTTTCTGGACTATTGGAGTGGGAGTTTCTGATTGTGGATTAGTATAGAATCTCAGAGTGTTTCCTTCCAGTGTGGAATACCACCTTAAACTGGAAGGAAGGTTGATTTTCAGAAATAGAGAGGAACCTCCATCACCAGTCTGTTGTCCTACTGCTATTACTGTCACGTCTGGAATTTGGCTATTCTGGAAGTGAAATTCTACTTGGTCAGATTTTTGTTCAACCATGTGGCAGGTGCCGTTTAAACTAACATGGTTGACACTCTGTTTTAATTTTATTGGTCGGCTAGTCTGGGTCCAGAGGACCTTGTTTACACAATCTATTAGGGGTGACAACCTTCTCAGGAGGTCATTCCCTAGTAAACAAGGGGTGCC
Source organism: Ambystoma mexicanum (assembly GCF_040938575.1). NCBI lineage: Eukaryota > Metazoa > Chordata > Amphibia > Caudata > Ambystomatidae > Ambystoma > Ambystoma mexicanum. The sequence continues at coordinate 538,953,890 of NC_090925.1, read as the reverse complement.
CTCTGGGGTCACAACTATGACCGGGTGTTTCAACTTGTGTCGCCCAATTTTAATGTCCAAGTCTGCCGTCCCCTCAACGGGAATTTCCTTCCCGTCGAAGTTCTGGAGTTGTCCAGGAAGAGAGGTGAGAGGAATACGATAATTCTCTCCCCTTCCTGCATTCAGTTCGTCAAAGGCCCTTCTGGACAGAAGGGTAGCTTGAGATCCAGTGTCCACCAGTGCCAAAATTGTACCCTGCCCCTGTACTTGTACCGGGGCATAATATCTTCCCTCCTTCTCCTCAAGGGGGCACAGATAATGCACATTTTTGGACAACTGGTGGGCTAACTTTCTGGTTTTGGACATCGCTAGCGAAGAGATTTGGGCAGAATTCTGTGGAGAGCCTTGGGAATCTGAAAGAAAAAGTTGGCAACTGGAGATCAGAGCCATTGTGGGTTCCCCTGGCTCCGGTTCCGGGCCGCCCCCACCCCTTTTTGGAGGCAGTCACCAGGATGGTTTTGAACCAGGGGATTTTCTTGCTGTTGGTTCTGGGATGAGATGGTGGGCGGCAGTAGCTCAGTCTCCACATCTCCCCAGTCTGGATTTGCATCCCTAGGGACCCATTTTTCTTTGGGAGGAGTTCCCCCCTCTCTGAAGGAGAAGATCCTTTTCCCAGGATCCTCTGAGGATCCCTCTCCCTCAAATTGGAAGATCTGTACCTCCTCCTCAAACTGAGTCTGTTTGGGTCTTTTGTTTCTCCTACCACCCCTCTGCTCCTTAGGAGGCAGACTTTCAGGGGCAAGAGACTTTGTTTCCGGTTCCTGGGTTTCCAGGGGCTGTTTACAAGTGAGGAAGGAAGCTTCCTCCAAGGCTTTACACCCCCCTTCCCCTTGTGCCTCCTCCCTGGGAACCGGTGAGTTATTGGGGTGCTGCCCCCGTCATTGTTCTGGAGCACCAGGTCCAGAGTTGGGTGCGTTCTGCGCCGGCATGCCGATCTGAGGGTTCTGCGGAGCCCTCAGTATGTGACCCAGATCCCGCGCCATGTTTTGAACCTGGCGCTCTAACTGGGAAACCCGCTCAGGCTGATACGGGGCCCTGTTTTCTCCCCTGGGCTGATCCCGGGAAGGGTAGCTGTCCCTCCTCTGGTAATACCCCGGATTGGGAAGATTTGGGTACCCCTCCACCCTTGGCCTCCCCTCTCCCGGATTCAGTGGTCTGGGCTCAGGGAATTGGGGAAAGAAGGATGGATGGTTTTGGGGCTGAAAGTTGGGTGGATACCTGGGGAAAAAGTTCTGCCCAGGATTTGGAGAATTTCTGCCCTCCTGTGGAAAGTTAGGAGGGAAGTTCCCTGGGTTAGGTGCTTGGCTGGATCCCCCCCCTTTGGCTGGAGGAGTCCACACATAACCCAGGATGGGTCGATTTCCCTTGTAACGGGGACTTACATAATCAGGAGAGTGAGGGACCCCATTTGTGGGGCTGCCTCCCTGGCTCCCTGTCTGTGACTGGCCCGAGGACCTTCTGGGCCTAGAATTATTAGGTGCAGGTAGGTTTTTAGGCCCCCCCATCTCCAAATCTAAAACGGGGGTGACCTTTACCTCTGCCACCTTGGCAGCAGCAGGGGTGCTGTTGGCTTTGGGGTTTTTCTGGGCATTACTTTTGCTATCTACCGGTTTCTGCACCTCATAGATCCGGGTAGCCTGTTCAATGACCCAGTCTAAAGATCTTTTCTCGTGAAAATCCCTCACGAGCTGGGTCATTATGTATTTGGGCAAGGCATGGAAAAACGTATTAATAAATTCTCTACTGTCTGTGCGCACCCTTTTGGTGGTCTGCGCAAAAGCACGCTTTAACTCCTGCACAAATTCTTGTGGGGCCTGATCCTCCCCACATTGTAAATTGTAGGCTGCCTTGCGAGCCTCTTGAGGATTTCTATGAATGGAAAAATGTTTCAAGATGGCCGCCTTATAGGTGGACCATCTTAAATGATTTTGGTCCTCCAGCCCCGCAAAGAAACTGGAGTATTCCGGGGAGAAGGTCCACTTTACATATTGAATACAGCTTTGGCTGTCCTTCAAATGGAAAGTCTCCATCATTTGCTCAAACAACTCTAAGTGCTCCCAAACAGAATACTTAGCGTTCTTATGGTAAGGCGTGATGACGCTCCTGATCGCCTTAATCTGCTTTAAGGGGTCCTTAAGCACGGCCCTTTTTGCCTTATTGGCCTTTTTGGTTCGGGTAACCCTTGTCCATTCATCCTCTGACTCAGAGGCACTGCTCCCAGAGGTTCCTGTCTGTTCTTCCAGGTTTTCCCGGATTCTGCGAGCCTGGGAATGGCTGGCAGAATGTGGGGACCTGGTCTCCTGTTTCCTGTGGTGCTCAGAGGAGTCCTCAGATCCCTCCTTGCTGACAGGATTTGCTGGGTACCCCCCCACTGACCTAACTGGGCAGAGGTTTTCAGGATGCCCTTAAGGGGCCTACTCTCCTGGGGTTCCCCACTGAACTGTACTGTACTTGGGTGCCCATACCCGGATGCCCACCCCTCCATTCCTGAGTGGTACTGGCCTATGAGCCCCATACTTTTAGCTGGATAGTAATCTGCCATCCCTGTGGCCCTGTGCTCATGTGCGCCAGGGGACATGGGGGTGGTAGAGTCCAGGGACTGGGAGAGATGAAGGCCCCTGGTGTTAGGGCTCCTGAGGTTATGGTCAGGAGTCTCTCTTTCCCAGCGGACCTCATCTCTATCCGCCCCTGCTCCCTGTTGCAATGCAAGAGCCTGCATTTGTGCTTTCAGTTCCTCAGTCAAGGCCTTACTAGACTCTATCAGTCTCTCCTGCATCGCTACCTGTTGTTGGAGCCTATCATTGTGTTGACAGAGGGCCTCATTTTCCCTCTGTGCTTCCTGGTTGGTCCTGGAGAACTGGGCCAGTCTTTGCTGCAGGAGGTTTACCTCCTGAGTCCCATCCCTACTGGCCTGCTCCTTTCTTGCCAGAGCATCTTCCACCCTTCTGGTGTGCTCTACCAAGTTCTGGTTTTCTTTTTGGAGGTCACCCAGCCCCTGGAGGGCCAGGTGATTTTCTTCCATTTCCTTTTTTAAGTGGCAGACTTCCTGGCCTAAAGTGTCTCTTTCCTGACTAAGAGCCTGCATCTGTGCCGCCAGGTCGTCCCTTTGCCTTTGGAAGGCACCGGCTTTCTGGCGCTCCTGATCAAACTCTGCCTGGGTATCCAGGTCTTTCAGGATCAGTTTATTGCTCTCCTCTTTCTCTCTGTCTAGTTGGATTTGCAGGGTGGCTACCTGCTCTGTGCATGCCCTGTTGAAATTGATCTGTTGCTCCAGCTTTTTCTGGCTCTGCAGTAAGGAATCCAAACTGTCTTGGTGCTCCTTCTGCAGGGCCAGAAATCTGGTATCCTGGTCTGTCTTTTCCTGTTGTAGGATGCCCATATCCTCTTTTATTTTAATGATATATTGCCTACTATCATTTTCTGACTCCTGGCTCCTCTGCAGCCTCTGCTCCGAAGAGGCCAGATCAGATCGGGCCTTCTCTACTGCTATCTGTTGCCTATTTGCCAGATCTTGGCTTTCAGTGCATTTATCCTGCATGTCTCCCATATATAGGTACAGGTATGCTGCTATCCTGGCAATCTTATTGTGTTCATCTTTGGCTTTAGGAGCCATATATAGTTCACTCAGGGCCACATGTAATGGACCCTGATCTCTCCATAGGTCTGACCCTGTTTCAGTGACCTGTCGCGTGATGGCCTGCAACCAGGCATCCTGGCCCTGTTCAGTCCATTCACCTCTCACAAATAGTTTATGTAAGAGGTGCTCTCTGGCTATTTTCATGTCTACTAAGGTCGTCATTCTAGAGATTGGTCTCTGTCCTGACTTACAGAAATTTGTATTTTATTTTTGCAAAATAGACCTTTTTCTTAGAGCGTTCCTATGAGGAGTGCTTTACAGCGTAACACAGCGTGGTGATCCGACCGGATATGTGTATCTGGTCAGCTGGCACGCTGTATTAATCTGCACAAATGGTAGATCTAACCCAAACGTCCGGCACGAGCCCCCAATTTGTAAGAGGATTCAATTCAACACTACAGCTAAGTCAACGCCTAGTCTATAATACTGAATGAAAACCCTTATTGATATATCTTTATGTCCAGTTCATGCGTTCTGGATGACTACCCCTATATAACACCCCTCTCTCAGAATCCCCCTGACCCCACTGAGCCAAGAAGTAGTTCTGTTTTGCAAGTTAAAAGGTTTATTTGAGAAGTAAAGCAATATATATCTATCACGCTTTATAATAAATTAATAATTGAATATCACACTTAATCTGAGATGATAAAGATTAACAACGGAGAATCTGGCACTAGCACACTTCTTGATAATCACTAAGGAGTTGACATGAAATGGATAAGATAGCAACAATACTTTTATGGTTTCAAATGGATGCAATGTGGAATGAAATGCAGTAAGAAAATAACTTGATAGGATTTCAGCAAAGACAATGTAATCACTTTCTTGGACAATTCACCCCCCCTTTTATGCAATGCAAGGAAAGGGAAGGAAGGCACACAATTCTCAGAAATGCAATTCAAATGTAATTCAGTTCACCCAGCAACTTAGACTACAGACGTTGAAAACACAGGCAAAATGCTTTTATATGTGCTGGCAATTAAGTGAAAAATATGCTAAATTGCTTTTAATTCCCTCTAGAGGTTCAGGGTGAGTGGTATCTAGTTAATATTAGTCCAGGCTCACACTAGCAATGATTCAGGGATGATTAGCAGGTTAAATGAATTTCTGGCAAATGGAAGGCAAGCAGCAGCAGATTTTTACACGTGAAGAAATTGCAAATCGCGGCAAAATTCGCGAGTGCGTCTTTCGCGATTGCGGTAAAATTATAAGGGGTAGGAATGTGGTTCTTGGTGCGATTAAAAGCTAAGATTCTAAGCTTTCAGATGAAAGTTACTGCAAGTCTCTAAGACAAACGGTCGCGGAGATATGAGCGATTTAGTGAAGGTCGTTTTTGGTTTTGCAAATTTTAAACGCAACACTTTTTCAGCTTTAAAAATGATGGCAGAATATCACAATTGCTAAGCTGCAGTTCTACTTAGATTAAAAATGGATTGAATTATATGATTTTAACTAAGAGATGTGTTCTGAGTTTTGCTGAGTACTCACAAGAGATTTTGAACCGGAAAGCGACTTGGTCACGGACTTCAGTCTGGTCAGGTCTTCCCGAGTTCCGCTCACAGCGCCTGGCCTCTGGAACTGCTCACAGCATCGGGGTCAGCACTCTGGATACAATGGCCTGGTCTCTGCTAGGCACCGGTTCTCTGGTTCGGGTCCTGCCTTCTCTTTGGATATTTCTGTCACCGGGTTCTTGCAAAAGTTCTTGGCAAAATTCAGACGGCGTCAGCCGGCTGTCTGAAGAGTTCAGTTGCAAAAAGATTTTCAGGCCTGTTGACAAATACTCTTGCTGGCAGTGGCCTTTTTGGTTAAGGTTCTGTAGTCTCTGTTTATCTTGGAGTCTAAGTGTTGGCTCCTTGAAGGTTGATGGAGGTAAGTATGGATTTTTCCGGCAGAGCGTCCCGCTGCAGATGGAAATGAATGTCTCCACCTAAGTTTCAGTGGTCCATTTATATGTTCTGCAAGTGGGTGTGTGTGTTGGTCATAACTAAACTTGCCCCTCTCACTTGTCATTGGTCCAGCTTTCATTTCTCCCCTGATTGGGGGAGCTAAGTTGTGTCAGAGTGATGTCAGCCATTTATGATCTCTTGAAAAAACTCCCCTGTCATCTGTGCACCCAAATCTATATATGATCAAAATACATATTTCACAGTTACACAGTTGTTTGAAATTACATACCCATGTCACATATCACATGAGGTATACTCTGTCCCAAATCTGCTGTTTCTAAGAGCTTGCATTCAAAAATGGCAACTTTTAGCACTTTTTAATGTGCTAAACAACATTGGATCTTCATTGAATTTTATACAACTGTTCCTCACATATCTACCCACATACCAATGCATTTTCGTTTGTCTAGCTGAAACAGGGAGTCTGTAATATTAATAAACAGCAGGGTTTTGTCCCAGAATATCCCACAATTTGGAGTTTGGGCTTGAATTAAAGGTACATTTTTTAAATTAAGTCTCTCAAAGTTATACATTTCTGTCATTTGATTACAAAGAGTTATCAGTGTTTTTGTAAAATATATATTTTACTTTCAATTCAGTCCTCAGAGTGTTGGAGTCCGCCTCCAAGACTTGGGTGGGTCAGTCACATGCATCCTCTGGGCAGGCAGGCCTTTGTTGACAGGAAACAGTAAAAATCAACATATTCCTTTCAGAGGAGAGGGGCCATTGTGTGGTCTCTGGGAAGCTGACATCAGGAGGCCAGGGAGCCACTTTGCATTTAATTAACAGAACCCTGTGATTTCCTGGCTTCTTGTGTTGAGTTCTGAAGTGTCAAGAGTTCTCAGGACAGGCAACCCCTTTGAACTTTTGATGAAATGAGACCCCTTTCTTTGCACTAGACAGTTTTGCAAGACAGCTCTCCTGTCAGAGTTTAGACCGCTAGTGCCGCCTTGAGGATTTTGTTGGTACTGCATGCAATTTTGGGATCTTTCTTGGATTAATGCATTCTAACAGGAATGGTTCTTACATGGTAGTAAATCCTTGCTTAACATTGTTTTGATGGGGCTCCTTACAGTAAGATGGTTATGTGGAACCCCACAAAAAGGTTGAATCTTTAAAGTGGTCCAATGAGTCACGATTTCAGCAACTTTTTGACATCAGTAACAGTGGATTTTGTTAACAAAGACCTTTCTTTACACTGGTGGGTGGCAAGTTAGGTAACCATTTTGGTGTGCGCACAACTGCGCAGCTCTCCTGGATTCTGGGATGAAATGATGGGCGGCGACAGCGCATCCCCATCTTTACCCACTCCAATGATTTATTTTTGTTCTGGGGTAAAATGATGGGCAGCGACAGCTTAATCCCCACATTTACCCCGTCTAATGATTCCACATGGGTCAAAACCCTCCACAGTACCTCTACATCCATGCACCCGGGTGCACAGATGTAGAAGTATACCCAAACCAAAAGATTTTTAGAAATTGAGGGACAGATGCAAAACAAGAGCCTTTTGCTTTGCATTTGTCCCTCAAATTTTAAACATAGTTTTTTACCCGGATTTTACCAGTGCCGTCAGAGAGAGACACAGTATGGATGGAACAAAGGGCCATCCATACTGCGTCTCTTCTCTCCGGCCGGGGGTGGAGGGCTCAGCCCCGACTTCATTCTGCCGGCGGGTGCCCAGACCCCGGAGCACCCACGTACTCGGCACCCCTGCACGTCACTTGGTAACTCCCACTGAGCAAAAAGCCATCACATTGTGGCAATGATGCACGTCACTTGATTATTCCCACCAAGCACGGAATCCTTACATCATGTTCAGAAGAAGCCATGTTAGCCTAATTCATCTTTTGCAACAGCCTCTATTCAGTTTCATCACTGTTCTATCATATCCAGTCGGCTGTCACAACTTGCACTACCCAACCTCTGTTGCAACAAGACTCTGTTTGTATGAGGACAAAATAAGCCACTTCCCAGGAAAATGATGGGTGCTGACTGCCTTGGAAGATTTGAAATTGTTTCTGGTTTAGTTGACGTGGTTTTTATGAGTGGTAATGTTTAGGATATTTAGGATTTAGATTGATGTATAAATCTAGCTCTCGTTTTAAAAGCTCCATGTATATGGCATCTATCTCATCTGCGGGTACTCCTCATGGGAAACCATGCACAGAGATTTACTGAAATACAGGCATTTGAAATCCTTAGCAGACATCTGAAATAAAGTGTAATCAAAGTCACGCATGCGTGCAGCACGCCCCAACAGGAATTGTCTAGAAAAATGTTCATAAACATTAATTGTAATAAGTATACATGCACATGTACCAGAAGACATTTTATCGCCATTAATTGATAGCTGTATATACCTGATTGTAGTCATTGTGTCCGGAAACACTGCTAGCAGATATAAAACATTGTAAGCACCTTGTAAAATTCATTCAGGATATGACTTGAAACTATTTGAAATTTCTCAAATGTTTCACTTATGTGTCTATTTGGTTTATTTATGCAATAACTCTAAGGGAATTGTTTTTTGGAATATTATCTATTTTGATGATGGTCTGCAGTCTCAGAAGAAAGCGATACCCTGCCACACGCAGCTGATACAGAATGAGGAAGATAAACAAGCTCTTGAGGGGGGAGGGGTTGGGGGTGCAGTAGTGTTCATTTATTGATGTTCATGTGTTTTGTTGCAAATAACGCTGCTAGTTTGGTTTGTATTGTTTGTTTGGTTTAAAAAATAATAAAAATGTATTAAAAGAAATAAAAAATGATGATGGTGATTCTTCCAATGTGCATATTTACTTATAAATGTAACCGTCGTTAAACATGATGAATGCACTGACAAACGAAACAAATAAAACATGAAGCACAAAGTGATCAGAAAGCAGCATACCCAAAAATCGCAACCAACCAAACAGGCTCCCAAGAATTGCACAAGAGCACAGGTATTCAGAATGCCCTTGCCAACAAAATCACGGGACTCCAAACTAAAATTGAAAATAAACGACAACAACTCACCCATGGCACTACTTCCAGTCCAAACTTACCCGCGCCCATTGCCAATAACTCAGGCTTCACCTTCAAAAAGGTAACTATACCGGAAGTACAAAAAATCACAGCCTCCTTGAAACCATCGAACTGTAAGGGGGACAGCTGCCCTGCCCAGGTCATAAAAGACGCAGCCAGCGATCTTTCCCCTTTCATTACCAAACTAATAAACCTATCATTCACTAGCAATGCAGTCCCAAGCAACCTGAAACAATCCTGCGTTCTACCATTGTTAAAAAAAAAACACTTGACCCGTCTATACCTACCAATTATAGACCTATCACCACCGTACCATTCTTACTAAAAATTCTTGACAGAGTGGCCCACGTACAAAATTCAAGATTACCTCGAGACAAACCAATTATTGGGAATTCGTCAATCTGGCTTTCGTCCTTAACATGGAACAGAAACAGCCCTTGTTGATCTCAAAAGCCAGATCGACGAACTCAAAGATAAAGGAAAGGCTGCCATCCTTCTTCTCCTAGACCTCTCAGCTGCCTTTGACTTGGTGGACCATAAAATCCTATGCAACCACCTGTCATCGGCAGCACATTTCTTCCACTTCGCAGTCACATGGGTCCAATCCTTCCTTGATAACAGAACCATGCGTGTCTTCTCACCATTAGCAGCGGCCGCCCCGATTCCCATCTCCTGCTGTGTCCCACAAAGCTCTTGTGTTTCGCCCACTTTGTATAATATATTTACAAAGCCTTTATTCGACAAGTTGGACCATCTGGGTGTCACCTACACCAACTACGCAGATGACACCCAGATACTCCTAACTCTATCCGGTAACTACAATTCGGACGTCAGCCGGATCAATGAAGTCTTCTCCGTCATTCAGGCATGGATGGCCACACATGGCCTCTGCCTGAATGATGACAAGACGGAATTGCTCCTTGTCGGCTCCCCCAACACTATCCTGAAGCTTAGTCCCAGCTACACCAGTTTCATTATTGATGGAAACACTATTCCTATCGCAAAAAGTGTAAAAACCCTTGGCTTCTATCTAGACACCAACACCAACCTGTCCAAACAAGTCAACATGACCGCCTCAGCCACTGCCTACACAGGTAAACTGATCAGGGCCTTTAGACCCCTGCTATCCCCCAGTAGCTGCCTCACATTAGCCAGAGCACTTATACAGTCTAAATTGGACTACTGCAACGGCTTATATGTAGGAGCAAATAAATCTATAATAAACAAACTGCAGGTCCTCCAAAACAATGCCCTGCGAGCTGCTCTTAATATTCCTAGGAGAGATCATATCTCGGCCACTAGAATATCATGCAAATGGCTCTCCATCCAACAAAAAGTTGATCTAAAAACTATCTGCCTTACCTACAAATCCCTTGATCACCTTACCCCGCCCTACCTAACCAACAAATTCACCTTAAAACCTGCTACCAGAATCACCAGATCCTCCAACACACTACACGTGATGGTGCCCAAATACACCCTCAAAAGAGCCGGTGGAACTAGCTTCCCGGTTCTACCCGCCCAACTCTGGAACACTATTCCACTGAACATCAAATCCATCCCCACCTTTCAACCCTTCAGAACCCAGGTCATCACCTGGCTACTAAATAAAGAATTCAGGGATCCTACACTAGCACTCACTCACCACCACCTTGCATTTGCCACTACTAGCTAATACAGCTCCTGTATCTCTGTGTATTTGGCATTTTAATGGCTCAACGCCTTTATCATACTGTCTGTTTGCTGTCTACACTAATTGTATTTTTGTAAACTGTATAAATTCCTGCACATTATTTCTGTAATTGTACATATGTTGCACAACTGCCCTAATATATTGCCTGTAACCATATCCTCGAGCGCCCATATACCCCTGGGTCCTGAGCGCTATACAAATCAATAAACAAACAAACAAACAAACAAACAAATCATCTGATTGGCGCACAGTGCTGAAGTAAGTTGCTCCAGCCCCGCCCCCACCGTTTGGGACATTCTGGGTGGTCTTCCGTATGTTATTGAGATGCAAGTACTGGCAGAAGCGCTGCAGAACCCCGAGACTGCATGCATCGTCTGCTGTGAACAGTAACTTGTTTTGTGCGGTCTGCAGTTTTGTTGACATGCATGCGTTTATAAGTGGTGCACAGCAAAGCAAAATTGACTGAAAGAAAAATGGCGGGCACAGCGATTCCTTGAGAATGCGAGCATAATGATCCCATTTCTTTAGGCTGGAAATTCATGTACCAGCAGAATATGTTGCCGTGTACAGAGCGCCATCAGCTCTCGTCACACGTCAGCAAACGCAATTAGTTCAGCTGTCATGTCCAGCTGCCTGGCATATTTACTTGCCGAAACAAGTTGACGAATCAGCAGGAATGCAAATCTGCAGCCGTGCGTTTTGAGAGAACACACCGAAACACCCAAAAGCCGTTCACACACCAAGAATGCGACCCCCTGCATTAATGGAGTGCATTTTACAAAAGAAAATGCATCACTCGTTATATGTGAGCCCTAGAGCCCAGATGCTTAAATTACATTCGGGTGTCTGCGAAAACACTGCTGTAAGATGCACCGGATTCAAATTACTCAAAGACTTGTGAATCGAGCAAAGCATTGAGTGCTATCTAGGTGACACCACTAGTTAGTAATAACGCCAAAAACATATAGGCCTGCGTTAGTGAGAGAGAGAATTCAAGCATTCATTCATTCACCCCCCCCCACGCCACCCACCCCCCTCCCCCCGATGGAGTTGGCGCGACTTTTTGCTGTATTGAGAGCGTCGTAAGAAGCGCTCTGACTCTTGCAATGTTTTGTTATCTGTGTTTTTATAGAATGATAGCCTTGATTTAAAAAGCAGTAGAGAGCTCTAGCTAGTACACAGAGCCTCAGTATAAATGAACAGTCGAGATTTAAAAGAGCACACGAGGGAGGAGGGCTGGTAGGAGAGATGGATGTAGAGAGTGCTTCTTTAAACATATGAAACTCGTTCATATTTTATTTTGGGCGAAAAGTGCTTTCGTCCTAATGTAAAGTGATGGACATATGCAAACAAAATAATCACTGACCTGATGAACTCCCTGTCCTATACCTTAGCAAGATCACCTCTAGGGTGGCACTCAGCACAGGGACTCCTCCTCATGAATGCCATTTTCTTTGGCCCTACTTGGCCCTATGTGGTTGTGATGCTGGCTGTTGAGTGACATGTAGCTGTCATCTCTGTGCTGCATGCCCTGGTGGAAATGCAGCACAGAGCTTCATGTCACTTGCTGTTTTTGGGTTTCTTGTATTTTTTCTCATTTTAAATGTATTATATGACTTTTCATTTCCCCACTGTATATTTCATTATCCCCAATTGTATTTTTCATCTTACACTGTGTGACTGACCTGCATAAGCCCATCCAAGGCCTGCCCGACCCCCACTGAGGACCTCACATGCCAAGATGCCTGCCATCAATGCAGCCCGTGGTAGGCTGGCCCCTCTATCGCCTTCCTGGGAACAGTTTCCACCCCTCCCAAGGGAGCCTGCTTATGTCTGACCACCTGCCTCCCCTTCCAGTGTACAATATGTAGCCAGATCTCTTGGATCCTGGGAACTATTTTGACCTCCTTCTCCCTTTCTTCTCACTTGGACAGCTGTGTTCACAATGGCATCTCTTCCTGAGAAACTCTTCCCTTCCCCTCTGGAGCTGGAGCTGTGGAGTGAAAGCTGTGGAGGGGGCACCTGTCCCTGCATGTGTCATCCTACACCCTGTGATCCCTGTCTCCTTCTTACTTGGACACTTTGGGCAGGCTCTGGAGGGGTGGAGCAACAGCCTTATAAGAGGTCAGAGGACCAGGGCTCAGTCTCTTGTCGGTTGCAGTCCTTTGCTGGATGCGTGCATGGGGCCAGAGGAGCTACCGAGACCCTTTGCAGCTACACTTCTCCCAGTCTGGCCTACTCCCATTTCCCTCCCCGCGTGTCTCTTTCTCCCCAACCTGCTCTCCCCTACCCCTTTCTCTCTTTCTTTTTCTCTGTCTCTCTCGCTCTCCCCCCTCTCTCCCTTTCTCTCTCTGCCACTCACTCTCTCTGTGCCTCTCGCTCTGGGCCGCTCTGTCTCTGCCACTATCTCTGTGCCTCTCTCGCTTTCTCTGTGCCAATCTCCCTCTCTGTGCCACTCTCTCTTTGCCACAGGCCCGGCTCGAGGAATTTACATCTGGGTGGGCCAGGTTTGTGATCTGGGGGTCCCAGTTTCCATCGGGTGTGGGTGTAGGAGTACCCTAAACAAAGTGCTGACATTAATTCAGTTTTCCCAGATCCGTGATCCAGCAAAAAATGCGTTCCCACATCTGGAAAATAGATTTGCACTGCTCTATAAAAAACAGTATAGAGCAAAAGAGAAAAACAAATGAAATAAGAGTTGCAAAACCAATCTACCTATCTTCCCTTGCCATCTACTCCTCTCGTTTCTATCATATCCACTTTTTCTTCACCTTTCAACCCCCAGTCACCTTCCATCAGGTCAGGTCCCCCTGACCACCATTCCCATTTACCTCCAATCCCTTCCTCTGAATCACAGTAAAAAAAAAGGTAAGACCTCACTGGGAGGGCCTGTGCAGCCCTGTCTGTTTGTGTTTGAGGGGAAATAAGCAGTGCAGGGGGCGGGGGTATGGGCATGTGTCCCTTGTCCAAATGTTAAATCCACCTCTGATTGCATTCTTTAGGAAATATTTAAATACTGTCTTTTAGTTTTTAAAAGATGTATCGTTTATACTTTGCCCGCAACATTAAACAAAACGCTCTTCTTTTGTGTTATTTTCCAGGTGTTCATGATTAATCTTCTGAGAGGCAAATGATTATTAGGGGGGTGGGAACAATCCTCCCAATCCGCTCCCCTCCGCATCACTGGTGGGGTCCCACAGAAAATAATTTCATTGTTCGACACTGCCTAAACACCCAGCACCCAGGATTTGCATCCTACTTTCCAAACATGACCCACAATGCACATGATATATTCTGTTTGCATGCAAAGTCTGTTAAGTTACGCAAACAGTATGAGGTTATCAATTCAGTATTTATCAGTTTGAATCCTTAAAAGTTCAGGCAGTTCAGGTTAGGCTTCCACACAGACAAAGATACATTCTATTTAGTTTTCAAACCCCACTGGCAAGTATTCATGAGAAGATCATCTGAAACGGGTCCATACTTGCCATCCTTGCCTTGTCATTTTCAGGTAGGGCCTTGTTGAACCAATTCAGTGAGGTGCATCTTAATTCCCTAGGCATAGCAAACAAAGCACCCACATCTGAGCATATACACTTTCCCTTAGGGAGAGAAACTGAAACCAACATGCATTGGCAAAGCCAACAGCTTTGGCTTTTGATTGGGCATGGATAGGCATTTGCCAAGCAGTGCCACAAGAGTATCATCTGGCCATATGATAGGAACATCAGGGGAACTGTGTGAGCGCCTGGGTATATGATGTAACTGCCTGGCAAATGTCTGTCTGATACCTATACACAAGCCAGAACTGCTTTGCTTGTTTTAGTCATCACTCCCGTGCAAAGAACAGAGGCATTGACACAGCTATTGCTTCTAAAATTGACTGGCTGAAGACACACATTAAGCGATTTTTACCACACCAGGAGCTCATTTACAGAGGCAATTACGTAATTAAACACTCAAAAAGATGCTTAGATATAACACTACCAGGTCCTTTGCAGCTCAAAGATTGGTGTTACTTTGTGATAGAGCTTGCTCAGAGTTCCCAAATGGTACTTTTTGGCAGTGAAAGGCAGGTAGTTAGAATTAATGTCATTATTAAATATTTTTTTATTAGCATTTGTAGAATAAACATCCAGCAATAATCCACAGAGTACATAATGCAATGTCATTTCTTGCAATTCTAGTAACATAGCCATGGTTAGTCACTGGGTGGAAAAATGACCAAACACCCGTAGGATGTGTGTTTCTCCTCATATCTTGACTCCATCCTGTCTGTGTTCTACTGCAAAGGTTCTGGCTTACACCTAGTAGGCAAAACGAACAAATTATGGATGTAAGTCTCTGAATCAATCATAACCACCGGCCTTGCTCTGGTCACCCTTCCATACCACTGTCTGAAAATCAGCCTTGGCCCAGCCACTAATCTTAGCAGCCCTGCCCAAACTGCTAGACTGCTAGATCACAAGGCCTAAAAATGCTTGTGGTTGCTTGTGTTCCAGTGCAGAGGATACATGGCCTAGCGATTGAGAATGAACTGCACCTGTTGGTGGCAGAACCAAGAGTCATTTGCTAATGGGTGGACCTTCTTGTAATGGCACAGACATACTAAAGAATTATGGCATGGAATGTTGTGCAGAGCAATGAGAGTGGTATTGTTAAATTGAAATCCTTGCATCAATCTCTTTTTGATTTTACTACTCTCCGCTCCAGAATTACATGTTTGTTACTACCAACCTTATTTTTCACTTATACTTAAGCAGCAGAATATACATTTTCAATATAATTTGTAAGGGCCCTGTGACACATTTTTCAATAAAGTCAATTCTGCACATGAGGGAGCCCTTCCCTGTAAGACTAGGGTGGTAACATGCATGAGGACCTTCCAGTGGAGGGCTCCCCTCTTGGGGACGAGGATGTATATTCTGGGCCACAACAACCTTATTCCATTAATGACCCCATCATCCAGCGTACCAGCAGTACACCACCAGATACAGCTTACTGTACTCAGATGCTATATTGTAACTTGATAAGGTCCAGTAGTACTAGGATTAGGAAGCCATGAGGAGGCACAGAGATAGTCTCAGTAAAACCGACAAAAGACTCTTGTAATTCTCCAAAGATGAAAACTCCTATGAAATAGAAGGACTTACCTTGTTGTCAAACCCAGCCAGGAGAGGCAACAGGTGCAGAAACCAGCGGGAGTTTCAAAAGCTGTGAGCAGACCAGAGTCAGAGTAGAGCAGAGGATCCCAGCAAAGCATGGAAAGAGTTCTCTGTGAGTCCAGCTGATGCAGACCCGAACACGAAACAGGAAAAAAGAGCCAAGCAGCCACCCAGACCATGGAGCTGCTGTGGTGCGGGGGAAACTGGAGAAAGAACACTGGTGCATTGGAAAGAAGAACTCCAGTCCCAGGAAATGGCACTGGCATGCCAAAATCCCTCAGAAGGTAACAGGAAGTGCCAGAGACCCAGAGGGGTCATGGGGGTGGAAGATAGACGAGTTGGGGACCCTAACACTTGTATATCCAGCATCTGCGGATGGTTTCCTCATCACAGTGGTGGCAATAAGCCCACTGACCACCAGAGACAAGTCGAAGACCCCAACCAGTACAAAACCAAGCATCCGAGGAGAGTTTCCATGGTGCAGTGGTGACAATAAGCCCACTGACCACCAGAAATGTATTGGAGACCCTTATCAGTACAAACCAAGCATCCCAGGAGAGTTTCCTCGTCGCAGTGGCGACAAGTCCACTGACCACCAAAGATGAGTCGGGGACCCCAACTATTGTAAAATAAGCATCCAAAGACAGCTTCCTCGACGTACTGGTGACAATAAGCCCAGTGGCCACCAGAGATGGCTCAGAGATCCCAACTATTGGAAACCAAGCATCCGAGGATAGCTTCCTTGTCACAGTGGCAGTAATAAACCCACTGACCCCCAGAGAAGGGTCTGAGGCCCCAGCGAAAGGGAACTGAGCAAGCAAGGATAACTTCCTCGTTGCAGTGGTGACACTAAGCCCAATGATCAACTAAAAGGAATTTGGGACTTTGCTAACATCCAAACAGAGTGGCAAAGTGTACATCAAGCTGAAGATTGTTAGAAATAACTTTTTAGACACCAGGAGAAGGGAGTCATTCCTCTGGGGAAGGGGCTAAAGCTTGTGGGACAAACTCTAAAGATGCCAGGAGAAGGGAGTCATCCCCCCTGACCTTTTTGTGAACTGTGCCAAGAAATACAGGAGAAAGGAGTCATTCTCCTGGTCCTGAACTAAAATTTGTGCTAGCGTTGCCAGGGGAAGGGAGTCATTCCCCTTCGATTTATTGGAAACTGTATAGACCTATACCAGGAGAAGGGAGACATTCTACTGGACCTGGAAATGATATAAGGGCTATGTAAAACCCGCAAGTTGGGGAAAGGGAGTCATTCCTCCTGGCATTCTTGTTGCAAAAGAACATTCTTTTAAAACACTTTCCAAGCATTCAGGAGAAGGGAGACATTTTCGTAGAGAAGGAACTTTCTGTTAGATTATCCTTTATTTGTAGTGTGAGGGATAGAAGTAGGTTGTGAGACAGGACAATGGAGTTTGATTTGACAGACATTCTGATGGACCCCTTCGTATTAGCTTTGAGGCAGGGCAACCCCTCTTAGAAGATGGGGATAGTGAGGGCCTTTTTATACACAAATAAAAAACTATAACCACCACCATGACACCTTTGTGTCAGCTTCCTTCTTTAACAATCTTACAGGCCGTAGTCGATTGATACACCTTCTGCGGATATCTGTGAGCAAGCAACATCATGTGTCATTTATTTTTTGATATAGTTAAGCATTTTATTAAGCATGATGTAAACTGCTTTATTCCCACAAAATAATAAACATACTTTAAATTACAGAAAGTAACGTTGTGATTCAAGGTTCTATAAAATAGCTGTAGGCAGCCGGATTAATTAAGTGTGCTTGACTTAGAGGTGTGAATGGCTCTTCATCTTCCTGTTTATTTGTGCTTTCATGGGTGTGGGGCATAGATCATTGTCCAGGGTAAGCAAACAAATCCTGGCCATGCGGCCTGCAGTGCAGCCTTTAAGAATGCCAATCTCTCTGAAGTTTCTTCTGCACATTTAGAGCTTAATGCCCCCCCCACACCTCAATGCACCCACTCCCTCGGGTCCCACATTCAAGACCTCCTTTCCAGGGGGCCATGGCCTTGGGGGGACTGTCCCTCTCCCCAGCTCTCCCCTGTCCTCTCTGCTGGAGCTGGGCCCGTTTTGCCACCCTCTCTGTGCCCCTGTCTCTCTCTCTCTCTCTCTCTCTCTCCCTCTCTCTCTCTCTCTTTCTCTCTACCACTCTCTATGCTGCTCTCTCTCTCTCTCTCTCTCTCTGCCACTCTCTCTCTCTGCCACTCTCTCTGTGCTTATCTCTTTCTCTCTGTGCCTCTCAGTGCCCCTCTCCCTGCCACTCTCTCTGCCACTCTCTCTGCCACTCGCTCTGTGCCTCTCTCTCTGTGCCACTCTCTCTTGCTGCGCCATTGTCTCTTTCCCTGTGCCACCTTCTATCTGTCTGTGCCACTCTCTGTCTGTTTGCCACTCTCTCTCTGTGCTGCTCTCTCAATGTGCTGCTTGTGCTCTCTGTCTCTCTCTCTCTCTCTCCCACTCTTGCTCTTGCTCTCTCTCTCTCTCACTCCCCCTCTTCCTCTCTCTCTCTTCCTCTGGGTTTGCCTAGCTATTATTTCGGCCATCAATGCCCGTTGTGTGCCCGCAGCCCAGTGCAGACGTTCATCCATGTTCAGTGTGCCTATCCTACTCTGCTGCCAAAGAGCCTAATTCTCTCCCTGTAATAAATCTGTTCCTGATTTCTGCAAAGACGTTGGTGCCTTCTTTTCTGTCCCACTTTTCTGTGAAGCCTGCTTGTTATAGCCAGAGGGGGGACCCAGTTTACAAAAACAACACATCCTCACCGGGGTCTGTTAACTCCCTAGCCCAAAACTGTGGTCCTGCCTGGGGTCTCCCTCACACTCTCCCCCATTTTGGCCTGCCTGCCACGTCCACACTCTTCTGCCCCACTAATGCTGCTGCTGCTGACTGTAGGTGCTGTGCAAGTCATATGCCTGCATGTGTTTAAGACTCTGAGTCAGAGGCATAGCATGTGCCTGGACATCAGCAGTACTCGGCTTTACAAGGCCTGCAAGTGCCCACTAAGTGACCTCATCTGCCGAGGCATAGCAGCACAAGAGCCATGCACACTTCTCACCATTCAAATCACTGACACTGGCACATTTGCATGCCCAAGCCCACCTGCCAATTGGATTAGTTAGCGGTGCCCGCACACATGCTCGAGTCATCCTTTCTGCTGCAGGAGTGCTGGTGGTTACTACAGAATTAGAGCAGCACCATTGTCATACAGGCTGACTGGAGCATTACGAAGGTGTGGCCTGCACAAGAGCTCAGTGCTGTCCTCTTCTAGATCATGGTTAGTCATAAAACATGGAAAACTAGCACAGCAGCACCAGCATGGCTAGTCATCTTCATGAATAAGAATGAGCCGGCCTGAGATACAGAGCCATGTGGCCGATTCACACGTGTGTTACTTGTGTAACAAGTAACCAAGTGCAAATAATACATTTCCCAAACATCACATCATAAACAAACTGAGTCTGAGACAAACAGTGCCAGTGCTTATAAATACGTCCCAGGCCTCAGCTCCGGCAAACGCCCCATGAGTTAAACATCGAATATACATATGAAACAGCCACAGAGTATATAGGCTATGACAAATACTCCTATAGGTAAGATGGGGTAGTCACATTAATCCGATTGGCTGATAATAAACGCGGTCTCATGTTGCTTTCTGTATTGAAAGAGGAATAGGGGTAGTGTTAAGAGAGCAATGTTTTTCTAAGTTTAAAACATTACTGAGAAAGGTTGCTCTCATGTATTTACTTTCTTTTCTATTTTTTTTTACTTTCGCAGGAAAGGCTGATGTTTGAGTCATCACGGTCTCGTAGATAATTGAGCAGGAATTGAATATGATGCAGTGGAATGTCTTGTAGTTGATCAGGATTGGAGGTATGGTCTCATATTTCTGATTAACTTTGAAAGTAAGTGCTGCAGGACACATAACTGCTTTGATGGGCATCAGGAAAGAGTCCAGGATGTGTGTTTTACACAAGCCAAGTGTGACAAGGGTAGGGCCTGTATCAGTGCTCAGATGTTGATTTCTGAGAAGTTCGACCCGCTTAGCATGAACAGCTAGAAGTAGTCTAGTGCAGGTTTTTCAATAATCAGAATCTAAGTAATTTCACACGGTCAGTTGCACGGTCAGTTGCAGTGTGAACCTTTTGCAATTTTCAGCTCTCATCCATGATTATAAATGAGTATATAAGGTAATGATATTAAGGAGTATTCATTCTAGGGATATCTTTAGGTTAAGTTGGGAGTTGTCCCCCTGTTGGCGTACTCCATCATCTACATTCAGAGGATGACTTCCAGAGGTTTCTTGTAGGAGTTTACAATTATATGGGGAGTTCTGGAATGGGCCATTTGGGCGAACTTGCTTTGGTTTCCTAAGAAGAATGGGAAACATGTAGGACATTGGCCCTCATTACGAGTTCGTCGGTGTGGTATTAGCGTGGCGGTATTAACGTTTACTGGCCCTTTACCGCACTGGCCAAATAAGAATTTGCTAGTGAGGTGGCCGAAGGACCTCCACCTTTACCGCACTGGCCAAATAAGAATTTGCTAGTGAGGTGGCCCAAGGACCTCCAGCTAAAAGCTGTAGGTCATGCCACCACCTTACCAGCAAAAGTTACTGGCATTACAGACGCCAGTAATACCGGCACCTGTAATATAGGGCAAACTCAACAATGGAGTACAATGGGAATCCATGGAATGGAGAGTTACACCAGCTACCGCCACTCATAATCCAGTGGACATTCCACCGGACAGAGAGGCAGTAATGGTAATTCCATTTGCCAGTATCCTGGTGTGATTTACCGCCAGGATACCGGCAAACTCATAAGTAGCCTCATTGTCGCCTAGTTCCTTTGAGGATTGAGGCTATTAGGGAAGGCCAGATGATAATGATCATGTTGAAATTATTTATATAGATAATAATCTACAGGGGTAGCCCCACACTCAGGTGATACTCCCTCCTACTAAGTGAGGATATATAATATACATTTTAACCAAAGGAAGGAACACAAACAACTCTCTATGTAAAACAGTTCATGTACCCTCAGATAGCGGAATCTCAAAACAGCCACTTAGCAAATATGGGCTGCATTCTGTGTTCTGTGTACTCAATAACAATCAGTGTTACCAAAAAATATAATTTTCAATATATTATTCTCTTTTGAGCACAAGAAGTACAAACATTAAAAAACATACACACATCACATAGTAATATACATGTTAAAATTATTCCACCTCACAACATCAAAGGTCACCAAATACTTGATCACAAAACAACAATGGCAACTTAATTATTCATATTCCCCATTGTGTTAAACAAGCCCAACTTATATAAGTTTCTGTCCTATGTGTTACAGGTAACTGGACATTCTTCAGGGGCAGAAGTAGCCCTGTGCTTCAGGTAGATCTCTCTTATTCACACACCAGATTCCTATATCTAAGGGTACAAAACAAGAACATATTACTACACAGGCATTATGGGTCTAATTAATCGACCTAGCCAATCCCTAGTCACCAATAGGGTGGAAGGTATACAGAAAGTCATATACCTGAACCAGTAGTCCGAAGAAGTTAATGTCTTCAAACTTGATAGCAAAACCAATTCTTGCTCTTCACTTATCTAGGCAGATAGGGGGAAACACTCTGAGTACCTAGAACTAATTAAAAAAAGACTAACATATTAGTCAGTATTATTTATTTATATAGCACCATTATAAATTAAGCTGGCCATAGGTGCTCATTTGCACCCAGTCTTTGTCAATATGTGCAAAAGTTTCATTCTATAATTTTAGCATGCATGCAGCCAATCTATGATAAAATGAAGTCTTTGTTTCTTAAGTAGATATCAAAATGCCTTAAAGACACGTAAGCCCTGATTCACAAAGCATTTTTCAATAGGTGCTTTGTGATTCAGACCCATAGTGTTTTCCTATGAAAGAATGGAATTATCGGGGGGGGCTAGAAGGTGCCAAAGAAGATAGCCACCTGAGCGTGGAGCTCTGCCCGGGTATGGCATACTTGTCCAGACGAGAGCAAAGGGGCAGACCCGATTCCCTCTGATTTCTTCTGGAGAACGACTCAGTAACGGTGCTGGTGCTGTGGTCCATCGAAAACCCACTCAAATTGAGCTCATGTGCGGACTAATGGGTTTGGTGGAAACACAGATTGGACTGACTGAAGATGCTCTGCATACCTTGGAGGGAAAAGTGGCACAGCTAGAGAAAGATATGAAGGAAGTCCAAGAAAAGAATGACGATCTAGAATCCAGGTCCCGCCGTAGAAACAGCCGAATTATGGGGCTTCCGGAGACAGCAGCAAAGGGTCTGCTTCAGATATTCCTTGAAACACATCTGCCTGAAATGCTTGGCCATCCTATTTTTTTTAGCATGTCTTGATGAAAAGGATGCACTGCACAAAAGTACTAAACTACAGGGACAAGGACTTAATTCTCAAGGTGGCCAGGGAGAAGGGGGAGTTCCAGTACGAGAATGATGTGATCTCTATATACCAAGACTTCAGTGTAGCTGTGTAAGCAGCCAGGCATACATTTCAAGATGTGAAGTGCAGGCTGAGTGATAAAGAAGCAAAATGCCAAATGCTATTCCCAGCGAAACTGAAAATAATTTGAAGGGAGCAGGTGCACTTTTTCACAACTGGAGAAGAAACTCCTAAGTTTGTTGACACTGTGAAATGTGAGCTGAGCGTCTATGTAAATGTTGGTGTTGGTTTACTTGGTGATGCTGCATAGTAGGGCTTTGACCATCTGATAATTATAATGTAAGATTCAAACCTGATTGGTGTTCCCGGGCGAGCTCTCGCTTGATGCGCCCCCTCAGAACGAGTGTCACTCATGGCTCGAGCAGGCCGCCATACGTTGTTGAGTTGGGGTGTATGGGTGTGGAGAGCACTGTAAGTTGGGGTCTATCCAGTGAGGGACAGGGGTGAGAATGTAGATGACCAGAGTTACTTTATGTCTGCAGAGCAGAAACCTATGGAATTTGAGGATTGTACCATGATTGTGGTGGGTGACATAAACACAGTCATGGACCATGGACCTTGTGTTGGACTGGTCCACGGCTAGGGCTAGAATGCTGACAGGGGGTGCTAAGACGCTGGTGCGGCTCTGTGAAGTGCGTGAGCTGATGGGCATTTGGAGAGAGACACATAGTGTGCAGTGCAAGTAGTCATTTTACTTGTCTGTCCACAAAACCACATAACTCACTCCCAAACTAATAAGTGGTTGATATCTAGGAGGGTGGGTAGCTGGGTTAAGAATTGTGGCATATTGCCACACACTTTTTCTGACTATTCCCCGGTGATACTGGAGCTGCAAGTGCCTAACATTAGGGGTATGGGTAGGGTCTGGAGATTCAGGCCATAATTCCTGAGGGATGTGCCGTTTAAGGCAGAACTCCAAGATGAAATGAAAAATGTGTGGAAATCAATACGGGTCGATGGATAGTATAGCTATGCTATGGGAGACATACAAGGCTTATTTGAGAGGTATTTGTATCTCTAAAGAAATCGGTGTGCTCAAGGCTCTGAGAGGTACGTTGGATGGATTGGAAGAAGTGTTGCGCATGCTGGAGGTTGAATATGAAAGGGATCACTAAAGGCCAGTTTTAGCACTGATGAAAGACAAATTGGAAGAGTTTAGGGCTGCTGCAAACAGAGAGGTGAGGTTCTTGGGGCAAAAACTTAGAGTCATGGAGATACAGTGAGGGTGCCAGTACGGTGCACCTTCTTTCTTAAGCAATCCATGCAGGCAGTCCGCCTGCGCAGATAAAGGAGGTGCTGGAGGAGGTGGAGGAAGAGTTGCTCAGAGGCCAGGATGCCATTCTGTCAGCGTTTATAGAGTACCACACAATTATATCAGGGTTTTGGGATCTGTCAGGATGACAGATTAATGTAGTACTTGGAGATAGTAGAGCTGGCATGGATAGCGGAAGAGCATGGGGCACCCCTGGATGCTCCTATCATGGAGGTGGTGTTAAAAGGAGCCATTAGAGACTTAGCCATTAGTAAAACACCTGGCCCTGGTGGCATTTCTATGGAGTACTATAAATATTTCAGTCATACAGTCGCTGCCTTGTTGGTGGCAGTGTATCATGAGGGATGCCTGCTCTCTTGCCACCTGCTCTCTCCTGTGTCTTCCCCTCTCTCCCCCCTGCCTCTCCTCTCCCTACTCTACGGTGCTCTCTATCTCTCCTATCTTCTCTAATTGCTTCTCTATTGACTATCCTCCTCTCCTCACTAAATCTGGTAGGAAAAAGTTTAAAAAGGACATCTTGGTCTCCAATCCAGGCCTCCCCATTGCTGACACCTACACCAGTGCCGCCTCCAAGGAAACTCTCACCGACATCCTCTTTGTCGTGCCTTCATTGACCTATGGACCCTTCATATGGTCTCTGTGCTCGCTCCTTTCTCCTCTTCTCCCATTAATGGTGGCACCCGTTGGGATGTCCTCTTGGCCTCCTTCCACTCCTCCAAGGTCATCATTAATGTTTACTCTAATGGGACTTTCCTGGTCCAAGGCCCTCAGGCCAACCTTCATCTCTTTGATAGACTGTTCCCATGTCACATCAACTTCCTTTCTTCTCCTGCTGTTCCCCCTCCCCTTTCCTCGGCTACCTTGCCTTCTCCCTCCCTCTCTGCCCCGTCCCGGGCTCCTTCTACACCTCCACAGGGCGTACCTCTGATCTGTACCCCTCCCCGGAAGTCCTTCAAGGATGGCAACCTTCTCCACATTGCCACTCTCGTTCTGCTGTCAAACATTCCTCTGACATCTGCCGCCTTCTCGAAGAACTTGACCTCGATGTCCTCAGTCTCACTGAGACCTGGTTCACAACCAGCTCTGTCACCAGCTTTGACATGCTACCTGACGGCTACAAGATCCTCTCTGTGCCCAGGCCCAACCGCTCTGGTGGGGGTGTTGCCCTTATCTTCCCTGAGTGGATTCCTGCCTCTGTCACTCCTACGCAGACCTACTCCTCTTTTGAATGCCTTGTCTGCCAGCTCTCTCTCTCTCCTAGCCATTCCCTTACCGTGGCTACTATCTATCGACCTCCTGGTCAGATTTCCTCCTTCCTCTCCGAGTGGGCGGACCTCTCCTCCTCTCTCTTGGCCTCCACCACTCAACTCCTCCTTCTTGGAGACTTCAACATCCACTTGGATGCCTCCTGTCCCACCTCTGGACACTTTCGTGACGTCTGCAACTCTCTTTCACTAACCATTCTCCCCTCCAGCCCGACTCATTCTGCAGGGCACACTCTTGATGCTCTGATCTCCTCTGACCTTCCCCCCTCTGTCCCCCTCTCCACTCCTCTCTCCTGGAGTGATCACTTTCTCCTATCCTCCCACCTCACCCTCCCTACCCCTCAGGCTAAGCCACCTTCATCACTGGCACCCATCCTCGCGGTGATCCGACCTATGAAGCGTGTGTCGGTTGAGGCTTTTTTCACCACCTTTTCACCCCCCCCTTTGGCTGACTCCCACTCTGACACAGCCCTCTCCATGCTCCACTCTGCTATATCTGATACTCCTGATATCCTTGCCCCTGTTATGAGAATCCGCCTGAAGCCCAACACCAAGTGTAACTCCTGGTATGACTCCAATCCCGTCATCCTGAAACGCAAGTGCAGGGTGGCCGAGAGGAAATGGTGTGCTTCATGTTCATCCTCTGACAAACTGGCCTGCTGCCTGCTGCAACGGCAGTACTCGCTCTCCGCCCTCACCAAGAAGAGAGCCCATATCCAAGCCTGGATCTCTGCGGCGTCTAACAACTTGGCTGAACTCTTTAAAATCTGCAAGGAACTGGCCAACCCTGCTGCAGTCTCTACCTCTCCTGTCCCCTCCCAGGCCCTCTCCACGGAACTGGCTTCTCACTTCACTTCCAAAACTCAGGACATCCTGTCCTCACTCTCCTCCTGTCAACTCCCTCCCTCTATCCCCTGCTCTTCCTCTGGACCTCTGCTGCCACCCCCCCTCCCTCCTTCTCTTCCTTTCCTCTTTTTTCTGCAGACAAGGTTTCTCGACAAGTCCGATCTATGAAAGTCTCGTCAAAACAGGTTCACCCCTGTTCCTCCAAAACAATCAAGGACCACATCGACTGCCTTGCTCCTGCCCTGGCTGATTTCTGTAATCACTCTTTCGCCACTGGAGTCTTCCCATCCCCTCTGAAGCACTCCCTTGTGCACCCTCTTCTTAGGAAACCCTCTGCTGACCCCTCCTGCCCGGCTAACTAGCGCCCAATCTCCATCACTCCCTTCCTGGGCAAGCTCCTGGAGAAACTGGCCATCTCCCATCTTAATCTCCACACCGAATCTGTTCGTTGTCTTCATGACCATCAGTCTGGCTTCAGGGCTGCCAGAAGCACGGAAACTGCTCTCCTGAACATCCGTGAAGACCTTCTCTCAAATCTTAACTCAAACACCCCATGTGTCCTTATCTTGCTTGATCTCTCTTCTGCCTTTGACACTGTCAACCACGCCATCCTGCTCAACCGACTCCGTGATAACCTGGGTATCACTGGACAGGCTCTGGCGTGGCTGACTTATTTCCTCTCCGACCGACCCTCCCAGGTCCAACTTGGGTCCTTCCTCTCAGATATCTTTTTCTCTACCTGTGGTGTCCCCCAGGGTTCTAACCTCTCTCCTTGGCTGTTCAACCAATACCTGGCAATCCTTGCCCACCGCATCACCACTCTCTGCACCAATTTTCAGTGCTGTGCGGATGATACCCAGCTCATTTTCAGGCTACCCTCAGCCTCCTCCTCTCCTTCCCTCATCTCTGACTGTCTATCTGCTATCCAGGAGTGGTGTGCCGCCAACGACCTCTGCCTTAATGCCAGTAAGACCGAGATTCTACTCATCGGCACCCCCTCTCCCTTCTTCCCTTCAGCTCTCTGGCCGGCCTCGCATGGCCCTCTTCCTGCTCCCACCTGCAAGGCTAAAAACCTCGGGGTCATGTTCGACTCCACACTCTCCTTCTTTCCTCACATCTCCGAAATCTCTAAGAAGTCACACTACCAGCTGCACCTCCTCAGAGGTATTCTTGCTCTCCTCTCCTTCCCCCAGAAGCTCACCGTCTCCAGAGCTCTGGTTCTCTCTAAGCTGGACTTTTGCAACAGCCTCTATCTAAATCTGCCTGCCTCTATTCTCTGCCCTCTGCAACTTATCCAAAACAGGACTGCGAGACTTGTCCTTGGCCTCAAGCCCAGGGATCGTATCTCTCCAGGACTGAAATCTCTGCACTGGCTCCCAGTGGCTGCAAGCATTAAGTTCAAAATCCCCTGCATTATCCACAAGGCCTTCTGGGGCCTGGGACCGCATTACCTTCAACTCTCTCTTCCTAAATACCTTCCTTCTCGGAGTCTTCGCTCATCTGCCTCCAACTCCCTCAGGGTCAGCCGCTTCTCCAAGCAACAAGTTGTTGGTCGATCTCTCTCCTCGGCTGGGGCCTCCCACTGGAACAGCCTTCCTGCCTCCCTGAAACTTGAGGAGAACCATCTCCGGTTCCGGAAGAACGTCAAAACCTTCCTCTTTGCTTCTGCTTTCTCTGCCTCTCTCCCCTGCTGATATTCCCTGCCGATTCGGCACTGGTTACCTGGCCACTCTTTCTGATCTTGGGGCCAGGTCCCGCCGTTTGCTCACCTGCCCTGCCTCCCTGGCAACCCCCTGCCCTTGGGGACTGGTTCTGAATCCCATCAGTCCCTTACCAGCATTTATGTCTGCTCTTACCTTGCACTTGCCACCTTCAGGCCGTTATTTATCGTATTTATTCTTCTTTTACATGTACTGCACTTTTCCCCTTTCCCTTCCCCTGGCACTTCTTCCCTTTCTCCCTACCCTCGCACTTGCGCAATCTGAATGACACCTGGCCTAGTAGGATCTTTTGTCTGTCTTCCACTGTCTTCCCCTCCCTCGCCTTGTCGCGCCTTGAAACACTTGTGTATAGGCGCGTTATAAATGCCATATCATATCATATCATATCATATCATAGCGGGAACAAGAGCTGCCACCTTTGCTACGTGAGGCAATTATGACCTTGATACCCAAGTCTGGGAAGGATATTCGGCTATGCGCCTCGTATAGGCCATTGTTGCTTCTGAATGCAGACTATAGAATCCTTGCTACGGTGTTGGCAAATAGATTGTCCCCCTTGAAAAGTTGGTGCTGCCGGATCAGTGTGGTTTTATAATGGGGAGATCCACGCAGTACAATTTGCGCAGGTTATTTTCTGTGCTTTCTCAGATATATCCAACAACTCACGCGGCAGCAATGCTGTTCGATGCTGAGAAGGCATTTCACAGCTTGTTCTGGGGATTCTTGTTCAGCGTGCTGGAGAGTATGGGGTGGGGAGATTTATGATGTCCATGATCAAGTTGTTGTACACAGGGCCAGTGGCCAGGTTGCTGGTCAACAGTGAGGTGTCGGAGCAGATTGATCTGCATTGTAGAGCGTGGCAGGGCTGTTCCCTTTCTCCCTTATTGCTTGCGCTGGCTACAGAGCTGCTGGCGTGTGTGCTGCATGCGGATCACATTCAGCGGTGGCTGCGTTTGTATGCGCAGAGAATGAGTAGTGTCACTGTACGGCGACGATTTACTCATACATGTAGCGGGCCCGGAATATAAAATGGATCCTTTATTGAGTTCAGTGATAGAATTCAGGAGAATTCAGGGAATGATCAGGCCTCCGTATCAACTTGTCAAAGTCTGTGCTGCTCCCGTTAACAGCTATTACCATGAAAATGTGCACAAAGTGGGGGTTCAAGTGGTGCCCGGGAGGGGTGCGTTTTCTGGGGTCAATGTGTTGCTTGATGCATGCAAATTGTTTGCCGACACCTATATGCCAATATTGTAGGCAGTGAGTGCTATGCTGACTACGTTAGCCCGTATGCCAATGTCCATGATAGCGAGGATCTCAGTTGTGAAAATGGTAGTACTGCCAAAGTTCTTATATGCATTTTTGAATGTCCCCATTAGGCCGCCTAAGGTGCATTTTGACAAAGCTCGAGCTATGCTTCTTAGGTACAAATGGGCAGGTAAACAGTTGGGAGTAGTCTTGAAGACGAACACTCTCCCATTGGAGGAAGGAGGGCTGCCAGTGCTTGATCTGGAAACAGATTACTTTGTAGCCCAAGCGTGTCAATCATGCATTGGTACAGGGCTGCACTGTATGCACAGCAAGTGGCTCTAGAAAGGTCTATAGCGACTCTGAACAAGCTCATTGCTGAACTGTGGCGAAGACAACACATGGCAAAATGGGAGATGCACACTGTCTATGCTGCGATTAGGGCGATATGTGATGTTCATGCTAGACACGGGGAGAATAGGCCATTACCAGTAGAGGTAGACTTTAATAGAATTGGTGGGATTCAGTGCTCATTTGACTCGACCCTGCATAGGGAGATGGCCTTGTTAGGGGTTGTAAAGGTGGAAAACTGCGTCACAAATGGGAGTTTAGGGACATGGGGGACACAACACTCAGAGGCCGATTCATGGAATAATTAGCGCGGCGCAAGTGGGCAAAAACGTGCGATTCGCAGTGGAATAGCGAAAATCGCAGTGCAATTGCGAAAATCGCACGAAAAGCAGCGCACGTCGATTCATGGAAGGCCGTGCGCGAGAAAACCAGCGGATGTGCGATAAAAAAGTGCGCGGCGCACGTTGGCGCACAGGCCATCTAACAGCGTGCGCCAGGCCACAGCGAAATTCGCACATAGCGCGGCGCACGCAACAAAAGTAGGCGGAACACGGGCGTAACACTCGGAATGGGGAACAACTTGCCAAAACGCGGGCGTCACGGGGGAAGTACAGGGCACAAGTGCGCGGAACGCCCACACGCTCGCCTACAACACGTATTCATGGAATAGAATAGGGGAAAAAAGCGCACGCTCAAACCAGCGCACAGGCACAAACACGACCGCCACAAGAAAGCAGGCGGTAGCGTCTCTGCGGCTGTAAGAAATGTGCGCCAAAATGTGCGCCAACAAATAGCACCTATATACTGCCATGATGAATGTCCCATACTGTGGCCCTCCAGGAAAAATGACGTGCAAAGGGGTACCCACAAACACGGACACCCGCTGACAAAAAATACGTGTGCGTGTATACCGGGGTGCGCGGGAAGTCTAACACGCGATTTCAGCAGGGTACGTGCATCACAGGGGTTCGCGTGAAGTTTCACACGCGATCGGGCCTGGGGGAGCGGGCTACGTGTATATCAGGGGTTCGCGTGAAGTTTCACACGCGATCGGGCCTGGGGGAGCGGGCTACGTGTATTACAGGGGTTCGCGTGAAGTTCCTCACGCGATCGGGCCTGGGGGAGCGGGCTACGTGTATTCCATGGGTGCGCGGGAAGATCCAGGGGTGCGCGGGAAGTTCCACACGCGAATAGCCTGGGGGCGCGTGTATTCCAGGGGTGCGCGTGAAGTTGCACACGCGAATAGCCTGGGCGCGTGTATTCCAGGGGTGCGCGGGAAGTTCCACACGCGAATAGCCTGGGCGCGTGTATTTCAGGGGTGCGCGGGAAGTTCCACACGCGAATAGCCTGGGCGCGTGTATTTCAGGGGTGCGCGGGAAGTTCCACACGCGAATAGCCTGGGCGCGTGTATTTCAGGGGTGCGCGGGAAGTTCCACACGCGAATAGCCTGGGCGCGTGTATTTCAGGGGTGCGCGGGAAGTTCCACACGCGAATAGCCTGGGGGCGCGTGCATTTCAGGGGTGCGCGGGAAGTTCCACACGCGAATAGCCTGGGGGCGCGTGTATTACAGGGGTGCGCGGGAAGTTCCACACGCGAATAGCCTGGGCGCGTGTATTTCAGGGGTGCGCGGGAAGTTCCACACGCGAATAGCCTGGGCGCGTGTATTTCAGGGGTGCGCGGGAAGTTCCACACGCGAATAGCCTGGGCGCGTGTATTTCAGGGGTGCGCGGGAAGTTCCACACGCGAATAGCCTGGGCGCGTGTATTTCAGGGGTGCGCGGGAAGTTCCACACGCGAATAGCCTGGGCGCGTGTATATCAGGGGTGCGCGGGAAGTTCCACATGTGATTTGACAGTGTGGGTCCTCCCAGGTGTACCCTGTACACCCTCCACGGCCCCTGCAGGCAGCCCACACCACAGGGGACTACCCTGCATCCCTGGTCATGTCCCGCAGGCAGCCCACCCACCATGGGCATGCCCCCCAGCAAAGGCACATGTCTCCTTGAACTAATGAACACCAACTCATGTCCCCTTGCACCCCCACCCCCCAGCACTGTGGGGCACCTGCCAGCAGGCCCCCACCCATGTCCAACTCATGTCCCCCACCACCCCCACCCCCCAGCACTGTGGGGCACCTGCCAGCAGGCCCCCACCCATGTCCAACTCATGTCTGCCACCACCCCCACCCCCCAGCCACCAGGGTCATCCTCCACCAGGCCCCCACTCATGTCTCCCACCACCCCCACCCCCCAGCCACCAGGGGCACCCTCCACCAGGCCCCCACTCATGTCTCCCATCACCCCCACACCCAGCAGTGCAGGGTCACCCTCCACCAGGCCCCAACTCATGTCTCCCACCACCCCCAAGCCACCAGGGGCACCCTCCACCAGGCCCCCACTCATGTCACCCACCACCCCCACCCCCCAGCCACCAGGGGCACCCTCCACCAGGCCCCCACTCATGTCTCCCACCACCCCCAAACCCCAGCCACCAGGGGCACCCTCCACCAGGCCCCCACTCATGTCTCCCACCACCCCCAAACCCCAGCAGTGCAGGGTCACCCTCCACCAGGCCCCCACTCATGTCTCCCACCACCCCCACCCCCCAGCCACCAGGGGCACCCTCCACCAGGCCCCCACTCATGTCTCCCACCACCCCCAAACCCCAGCAGTGCAGGGTCACCCTCCACCAGGCCCCCACTCATGTCTCCCACCACCCCCACCCCCCAGCCACCAGGGGCACCCTCCACCAGGCCCCCACTCATGTCTCCCATCACCCCCACACCCCAGCAGTGCAGGGTCACCCTCCACCAGGCCCCCACTCATGTCTCCCACCACCCCCAAGCCACCAGGGGCACCCTCCACCAGGCCCCCACTCATGTCACCCACCACCCCCACCCCCCAGCCACCAGGGGCACCCTCCACCAGGCCCCCACTCATGTCTCCCACCACCCCCAAACCCCAGCAGTGCAGGGTCACCCTCCACCAGGCCCCCACTCATGTCACCCACCACCCCCACCCCCCAGCCACCAGGGGCACCCTCCACCAGGCCCCCACTCATGTCTCCCACCACCCCCACCCCCCAGCCACCAGGGGCACCCTCCACCAGGCCCCCACTCATGTCTCCCACCACCCCCAAACCCCAGCCACCAGGGGCACCCTCCACCAGGCCCCCACTCATGTCACCCACCACCCCCACATCCCAGCAGTGCAGGGTCACCCTCCACCAGGCCCCCACTCATGTCACCCACCACCCCCACCCCCCAGCCACCAGGGGCACCCTCCACCAGGCCCCCACTCATGTCTACCACCACCCCCACCCCCCAGCCACCAGGGCCACCCTCCACCAGGCCCCCACTCATGTCACCCACCACCCCCACCCCCCAGCCACCAGGGGCACCCTCCACCAGGCCCCCACTCATGTCTCCCACCACCCCCACCCCCCAGCCACCAGGGGCACCCTCCACCAGGCCCCCACTCATGTCTCCCACCACCCCCAAACCCCAGCCACCAGGGGCACCCTCCACCAGGACCCCACTCATGTCACCCACCACCCCACCCCCCAGCCACCAGGGGCACCCTCCACCAGGCCCCCACTCATGTCTCCCACCACCCCCACCCCCCAGCCACCAGGGGCACCCTCCACCAGGCCCCCACTCATGTCTCCGACCACCCCCAAACCCCAGCCACCAGGGGCACCCTCCACCAGGCCCCCACTCATGTCACCCACCACCCCCACACCCCAGCAGTGCAGGGTCACCCTCCACCAGGCCCCCACTCATGTCACCCACCACCCCCACCCCCCAGCTACCAGGGGCACCCTCCACCAGGCCCCCACTCATGTCTACCACCACCCCCACCCCCCAGCCACCAGGGTCAGCCTCCACCAGGCCCCCACTCATGTCTCCCACCACCCCCACCCCCCAGCCACCAGGGGCACCCTCCACCAGGCCCCCACTCATGTCTACCACCACCCCCACCCCCCAGCCACCAGGGTCAGCCTCCACCAGGCCCCCACTCATGTCTCCCACCACCCCCACCCCCCAGCCACCAGGGGCACCCTCCACCAGGCCCCCACTCATGTCTACCACCACCCCCACCCCCCAGCAGTGCAGGGTCACCCTCCACCAGGCCCCCACTCATGTCTCCCACCACCCCCACCCCCCAGCCACCAGGGGCACCCTCCACCAGGCCCCCACTCATGTCTACCACCACCCCCACCCCCCAGCCACCAGGGTCAGCCTCCACCAGGCCCCCACTCATGTCTCCCACCACCCCCACCCCCCAGCCACCAGGGGCACCCTCCACCAGGCCCCCACTCATGTCTCCCACCACCCCCACCCCCCAGCAGTGCAGGGTCACCCTCCACCAGGCCCCCACTCATGTCTCCCACCACCCCCACCCCCCAGCCACCAGGGGCACCCTCCACCAGGCCCCCACTCATGTCTACCACCACCCCCACCCCCCAGCCACCAGGGTCAGCCTCCACCAGGCCCCCACTGATGTCTCCCACCACCCCCACCCCCCAGCCACCAGGGTCACCCTCCACCAGGCCCCCACTAATGTCACCCACCACCCCCACCCCCCAGCCACGAGGGGCACCCTCCACCAGGCCCCACTCATGTCTCCCACCACCCCCACCCCCCCAGCACTGTGGGGCACCTGCCAGCAGGCCCCCACCCATGTCCAATCCATGCCCCCCTGCACCTGGGTCCCAACATTCCCCAATCATGTCCGTAATGCCCATCCTCCCCTGCCAAAAGGCCCAACCAACTATCACACCCACCCACATATCAAAGGCAATTACATGTTACACCCCCAATTTAAATAATGCAATTGAACACATGTCTGTCACACACAATGGCTGCAAGTGAATGACAAAACACCCAACATGACATGCCTGAAAGCAATGAGATGATACGACACATTGAAGATTAAAAAAATAATATGTATTTAACAGCAAGTAGAATGGAAATGAAATAAGAAAAAACACAAAGCAAATCAAACAAAACAAGATGAATGTCCAAGAAAATAATCTGAAAAATTAAAATAAGCCAATGAAGAAGATCATCCTGGGTCCATGAGCCCTACCAAATTAAACCTAACTATGACTACTAACTAAAAAGTGAACTATATACAAAAAAGTGGTGCATTGTCCAATCGCAACCAAAAAAAAATCAACAAAAACAAAGGAAACCTAACCCTAACTATACAACTATATACAAAGGCAGCGGGCTATTCGGACGGCTCACTGGTTGTTGTCATGGGCCAGGGCATCATCGAACTCCTGGTCAATGGCTTGGAGGCGGGCATGTTCCCTGGCCCCGAGGTCCCGCAGGGATAACGCAGTGTCAAGCTCAAACTCCCTGCGAAGACCCTCGAGGCACTCAGCCCGCCTCAGCGCCCTCCGCATGGAGTCCTCCGCCCTGACCATCGTGAGCCGT
Organism: Ambystoma mexicanum; assembly: GCF_040938575.1. Taxonomy (NCBI): domain Eukaryota; kingdom Metazoa; phylum Chordata; class Amphibia; order Caudata; family Ambystomatidae; genus Ambystoma; species Ambystoma mexicanum. The sequence goes on along the minus strand of NC_090925.1, from coordinate 538,919,716 downwards.
TCCTCCTCTGCCCGCTGCCGCTCCGCACCTATCCGCTGGCACAACCGCTCCCACACGGAAGCCACTCCCATTCCAGGGTTCTCCTGCCCTCCGGCCGATGCCTGCACCCCTGATGTTGAGGGCCCCGAGCCATGAAGCCTCCCACGTTGAGCCTGCTGCTGCCTCCGACGCAACTGCCTGTGCCAGCACGACGGCATCCAGGCTGATGGAAACCACCGACGCCGTCGTGCACGTGCCCTGCCCGATGATGCCGTCACATCCTCCATCTGCTGGGGTCCAGTTGCTCTGGTGTCCACCCCTGCTGGATCTCTGACTCCCGACTGAGGCAGGGATGGGATCCCCACCGAGCTGGCTGCATTGGTCGGGGCAGGTCCACAGGGGGCCCTGGTGGCATCTGGGCTGGAAGACGGCAAGGAGAACGACTGGTGGATAGCCTGCACAGAGGAGGAGAGGGCCGCCACATTGGCCAACACATGCAGGAAACCCCCGAACATGGCCGATCCCAATTGGGCCACGTCGGCACGGTGCACTTCGTGATGACGTGCGTGCTCCTCCCGGGAAGCACGCACGGCATCACGAATCACAGCCGTGCGCATCGCGACCCCAATCAGGACCTTCTCCGCACGGCCAGGGGTTCCCACGTCCGCAGGTGGAGGGGAGTCAGGTGACATGGACATCCCCTCTACCTGCGGACAGGCCTGGGACGGGGCATCCCTGCTGGGGCATGGTGGTGCACTCACAGGGTCAGGGACAGCGACATGCACAGGCCCCTCCACGGTGACCTGTGCTGCCTCCTGCCCCTGGCCCTGGACTGCACCACTTGCACCAGCAGGGATGCCCCCACCAGGCCCCATGTGTGCCCCAGTGGCGGCCTCCTCCTCCTCTGTGCAAACCACCAACCTGGATGGCTCCTCACCGTCTCCCACCGTAGCAGGCCCCTGTGGGGGCTCACCCACCCCTTCCGCTGCAGCCGTGGGGGCATCCCCGCCGCCTTGCTCCACAGCGCCGTCTCCGCCCTCTTCTTCACTAGCCGCTGCGTAGAGGGAGACAAAGAACACAAGCATCAGGGCACTGTACAATGGTCCCCTAGACAGGAAGCAATAGCAGATGAGCACCACTGTCAAAGTACACTTCCATCATGTCCCTCCACAACACATGGGTCAGTCCAGGCAAAACACACACAGTAACAGGCATGGTGCATGCCATGGACATTTCCATGCATGTCCAATGGACTCTTGAAACATTCAATGATATGTAACTCACATGCATCATGGCTCATGCCCATCACATGCACACACTTCACCTCAGTCACATCCATCTGGCCCCAAACACACCAAACACAGCGGATACAAGGGTAATTTGGCTGCTTTACTGAATCTCTGCATTGTCACACACATGTGTCATGCATCCATGGCATGCACAAGTCACAGACACGCAGGTCAGGCACACAGACATGGCTACCATATATGTACCTGGCATCAGCACCCATCCCTCACCCCCACCCATGTCCAGGTACAGAGACTGGCATGCTCTCATGTTCAAAATCTGAATAGGGCTCCCCATGCGGCATTTCAACACATGCAACAACCATGTGCATCACACATCACTGGTCGCCCATGCATTACCATGATGTCCCTGCACACATACATGCATACATGGCCTATGGCACACATACAGGCAAGTATCATAGAACCAGCACACCGCAACATGCCCTGTCTCACACAGTAATGCATGGACACTTACCGCTCAACTCCAGACGGGCCTCCCTCTCAAGGATCTGGGCGTGGAGCGCTGGGCGTACGCGTTCCAGGACCCTCATCTGGATGGAACTCATGCGGCCCCGGCCCCCCTCCACGAGGCGCCGGGCCTTCACAAGGGTCCTGGACCTCAAGTCCTCCCAGCGCTTCTTGATCTTCAGGACGTCGCGGGTTGCCACCCCCTCCGCGTTGATGGCAACCACACAGTCGGCCCAGATCCTCTGCCGTCCTTCCTTGCTGGCGCGGGACGATCCAAAGAGGGCATCATACTGCCCCAGGACATGCTCCACCAGGACACCAACTTCGGTGACAGTGAAGCTGGTGCCCCTCTGCCCCTCTGGCCTGGGGTTGCCACTGGTGCCAGATGTGGAAGTGCCCGACATGGCAACCCCAGAGGCAGGAGTGGGTGGGCAACTGGGTCCTGGGGCTGGGCTGTGGAGCGATGTAATCCCAGTCGGGAGTCTTCAGTTCCAGCAGGGGTGGACACAGCAACTGGACCCCTGCAGATGGCTGATGTGCAGGCACCAAATGGCAGGGCACGGTGGCAGCAGGCAGGCAGGCAGCAGCAGATGGCACGTGGGAGGCTGCTCGGGGCACTGGGGGGCAGTAACTCGGCCTTCTGGGCAGGAGCGTGGTCTTCCGTGTGTTTTCGCGTGGCCAGCTTGATACGGAGTGATTTGGCACGTGAAAATCCTGCACGTCAGCGTGAAATCCGAGGAAAGGCCCTTAGCGCGTAAGCGCGTCAGCACGCATACGCGATTCTATTGGACCAGAGTCCCTCAGCGCGTAAGCGCGTCTGTGACGTGACCCGCACGGGTGTTTGTGATGCTGGAAATGCATCTGAGGGACAGGGCCTCTGAATCCTTGTCCTTTCTCTTTTTTACCGTGTGTTCTGTTATGTTTTCTGCCCAGGAGTCCATGAGGGACTCCTGGCAGTGCAGCTCTCTCTTTTGGTTTGGTGAACAGACCCATGGGATACCCTTATGGCACCCATGGGTAGGGGTACAACCCTGTGCCCCTAGTGTATGTTTTTGGGCACCTGTGGGTGGCCCACAGAGCAGGGTATGGGCTGGTGGCAGCTCCATGCTGAATCTGCCAGGTGCTCTGAGTGTCCTCCATTTTGGGACACCCAGGCCCTGCCATTGGGATCAGTTGATTCCTGATAGAAACAAGATGGCCCCTGTGGCCTCTTGCTTTCTATTGCCTGTTGTCTTTTTTTTCCCAAAGTCCTGGGAAGCCCTGACTCTGTCCCTTCCCCCTGACTGGCTGTTGGGTGGAAGTTCCATATATGGTGTTGTTGTGAAGGCCCAGCTAGACTGACTGGAGCCTTCCCATTGACTGTATGTTGTGGGTACCTCCTGTGGGTGGGACCTGGGTGAATGGAGTGTGTGACCAATATACACTTCTTGTTGTAGTTGTCTGGTTTCTGGCATGAGAGACAAAGACTGAGACAGCCCTGCCCGAAACTGGCCTGAATGCAGTGTGTAGTGTTGAATGGCTGGGTACTTGTTCCAATCCACATTCCTTGTTGTGAGTGTCTGGAAGGGAGGAGTGTGGCCTGAATGCACTGTGTGCCTGATTGGCTGACTGACTGCATGAATGCCCTGCAGTATGATTGGCTGCTGAGTGTGTGCCAGCAGCGTGGATGAGAGAGAGGATAGTATATCTGGGGACCTCTCACCACTGGAATGGTGTTCAGTTCAGAAGCGTTCAGAAGCTGAGTCTCCACTCAAGAGTAACTGGAACTGCTGACCCTCGACGTCCAGCTGGAAGAAGAAGACTTGCTGTGGCATTTGCTTCGACCGATCCGAAGGCTGCCGTGTTCGTCGAGGACTGACCCGAGAGAGGACCTGGTAAGGCGCCCTCTTCCCGTGCTCCGAGGGACCATCGAGCACCGCTCCATCTTCGCCGAAGCGCCCTGGAAGACAGATCCTCGAAAGGCTGTCGACCCGAGACGGGACCGCCGAGGAGATCGAAGTGAAGCACCCGGACATCGACGCCGTCGAAGTCCATTGCCGTCGACCAGGGTTCGCAGGTTTGTGGAACCGCTGGAGGCCCGTCGAAGTTGTGTTGCCCAGCCGTGGGAACCACTTGACGCCGTGCCGCCGACGACCGGAGCCGTCCGCTCCATTGCCTAAGAACATTCAATCGAAGGACTCTCTCGACCGCATCATCGACCGCTTATCCTGCCGGAGAAAGTCGAGGACGACCAACGCGCCGAGGAGAAACCTGCCGGTGGGTTTCCCGCCACCCGACGACCTCAAAGACCCGGACGACTCGACGCCCTTGCTGGGCTCCCGTCTCTACAATCTTTGCGGTCCAGAACTATTGTCATCGAGGTGCCCCGCACACCTCCGCCTTGCAGGACGCCGACGCCCCGACGCCGACGAGCACCGCTCGTACGAAGCTGCCGCCTCTTCGACATCGTTCCACCTCGTTTGTCGACGGACGTTGGACGCCCCGTGCCTCCCGCTTGAAAGGGAAGGCATTCAAGAAGGGCCGTCGATTCCCCGTCGCCGAACAGCGAGTCCCTCGACGTTTGTCGACGCCTCTTCGAGGAACTCGACTCCACCAGGTACATTGGGGGGGTAAAAACATTATAGGGGAAAATAAGACTTGCAGAGCAATATGTGGACTGGGCTTGTGCTATATCTTTCCTTACAGGTTGCCCAGGTGGGGGGATCTCCACACAGAACTGTGCCTAGTGGTAGGGGTCAGTATTCTGCCTATTGCTCAACCATCTTATTTTCTCTCCTCTCTCTATTGCTGGTTTCCCTCTATTGGTCTGTGTGACATTGTACAGTATTGTTCATGCACTTCAATAGGATCTAGGGTGGTACCGCTTTAGGATTGTAAATATTTGTCATTGTAGATTTTGCCAGAGTACAAAGTGAGTTATCATGATAAATGTACATAACCTTAACTATTGATTATATAAAGACTGTGTTTTAACCAATACAGAGTGTGGATATTCCTTTGTGGGGGCTTGGGGATACACTGTACTTAAGAACCAGCCTGCATCACCTCCTGAGAAGCTAGGCCTTGATTGCTCGACCATTGCTACCGAATAGAGAATCTTGGCTGGGGTCTCCTGTGCCTCTCCTCCACCATATAGGGAGTGGGAGTACAGACACCCCCCACCGGTCGTTGAGATCCGTTCTCTCACACTGGTGGCAGCGGTGGGATGCTTATGGTTTTAAGAATCAGTGTATAACCGTGCCACTTACAAAGGATATTTGCCCTTTATTGAATTAAAGTTTAGTTGTGTACAAGGTAACTGCATTACAAACAATGGAGTCTATTGCGAATGGCAAATTAACTCGGATGAGCTTGGAGGCTCTCCAGAGTGCTTGTGAAGCTAGGGAGTTAGACTTTGTGGATAAGTCTAGGGCTGAGCTGATAGCTGCCCTGGTGGACTACCAGACTGATAGTGAAACTCTTGATGAGGGGGGGACTGCAACCAATGAGGACTCTGCCCCAGGGGTTTCTGCTGAATCTGTTTCTGGGAATACCGCCATTCCTGCTGCCTCTGTTCCAAACTCCAGCAATTCCTTAGAACTTGAGTTATTAAGGATGAAATTGGCCTTTGAATACCGCAAGTTGGAAATAGATGCTGAGCTTAAGAAAGAGGAGTTGGCTCAACAAGTGGAGCTCAAGAATAGGGATCTTGAACTCAAAAATAAGGACCTTGAACTCAAGAGCCAGGACACTGAATGTCAGAGGATCCAGCTAGAGAAAGCTAGAGTGGAGACTTCAGCTAGAACCAGTGAGAGTGTCAGGTCCCCAGCCACCAAGTTTATGAAAGATTTGGTTGGTGTATTTGTGGAGGGTTCGGATATCCTCCAATGGATTGAAGCGTTTGAAATGGCTTGTGAGATTCATGATGTGGATAAAAGAGATTGGGCGAAGTGTTTGTTAAGCAGAGTGCCTCAATCCGGGTATGACTGTATTCTGAAGCTGAGTGTGGAAGAAAGGGGTCAGTACGAGTGTATGAAGTCTGCTTTGATTGCCAAGTTCGGCAAGACACCTACCCAATACCTTAGAAGGTTCAGGGATTTTAAGAAAAAGGAGAATATGTCTTGGGTTGACTGGGTGAGTGCTGCGCACATGAACATGATGGGGTGGATCGATGGATACGAGGTTAAGACTTTTGTTGAATTGTCCCACCTCTTGTTTTTTGAGCATTTCTCTGAAGCCTGTTCACCAGAGCTGCGTCAGTATGTGGCTGACCAGAACATTTTGGACCCCTTTAAGCTGGCTAGGTTGGCTGACAAGTGGGTCTCCCACCGGGTGTCCCCTAAGGACTCCAGTGGGAAGGACAAGGACAAAGAGAAGGGGGCCTCTCAGAAAGCTGAGGAGTCCCCCAAGCAGTCACAGTCGGGTAAACCAAAACCTTCCTCTCCTAAGACCCAAAAATCTAGTGGGGATAAGTAATCTGGGGGTGGGAATAAGAGTAGTGGTCCACCTGCTGCAAAGCAGGCTCCCAGTGTTTCCAGTACCGTACCCCGCACTCCTGGCGCTTGTTGGGACTGTGGGGCTCTGGATCACAGAAGGGGTGACCCCAAGTGTAAAGGTAAGGCACTTGGAGTACAGGCTGTCAGCCTGACCTACCCTTACCCCGTGTCTGAGGTGGAGGCCACTGTCCTCCCCTCCTCTGCCGGTATCACATTTGGTGCTCCGGTGGAGATTTCCTTAGTGTCCCTTGGGGCCTGGGACCAGTACGCAGAAGTACTGGCGACTATCCCACAGAACACCCGTAGGTTTTTGAGAAGTGTCCTCTTGAATGGCCAGCCTTCTACTGGTCTGAGAGACACTGGGGCAAGCATGACAGTGGTGGACAGGACCCTGCTCAGGCCAGAGGACTATGAAGGTGCTCCTCTGCAAACCACCAGGTTAGCTGGTGGGCCTCCCAAATTATCCCCTGTAGCCTTAGTAACACTCATGATTGGCGACAAGACAGCAAAGCTTCCTGTCCTGGTTCAGGACAATGTCCCTGCTAACATTTTGTTAGGGAATGATCTAGTAGAGTTGGGGTTGATCTCGGATGGTCTTCCCATGACTGCTGCTGCCGTCACTAGATCACAGGTGACATCGGGTCTGGCTGTGGGTCAGATACCCGAGCCAAAGGCGAGGCCTAAGGCAAGAAGGAGGAAGACCAAGAAGGCCACCCCTGTGGAGGGAGCACCTTCTCTTCCTGCCGCACCCATTGGGATCCATGCTCCGGACGGTCTGGGTCCAGTGGAAAACCCAAACTCAACTCCTTTGGGAGAAGAGGCAGAAGACTCTCCTGTGGGAGAGGTTCTTAACCCGGAGGATCATCCCGACCTTCAATGCTTGTTAGCTGAAGGGGGACCCTCCCGGGCGGACTTCTGTAAGGGACAGAGAGAGTGCCACTCTCTCGAGGGACTGAGGAAACAGGCCCTGGCCCAGGCACAAGGAGAGGTGCCTAGGAATTTCCGGATTTATTGGGAGGGTGAGCTCCTTGTTAGTGAGCCCACTAAGCCTGAACCTGGTGCCCGCAAGAGGTTGGTGGTACCCCAGGTTTACAGGCCCTTCCTACTGCAGTTGGCGCATGAGGTGCCCTTGGCTGGTCATCTTGGGACCAAGAAGACTAAGCAGAGGCTCTCTGCCCATTTCTACTGGCCACGGATGGGAGTAGAGGTGGAGTCCCACTGCAGGACCTGCCCAACTTGTCAGTTGTCTGGCAAGACTGGAGGCAGTGTCATTGCCCCACTGCAGCCGTTGCCAGTGGTTGGCACCCCATTTGAGAGGGTGGGCATCGACATCGTCGGTCCCCTTGACCCTCCCACTTCAGGTGGACATCGGTTCATCCTGGTCTTGGTAGATCATGCCACCAGGTACCCTGAGGCGATACCCCTTCGGACGGTCACGGCCAAGGTGGTTGCCCGGGCTCTCCTGGGCATTTTCACCCGTGTTGGATTCCCCAAGGAGGTTGTCTCTGACAGAGGATCCAACTTCATGTCGAGTTACATGAAAACCATGTGGAAAGAGTGCGGGGTAACCTACAAGTTCTCCACCTCTTACCACCCCCAGACCAATGGTCTGGTTGAGAGATTTAATAAAACTCTCAAGGGCATGCTAGGGGCTTTGGAAGAACCCCTAAGGAGAAAATGGGATCTCCTCCTGCCATGCCTGCTGTCTGCTTACAGGGAGGTACCACAAGAGGGTGTTGGTTTCAGCCCCTTTGAGTTACTCTTTGGACATCCCGTAAGGGGGCCCCTCGCCTTGATCAGAGAAGGCTTGGAAGCCACCCCTACGGGTCCCGCCAAGCAAGTGGGGGACTATGTGTTAGGCCTCAGACGGAGGATGACACAGATGATGGGTCAGGCAACAGCAAATCTCAAGGCCAGCCAGGAATTGAATAAGTACTGGCATGACCTTAAAGCCTCGCAAGTGGATTGGACTCCGGGACAGGAAATCCTTGTGATGGAGCCTACCAAGCCTAGGGCTTTGGCAGACAAGTGGACTGGACCCTTCAGGATCATCTCCAAGATGGGCGAAGTCAACTATCTGGTTGACATGGGAGCCCCTGGGGTAGCTCCTCAGCTATTCCATGTCAACAGGCTCAAGCCTTTCCACAGGCGAGCGGAAGTCTCATGTCTCTTGCTAGCTTCTGGGCAAGAAGAGGATGAGAGTGAGCCCCTTCCTGATTTGCTGCATAGCAACCCTCAGGATGGCTCAGTGGAGGGAGTACATCTCTCTCCAGATTTGACAACAGAGCAACAGAGGGCCTGTAGGGCTTTGCTCCAACAGTATGCCTCTCTGTTTTCACTGAAGCCAGGCCTTACACCGTGGTGTAAGCACGAAATTGACACTGGTGACAGTGTACCTGTCAAAAGCAGGTGCTACCGTATGTCAGATACCGTCAAGAACCACATCCAGGCTGAGGTCGCCAAGATGTTGGATCTGGGTGTTATTGAACCCTCAACCAGTCCCTGGTCCAGCCCAGTGGTCCTTGTCCCCAAGGCAAGTTCCCAGGCGGGTACCAAGGATTGGAGGTTCTGTGTGGACTACCGAGGCGTCAATGCGGTCACCAAGACTGACGCGCACCCATTACCCAGGGCTGATGAGCTCGTGGACACCATCGGTGCTGCCAAGTTTGTGAGCACCTTTGACCTCACTTCAGGCTATTGGCAAATAGCTCTGACGGACCATGCCAAGGAAAAGACGGCCTTCTCAACACCTGAGGGACTCTACCAGTTTAGGGTCATGCCTTTTGGGTTGAAGAATGCCCCTGCCACCTTCCAGAGATTGGTCAATCATGCGCTCAGTGGGCTGGAAGCCTTTTGTGTGGCTTACTTAGACGACATTGCCGTCTACAGTTCCACCTGGGAAGAGCATTTGACACATCTGGATAAGGTGTTGCAGGCCTTGAAAAGGGCTAACCTCACTATCAAGGCTACCAAGTGCCAGATAGCTCAGGGGAAAGTTACCTATCTTGGTCATGAGGTAGGAGGGGGTCAAATCCAACCTCTCGCCAGTAAAGTACAGGATGTACAGAACTGGGAGACTCCCACTACTCAAACCCAGGTGAGGGCCTTTCTGGGTCTCACCGGGTACTATCGCAATTTCATGGCAGACTATGGGACCATAGCTGCACCTCTGACCGCTCTAACGTCACCCAAGCAGCCTAGGAAGGTTAATTGGACCGAAGACTGTCAGAGGGCCTTTGATAGCTTGAAAGAAAGTCTGTGTAGGGCACCTGTGTTGAGTGCGCCTGACTACAGCCGACCCTTTATCGTCCAGACGGATGCCTGCGACACCGGAATTGGAGCTGCCTTGTACCAGTTAGATGACAAAGGGAGAGAACACCCTATCATATTCATCAGTAGACAACTCAAGGGTAGAGAACTTAGGTGGGCTACTGTTGAAAAGGAGTGTTTTAGTATAGTTTGGAGCCTTAGGCGTTTTAGGCCGCTACCTTACGGGGTCTACCTTCAAGGTCCAAACAGATCATAAGCCCCTGAAGTGGCTTATGCAGATGAAGGGTGAGAACCCGAAATTGCTCAGGTGGTCCATTAGCCTGCAAGGGCTAGACTTCACCATAGAGCACAGACCAGGGAAGAGTCACGATAATGCAGATGGCCTTTCCAGAAGGTATGTTGACCGTCTGGATGAGGGTGTCTATCCCGTGGGAGATTAGACACCCTCCACCTCAGTCTGGGGGGGGCGACTGTGATGCTGGAAATGCATCTGAGGGACAGGGCCTCTGAATCCTTGTCCTTTCTCTTTTTTACCGTGTGTTCTGTTATGTTTTCTGCCCAGGAGTCCATGAGGGACTCCTGGCAGTGCAGCTCTCTCTTTTGGTTTGGTGAACAGACCCATGGGATACCCTTATGGCACCCATGGGTAGGGGTACAACCCTGTGCCCCTAGTGTATGTTTTTGGGCACCTGTGGGTGGCCCACAGAGCAGGGTATGGGCTGGTGGCAGCTCCATGCTGAATCTGCCAGGTGCTCTGAGTGTCCTCCATTTTGGGACACCCAGGACCTGCCATTGGGATCAGTTGATTCCTGATAGAAACAAGAAGGCCCCTGTGGCCTCTTGCTTTCTATTGCCTGTTGTCTTGTTTTTCCCAAAGTCCTGGGAAGCCCTGACTCTGTCCCTTCCCCCTGACTGGCTGTTGGGTGGAAGTTCCATATATGGTGTTGTTGTGAAGGCCCAGCTAGACTGACTGGAGCCTTCCCATTGACTGTATGTTGTGGGTACCTCCTGTGGGTGGGACCTGGGTGAATGGAGTGTGTGACCAATATACACTTCTTGTTGTAGTTGTCTGGTTTCTGGCATGAGAGACAAAGACTGAGACAGCCCTGCCCGAAACTGGCCTGAATGCAGTGTGTAGTGTTGAATGGCTGGGTACTTGTTCCAATCCACATTCCTTGTTGTGAGTGTCTGGAAGGGAGGAGTGTGGCCTGAATGCACTGTGTGCCTGATTGGCTGACTGACTGCATGAATGCCCTGCAGTATGATTGGCTGCTGAGTGTGTGCCAGCAGCGTGGATGAGAGAGAGGATAGTATATCTGGGGACCTCTCACCACTGGAATGGTGTTCAGTTCAGAAGCGTTCAGAAGCTGAGTCTCCACTCAAGAGTAACTGGAACTGCTGACCCTCGACGTCCAGCTGGAAGAAGAAGACTTGCTGTGGCATTTGCTTCGACCGTTCCGAAGGCTGCCGTGTTCGTCGAGGACTGACCCGAGAGAGGACCTGGTAAGGCGCCCTCTTCCCGTGCTCCGAGGGACCATCGAGCACCGCTCCATCTTCGCCGAAGCGCCCTGGAAGACAGATCCTCGAAAGGCTGTCGACCCGAGACGGGACCGCCGAGGAGATCGAAGTGAAGCACCCGGACATCGACGCCGTTGAAGTCCATTGCCGTCGACCAGGGTTTGCAGGTTTGTGGAACCGCTGGAGGCCCGTCGAAGTTGTGTTGCCCAGCCGTGGGAACCACTTGACGCCGTGCCGCCGACGACCGGAGCCGTCCGCTCCATTGCCTAAGAACATTCAATCGAAGGACTCTCTCGACCGCATCATCGACCGCTTATCCTGCCGGAGAAAGTCGAGGACGACCAACGCGCCGAGGAGAAACCTGCCGGTGGGTTTCCTGCCACCCGACGACCTCAAAGACCCGGACGACTCGACGCCCTTGCTGGGCTCCCGTCTCTACAATCTTTGCGGTCCAGAACTATTGTCATCGAGGTGCCCCGCACACCTCCGCCTTGCAGGACGCCGACGCCCCGACGCCGACGAGCACCGCTCGGACGAAGCTGCCGCCTCTTCGACATCGTTCCACCTCGTTTGTCGACGGACGTTCGACGCCCCGTGCCTCCCGCTTGAAAGGGAAGGCATTCAAGAAGGGCCGTCGATTCCCCGTCGCCGAACAGCGAGTCCCTCGACGTTTGTCGACGCCTCTTCGAGGAACTCGACTCCACCAGGTACATTGGGGGGGTAAAAACATTATAGGGGAAAATAAGACTTGCAGAGCAATATATGGACTGGGCTTGTGCTATATCTTTCCTTACAGGTTGCCCAGGTGGGGGGATCTCCACACAGAACTGTGCCTAATGGTAGGGGTCAGTATTCTGCCTATTGCTCAACCATCTTATTTTCTCTCCTCTCTCTATTGCTGGTTTCCCTCTATTGGTCTGTGTGACATTGTACAGTATTGTTCATGCACTTCAATAGGATCTAGGGTGGTACCGCTTTAGGATTGTAAATATTTGTCATTGTAGATTTTGCCAGAGTACAAAGTGAGTTATCATGATAAATGTACATAACCTTAACTATTGATTATATAAAGACTGTGTTTTAACCAATACAGAGTGTGGATATTCCTTTGTGGGGGCTTGGGGATACACTGTACTTAAGAACCAGCCTGCATCACCTCCTGAGAAGCTAGGCCTTGATTGCTCGACCATTGCTACCGAATAGAGAATCTTGGCTGGGGTCTCCTGTGCCTCTCCTCCACCATATAGGGAGTGGGAGTACAGACACCCCCCACCGGTCGTTGAGATCCGTTCTCTCACAGTGTTCCCCACTCAGCACGTGATGACGGGGCACACGTGGAGATACTGCACGTCAGAGTGTCATCGCGTGTAATTGGACAAAAGTGCGCGTACACGCGATTGGCCTATGTACGTGTATTTAATGGGTGCGCGGCCACTTACACACGCAAGTACGTCAGCGAACCTGTATCCCGTGGTGCGTGTGAATTTCCACACATTATTGGACTGGGAACTGGATTCCAGGGGTGCGCGGGTCACACGCTGTATCCCGTGGTGCGTGTGAATTTCCACACGCTATTGGACTGGGAACTGGATTCCAGGGGTGCGCGGGTCACACGCTGCATCCCGTGGTGCGTGTGAATTTCCACACGCTATTGGACTGGGAACTGGATTCCAGGGGTGCGCGGGTCACACGCTGTATCCCGTGGTGCGGGTGAATTTCCACACGCTATTGGACTGGGAACTGGATTCCAGGGGTGCGCAGGTCACACGCTCGCCTAGAACACGCGCAAAGCATAAAATTGCGGACTTTAACAATAACAAGCTCAGACGCCAGGATGAACATACCGTTCCTAGCAGCAGTGGCAGTGGGCTACCAAAGGAGGAGGAGGAGGATAGTCAGGGCCAGAATATTCACACCCAGAACCAGCCTTTTCGGGATGCCTGATGACCAGGTGTATGGGAGGTACAGGTTTCCACCACACATCATACTGGACCTGGTGAGTGAGTGGGAGGATGACCTCACATCACCCACCCTGTGCTCCCAAGCACTCAGCCCCCTGGAGAAGGTCCTCAATGTACTGCACTTCTTAGCCACTGGATCATTTCAGCGGACAAGTGCCATAGTGGGTGGGGTGTCACAGGCCACCCAGTCACGCTGCCTACACCAGGTCTTGAACATCATGACTGCACGCCCATCAGTCCGCAGGCACATATACCTGCCCAGAACACCTGCAGAAAGGCATGCTGCCGCCCTGGATTTTTACGCTGTGGCACGATTCCCCAAAGTGCTAGGTGCCATCGACTGCACCCATGTGGCTCTACGTCCCCCCAGGGCATCTGAGCACATCTATAGGAACCGCAAGCACTGGCATTCCATCAACGTGCAGGTAGCATGTAATGCCAAGGGAATCATCACCTCAGTATATGCCAACTATCCCGGCTCCACCCACGACAGCTTCATTTACCGAATGTCCACCCTAAGCCGGGACCTAGAAGCTGGGCGGCATGGCGATACATGGCTGCTTGGTGAGTATGTATGCCACTGCACATGCATGCATGTTGGATACTGAGCAAGGTCACAACCCCACCAATGATACCAATCACCACCTCCACAGGGGACAGTGCCTACCCTCTCAGTCCCCACATGATGACGCCAATTCGGAACCCCACCACGCCACCCCAGGTAAGATATAACACAGCCCACATTACAACCAGGGGCATAGTGGAGCGCACATTCGGAGTGCTAAAGTCACGCTTTCGCTCCCTTGACCGTTCTGGCGGGCAGCTGTTATACGCTCCCCCAGTAGTGTGCAGGATCATAGTGGCAGCATGTGTCCTGCACAACGTTGCAACACGCCGGGGCCTGGCCGTGGACATGGTGGTGGCCCCACATCCCCAACCACATGCACAGCCGCTGCGCATGGGAGGGGAAAGGGCACGGCGGGAGGCAGCCCGTACACAGCTAGTGGCTAATTACTTCACATAGAAATCACACCCCTGTGGAGTGCACACTGCCCTGGCACATTCCATCTGACAATCAATGATGACTCAACCTGACACTGATCCTGAATGTCTGGAGAATGAACCGGGAATACCATGTCAGCCTGAGATTGTTCACCTGGAAGTGTCACAATGTGTGCATCCCTACCCGCACAGACACCACCAATGCAGTTTTGTGAAGTTACACATTGAAGCAGCTAAAATGAATACCCACTTGCAAAATGCAACAAGAGGACAGTGCCATGTCAGCCAACCCAACCCCAGCACCGCCACACGACACACCGTGCCATGTCATGCTAATTGCAGGTAAACAAAGTAATCCCCACAACATGACATCAGTCTCACTATGTACAGTGGCACTATTAGAAACCTGCAACACCTGAAATGCTCACAGCAATGCCGGACCAACAACATACTTGAGCACGTAGTACCATTAACATGACATCACAAATGTTACATATTAGTAGTCTCACCACCTGGAAATGCCTGCACTCCCACCACTACCAACTGTGCAGTGTTGTCGCCATGTAGAGTTGTAGGTGCACTGCTGCCAACATGGTCCCCATCTCCAGACTAGAGGTCCTTGTGTGGACATGAGGAAGGGACCTGCAAATTGGGAGGTAGACACAGAAGAAGAGTTACACATCAATGCAACATGCAGTGTACAACACAACAGCAATATGCACTATGAATGTATACACAGTATTGACTACAGACTGGCCACACAGCTCATGGGAGTCCAACGTCACTGTGTAATTCACTGTCACTTGGGCACACCCTTTGCAAGCCCATGGAAACGGGAAGCAGGAGGGGTGTGTGTGACTCAAACCCAAGCATCTGAACCAAATACATTACAAGCCTGCATGTGCCCAGCCACAATGCAGCGTATGCCCACAGGAACCACGGAAGCCAACAGATCGAAGCCAACAGATTGTCCCAAAAAAATTGGGAATAAAAGAAATCAAAATAAAAATAAAAATAGGAAACAATCAAAAATGGCCATTGATGGGCCCGGGGGGGTTGGGGAGGCCACCCAGGAGGTCCGAGGACAGGATGCACACCAGAACCCACCTGCGTGGATCCTGGGAAGATAAAACACCTCCATGGGCTCATGGCCCACACGGCTACCCTATTGTGGGAGTATCACTGCTGTCGCTATTATCACCCTGTGCAGCTGCATCCGGAGGTGGTTGGACTATGGGAGGCAGCCCACGCAAGGCCCTAGTCTGCTCCTCCATGGCTGCAAGCATGCGGGTGTGGTAGGTCTGGTTCTGGAGGATGAGTGTGCGGAGGTCCCCATGCAACAACTCACGGGATGCCCGGACCTCCGCCCTCGTTGCCTGCATCTCAGCTGAGAGCGTACGGGTGAGACGCTCCAGCTGCTGTTCTGTCCTTTGGTGTGTTGAAGCCTCAAGCTCAACAAGAGTCGTCCTGAGGTGAAGGAGCTCCTGCCTCAGGGCTTCCCTGTGGCCCTGGGACTCAATGGAGATGGCCTCCTGCAGAGTCGCCAGTGCCGCCCGCCTGTCCCTGTTGGACCCCAACATGTCCTCCCTGTGTGACTGGCAGATGGAGTCGGTTGCCTGCTCTAGTCGCTCCATCAGCCTTTCTGGGGGGACAATGGAAGTGGCCACCCTATCCATGGCCTGAGCCATCATCTCGGATGATGCAGCCTGTTGGGTAGCCATACCGTAAATGGATTGCTCCCATGCGGTATTGCCGGGTGGCGTATGGCCACCACGTCGGCGGGCACCACACCTGTCTGGGGCAAGGCGAACTGCGCCTTGCTGTGCCGGCACTGCCTGAGGCTGCAGGACTGCATTCCCCCTCTGATCTGCTGGCCCAGGAACAGGATCAGATGTCGCGGAGTGTGACCCTGCATCCGTAACCACCGAAGGCGTAGCTGCCAACACTGACATCCCCATGGAGGGTACTGACCCTGGTGCAGGTGGGTGAGACAGAACAGAATCCCTCCCTGGAACACTCACCTGCGACGGCACGTAGGTCTCATCCGAATCAACACCTGAGTACAGCACGGGGGAGGTGCAGCCAGAGACACCCCTTGAGAGCACGACCTGCAGCACTTGTGGGTTCTCCCCCACCACCACACCACGTCCCTCACTGGTGGTTGGTCGGCCCTGGGACACCTCCTGGGTCTGCACCATCTCCACAACCCCAGCAGTATCAGGTGCGTCTTCCCCTGCAAAGACATGAAAACAAAGAAATGGAAACAGGCATTAGCACCATGGCACACATTGAGGGCTGAGAAGCAAGAGAACCAGTACTTGATTGACACATGTCCCACATGACTAAAACCCTCCCATGCATGCACCCTCACTGCGTATGAAGTGCAGGCAAATGGCACACACTGATGACACCAAGATGGAAGATGAACACATTTTCTGCATGCTGCCTGGCAGTGGCATCACACATTGGCCTGTGATTGGCAGGTGAAACACACATGCCATCACACAGATGGCATGTACCATTGCTATTGAGTGAAGATGGAGAGGAGGGCAGCACCTATTCATTCAGTCCAGTTCCCGCATGTAATTGCTTTTCAAATTCTAACAGGTCAGATTTTTCACCTGGAGCTGCCAGTCTGAAATGGTCAAATTGCACAGGGACATGTGTGTACAAATGATATCCAGGTAACAAAGTCACTCCACTTTACCATACCCATGTCAGACATGTGACTAGTGGACAGCGACAAGCCTAGTGAAAGTGGTGGAATGCAAACAAACTGACTGAATGAACAGTGAAAAAGAAGCAAATATGTTGTGTCAAGGTGACACTTCAAGGGCAACTGGCGTGCAGTTGTGCTAGATGTCTACTGTTGGCAGAAGGGATACTGCTATGGCCAAATGCAGCTGCGCAGGAAGGATTGCATGAAGCACATGGCTGACCCATACGACTCAGGCGCACACACTCTCACCTGGCACCCGAACAGAAGCCCTCACACACACACCATGCACATGGATGACACACACATGCATGTGCACTCACCGGACAATGCCTCGTAATCAGCCAGATCTCCCACGCCTTGGATCTGTTCCTCCGTGACGTAGGTCCCAGCGACTGACTCATGTGGAGTGAGTTCCATGTCTACTACTGGAGACCCACCTCCAGTCACTAGAGTTGCGGCATGACTTGAGGCCAGCTTACTCTTTGCCCTGCGCTTTAGGTCATTCCAGCGCTTATAGCAATCATTGGCTGTGCGCCTCACGATTCCAAGGGCACTTACGATGTCCGCAACGGTCTGCCAGTGTGCCTGGCGTTGTGCAGGTGTGGTCTTGGATCCTGCAACAATGACCATCTCGTTGTCATGTCCGGACACATACTCGACAAGTGCATTCAGTTCGTCATCCGTGAAGCTGGGCTTCCTGGACGGGCCGGACTGTGTAGCCGTGTATGGGGCATCAGCCTGTGCCGGACGAGCACTCTTCCTCTTCCGCTTGGAAGGTGGTGGTGATCCTGAGTGTCCTGCGCCGCTCTGGACACTAGGGGCAGGAGCCCTGGTGGACTCTGTATCAGGAGTGTGGGATTGCACACTCAGCATGGGAGTTGGTGCAGGCATTGGCTCTAGTGTGATGGTGTCAGGGGGAATGTCAGCAGCATGGACTAGGACCGACACTGTCCTGGCTGGGTGTGTGAGGGCTGGGGTGGATGGAGCCGCAGCTGCCCCTGCAGCCTCTCCGCCCTGCCTCCTTGGTGCAGCAGATGACCTTGCTGCCCCAGATCCACGTGGCATGATGGCATCAACGTGCACCAGCGCACGTGTCGTAGCCCTGCTGACCTGGAAGTCAGCCATGGAGTCAGCCAGGTCTGGTGCCACAATGGGCTGGTCCAACAAGGGCTGAGCATGGACGTTGTCAGCCACATCAGCCTCAATGGGAAGGGGGGAAGGGGGGGGATTGTGGGTGCCCGTGACTGGTCCTCCACACATGGGGGGACAGGCTCACCCTGCAAGTTACGACCACGTCCCCTACCGGATCCACCACGGCCACCACTTGTGGCTCTTCCACCTTTGCCACCCTTACGGAATCCTCGCCTCCCAGCCATGGCACTGATGTTAATGTGCGTATGGGAGTGGATGTAGACTATTGTCCTGGGCAATTGGGGGTCAAAGGGGTTGGGTACCAGATGGTAATTGTACCCTAGTGCTCTAGCAAGGCTGAATGTAACCCCTGGGGAAAGATGACGGGTCACGCAACGCACAGGAGGCCCAAAAAAGGGAGATGACGTGCACGCAACCCCTCCTAGACCACGTGTGCAGAAAGAAAAACCTGCACTACGCTGTGGCACCCAGTAACACAAGAATGAACGTATGCGTGTCACACGCAGCCTAGAATGACCTCTGAAGGGGTAGGCTACACACGGGGCAAGCACAGATGTTAGATACGTGCGTGACTCACCGTCTGCCTGGTAAACGAGCGTGTAAAAGGAGCACGTTTGGTTGGCAACACCCCCGCCAAAAGAAGATTTGTCCGCTGTCTGAGGAGACAGGACAACAGTAGAAGGGAACACTGTTTGAGGGAACAGGCCCAGGTAAACCAGTAAAAGAGAAAAAAGAGAAAAAGCTGTCAGAGGTAACAGGGAATACGAACTTGAAACGCTGTGAAGTAAATCGCGTGTAAAACGACAAGAAGTACAGAATTCACCCACTCGCTCTCCACGAAAAGCACGTACAAGGAAATGGTGTTCTACACGTACCTTTTATACAGGCCCACACGTCCAGCGTCACTTACGCGGCGTGTACGCGCTAGGGCCATTTCCACCTATTCCATGCTTTGTCACTTCTGCGTGTAGGGCCATTTCCACCAATTACACGCTTTGTCACTTCTGCGTGTAGGGCCATTTCCACCAATCACACGCTTTGTCACTTCTGCGTGTAGGGCCATTTCCACCAATCACACGCTTTGTCACTTCTGCGTGTAGGGCCATTTCCACCAATCACACGCAATTACACTCTGACGTGCAGTCTTTCCACGTGTGCTCTGTCATCACGTGCTGTGTGGGAAACACCTGTGCGGGTCACGTCACAGACGCGCTTACGCGCTGAAGGCCTTTCCTCAGTTTTCACGCTGACGTGCAGGATTTTCACGTGCAAAATCACTCCCTACCAAGCTGGCCACGCGTACGCACACGGAATACCACGCTCCTGCCCGGAAGGCCGAACTACTGCCCCCCAGAGCCCGAGCACTCCCACCTGCTGCTGCCTGACTGCCTGCTGCCCCTGCACTGCTGGGGGGTGGGGGTGGTGGGAGACATGAGTGGGGGCCTGGTGGAGGGTGCCCCTGGTGGCTGGGGGGTGGGGGTGGTGGGAGACATGAGTGGGGGCCTGGTGGAGGCTGCCCCTGGTGGCTGGGGGGTGGGGGTGGTGGGAGACATGAGTGGGGGCCTGGTGGGGGCTGCCCCTGGTGACTGGGGGGGGTGGGGGTGATAGGGGACATGAGTGGGGGCCTGGTGGAGGGTGCCCCTGGTGGCTGGGGGGTGGGGGTGGTGGGTGACATGAGTGGGGGCCTGGTGGAGGGTGACCCTGGTGGCTGGGGGGTGGGGGTGGTGGGAGACATGAGTGGGGGCCTGGTGGAGGGTGCCCCTGGTGACTGGGGGGGTGGGGGTGATAGGGGACATGAGTGGGGGCCTGGTGGGGGCTGCCCCTGCACTGCTGCGGGGTGGGGGTGGTGGGAGACACGCGCTAGGGCCATTTCCACCTATTCCATGCTTTGTCACTTCTGCGTGTAGGGCCATTTCCACCAATTACACGCTTTGTCACTTCTGCGTGTAGGGCCATTTCCACCAATCACACGCTTTGTCACTTCTGCGTGTAGGGCCATTTCCACCAATCACACGCTTTGTCACTTCTGCGTGTAGGGCCATTTCCACCAATCACACGCAATTACACTCTGACGTGCAGTCTTTCCACGTGTGCTCTGTCATCACGTGCTGTGTGGGAAACACCTGTGCGGGTCACGTCACAGACGCGCTTACGCGCTGAAGGCCTTTCCTCAGTTTTCACGCTGACGTGCAGGATTTTCACGTGCAAAATCACTCCCTACCAAGCTGGCCACGCGTACGCACACGGAATACCACGCTCCTGCCCGGAAGGAGGAACTACTGCCCCCCAGAGCCCGAGCACTCCCACCTGCTGCTGCCTGACTGCCTGCTGCCCCTGCACTGCTGGGGGGTGGGGGTGGTGGGAGACATGAGTGGGGGCCTGGTGGAGGGTGCCCCTGGTGGCTGGGGGGTGGGGGTGGTGGGAGACATGAGTGGGGGCCTGGTGGAGGGTGCCCCTGGTGGCTGGGGGGTGGGGGTGGTGGGTGACATGAGTGGGGGCCTGGTGGAGGGTGACCCTGCACTGCTGGGGTTTGGGGTGGTGGGAGACATGAGTGGGGGCCTGGTGGGGGCTGCCCCTGGTGACTGGGGGGGTGGGGGTGATAGGGGACATGAGTGGGGGCCTGGTGGGGGCTGCCCCTGGTGAATGGGGGGGTGGGGGTGATAGGGGACATGAGTGGGGGCCTGGTGGGGGCTGCCCCTGCACTGCTGGGGGGTGGGGGTGGTGGGAGACATGGGTGGGGGCCTGGTGGAGGGTGACCCTGGTGGCTGGGGGGTGGGGGTGGTGGGAGACATGAGTGGGGGCCTGGTGGAGGGTGCCCCTGGTGGCTGGGGGGTGGGGGTGGTGGGAGACATGCGTGGGGGCCTGGTGGAGGCTGCCCCTGGTGGCTGGGGGGTGGGGTGGTGGGAGACATGAGTGGGGGTCTGGTGGAGGGTGCCCCTGGTGGCTGGGGGGTGGGGATGGTGGGTGACATGAGTGGGGGCCTGGTGGAGGGTGACCCTGCACTGCTGGGGTTTGGGGGTGGTGGGAGACATGAGTGGGGGCCTGGTGGAGGGTGCCCCTGGTGGCTGGGGGGTGGGGGTGGTGGGTGACATGAGTGGGGGCCTGGTGGAGGGTGACCCTGCACTGCTGGGGTGTGGGGGTGGTGGGTGACATGAGTGGGGGCCTGGTGGGGGCTGCCCCTGCACTGCTGGGGTTTGGGGGTGGTGGGAGACATGAGTGGGGGCCTGGTGGAGGGTGCCCCTGGTGGCTGGGGGGTGGGGGTGGTGGGTGACATGAGTGGGGGCCTGGTGGAGGGTGACCCTGCACTGCTGGGGTGTGGGGGTGGTGGGAGACATGAGTGGGGGCCTGGTGGAGGGTGACCCTGGTGGCTGGGGGGTGGGGGTGCTGGGAGACATGAGTGGGGGCCTGGTGGAGGGTGCCCCTGGTGACTGGGGGGGTGGGGTGATAGGGGACATGAGTGGGGGCCTGGTGGGGGCTGCCCCTGCACTGCTGCGGGGTGGGGGTGGTGGGAGACATGGGTGGGGGCCTGGTGGAGGGTGACCCTGCACTGCTGGGGTGTGGGGGTGGTGGGAGACATGAGTGGGGGCCTGGTGGAGGGTGCCCCTGGTGGCTGGGGGGTGGGGGTGGTGGGAGACATGAGTGGGGGCCTGGTGGAGGGTGCCCCTGGTGGCTGGGGGGTGGGGGTGGTGGGTGACATGAGTGGGGGCCTGGTGGAGGGTGACCCTGCACTGCTGGGGTTTGGGGGTGGTGGGAGACATGAGTGGGGGCCTGGTGGGGGCTGCCCCTGGTGAATGGGGGGGTGGGGGTGATAGGGGACATGAGTGGGGGCCTGGTGGGGGCTGCCCCTGCACTGCTGGGGGGTGGGGGTGGTGGGAGACATGGGTGGGGGCCTGGTGGAGGGTGACCCTGGTGGCTGGGGGGTGGGGGTGGTGGGAGACATGAGTGGGGGCCTGGTGGAGGGTGCCCCTGGTGGCTGGGGGGTGGGGGTGGTGGGAGGCATGAGTGGGGGCCTGGTGGAGGCTGCCCCTGGTGGCTGGGGGGTGGGGTGGTGGGAGACATGAGTGGGGGCCTGGTGGAGGGTGCCCCTGGTGGCTGGGGGGTGGGGGTGGTGGGTGACATGAGTGGGGGCCTGGTGGAGGGTGACCCTGCACTGCTGGGGTGTGGGGGTGGTGGGTGACATGAGTGGGGGCCTGGTGGAGGGTGACCCTGCACTGCTGGGGTGTGGGGCTGGTGGGAGACATGAGTGGGGGCCTGGTGGAGGGTGACCCTGGTGGCTGGGGGGTGGGGGTGGTGGGAGACATGAGTGGGGGCCTGGTGGAGGCTGCCCCTGGTGGCTGGGGGGTGGGGGTGCAGGGGGACATGAGCAGGTGTGCAGGGTAGTCCCCTGTTTTGTGGGCTGCCTGCAGGGGCCGTGGAGGGTGTAAAGGGAACACCTGTGAGGACCCACCCAGCCTAATCGCGTGTGTAACTTCCTACGCACCCCTGTAATACACGTACCCAGCCAAATCGCGTGTGTAACTTCCCGCGCACCCTGTAATACACGTACCCAGCCAAATCGCGTGTGATAATTCCCGCGCACCCCTGTAATACACGTACCCAGCCAAATCGCGTGTGATAATTCCCGCGCACCCCTGTAATACACGTACCTGGCCAAATCGCGTGTGATAATTCCAGCGCACCCCTGTAATACACGTACCCAGCAAAATCGCGTGTGATAATTCCCGCGTACCCCTGTAATACACGTGCCCTGCCTAATCGCGTGTAAAACTTCACGCGTACCCCTCTAATACACGTACCCTGGCCAATCGCGTGTTAAACTTCCCGCGTACCCCTGTAATACACGTACCCTGGCTAATCGCGTGTAAAACTTCCCGCGTACCCCTGATATGAACGTTACCCGCTTTGCGTTCCTTGTTTGACAGCCCTGTAAACTGGTCCAGGGTTAGCGCAGCCCTTTGCGATGATTTAGCGATTTTGATGGCTTTTCCTTGCGCGAGGGCGTTCTTGGGGGCGTTACTGGCGCTGCTGCAGGGTCGCTGCGATACTCTGCGCCACGGCTGGTTTGGGAGCCTAAAATCCATGAATACGCTGTGCGCGGAAATCGGTTTTAGCGCACGTGCCTGGCGCAGACAATCGCACGCGGACACTCTGCGCCAGCCGCTTGCGACACTTTTCTGCGAAATTCTATGAATTACCCTGTCAGTGTGATAATGGTGTCTCATAGAGTTAAGTGGGAGCTTGGAGCAGCGCTGGATAAATTCCCACAACTGCCTCAGGCGTCTGTGATGGTGCAATATATAGGCGGTGCTGCCCGCCACAGAACAATATTTCTAAGCTGTATGTCATAGTGCAGAAGTGGCGTGTGGGTAGCTCCACTAGAGCACAGCGTAAGTGGGAAGATACGCTAGGGAACGACATTGGGCACGATGGTTGGGGGTATGTCTGCAAGCATTTTAGGAAGGTGTCCATGAACTACAAGCACAAGTTGATCCACTTTAAATTCTTACATCAAACGTATGTCACGCCTCAGAAAATTAGAAAATATGATCCAACATCGCAGGGAGCTTGCCCACACTGCAAGATGCAGGACGCTGGGTTTTTACACATGACCTGGGAGTGTGGGGAGGTGGCCTCCTTCTGGGGGGAAATACAGGCAGCGGTCAGTGAGATGATAGGTGGTGTCACATTGACGTATCCTTGGTTACTGAGGGCGAGTGTACGGGATAAGGGAAGTGACATCAGGGGAACAGGAAGTGATGGGTGGAGGGAGGCGGGGAGGGGCAGAGTTCATGTAGGATTGAAATAAAGCAGACGTATTATAGAACGCTCTGGCTCCGTGTGTTATTGTAGTGCACCACGCATGCCCTATCCAGCCCCCGCCAATGCCCCGACACTGGAGACGAGGCGGGTGGCCTCTCCGCGAGGCAAGGAAGACGCAAAAGGAGGCAGCAGAACAGCGGGATGCCAGCTCGCATGTGGCGCAGGAGCGCCGAGTGAACTTGTGAAGCCCATCCCCACGTGGGCAGAGAGGTGATCCGGGCCCGGTGGTTGATAACACTGCAGGTGGCTCATTCATGGGCCGCAGCTGTGAAGAGGAGCACAGTACCAACACGGTGAGGCAGCCGGTGTCCCTAGCATTACGAGGAGAAGCCATCACTACGTGTGGTGAGGAGGGGAAGGGACCATCACCACAGAAGCGCTCCCAGGCAGAAGGCTCCACAGACACAAGAAACCCAACGGATGGTGCTCGTGCCTACTAGAGGCGGCCATCCCTGTCCTCTGAGTGGCAGAGGTGCACCCAGAGAGACACAGCCTGGATGCTGATGGTGCTCATGCCAAGGAAGGTGGCCATCTCTCAGGGCAGAGAGATAAAGAGTGGAGCACACCACGCCCATCACTGAGACCAGAGTGAACAATGCCAGGCCAAGACAATGATCAAGGTGTGCATGCACAGGGACAAGGACAACCGGGGCAAGGCCCACAAGTGGTGGGTCAAGTCCCTTATAGGCTGCCAGGCATGCTGGCGGCACAGATGCGAGGGACATTCGATGTTATGGACACAAGCAACATGGGTCTTAGATGGACCAAATGGATCCGAGACTTTGAACTATATATGGGGGCCACAGGGACCATAGAGGACGCTCGCCAAATATGTCTTTTGAAGCTGGCAGTGGGCTCTGCCACAAGCGACATCATCGACGAAATGCCCCCTGACTCCATTGATTCCATCCAAGACCTGAAAGACGCGTTAGCTGCATATTTCACCCCCCATACCAACGTGGATTATGAGAGGCATCTCTTCCACAGCACCAAGCAAATCAAAGATGAAACCATGGATGCCTATGTCATTCGGCTCCGCACAAAAATTAAACACTGCGACTTTGCCAACTACTCCAACACAGAGGGACTCAGATCTCAGATCATAGCCGGTTGTGAGTCTCAGACGTTCAGGAGGAAGCTGCTACAGAATCAACAACGCACATTAGATAAAATTCTTGCGCTAGCCCGAGCCGAAAGGGCCATAGACTCCCAGGTAGAGAGCTTCAACAATCCTGCACCGGGTGAGAACATTCACAGATTACAGCTGGAAAGAAGGTTGGAGGAACTCTTCTGCTACAAATGCGGGTTTGAATACCCACATGAAGGGACTTGCCCAGCGATCAGCCAGCGGTGTGCCACGTGTGGTGAAGAAGGCCACTTTAAAGCAGTCTGCAGACTGTTCCGGGACAAAGGTAGAGAGCGGAACAGGGAGCCGTCTTCCCGACCCAAATCAAAAGCCTGCCCCTCCTCAGGGAACCACCCCGGCCCATCCATCCCAGGACAGACAAACCAAACACCTCTAGACTCCAGAGAAAGAGAATCAGGGGATGATAGGCAAAGAACAGAGAGGAGGGACAGAAGGAGATACGTGATGCGAGTGAGACCTGAGAGAAGATCAAGGCGCAATGAGCGCTATCTCGTGGAACAATCACCATCTTACTTCGATCCCAGATCATCGGGAAGCGATCAAAAGAAGAAGGCATACATTTATGCCATAGGAAACCCTACCGCCACAGCACACAGCCCTACGCTGATCATCAAATGAAATGAGCAGCCCACGGAATTCCTCATCGATACAGGGGCCACGGTCAATGTCAGCAAAACCTTCTTCAAAGAACTGCCCATACAGCCAAAACTGTGCCCCGAAGTGGTGGACATATACGCCTATGGCGCCAAGACACCCCTCAAGTGTCTAGGACAGTTTGAGGGTACCTGTCGATACAAAGGACATGAGAGAAAAATACCCATTCACGTCCTAGCAACAGAAACAGACAGTGGGTGCGTTCTGAGCTTCAAGGCAGCGGCCGATATAGGACTCATCCACATCTTGTACAAGATCATGGTCCACAAACACATTGACCCAGTTGAAATGATCAACCACCTCTACCCATGTATATTCAAAGACATAGGGGAACTAAAGAATCGGACCATCAAGCTGCATATAGATGACTCCATACGCCCTGTAGCCCAACACTACAGAGGGTCAAACCTGGATTTTGAACTCTTTAGTTTCAAGGCCTTTTGTTGGAGAACAATTTGAATGGGTTCCATTTTTTTAACAACACAACTCTGGATATGAATTCCAAAAAATGATTTATTTTTCGCGAAAGCCAAGATTTGCAAATGTTCTTGAGGATTAGGCTTGAAGAAAGGGGGGACGTTTCCTTTCAATACACCCGCAACATGAGTGAGCATGTTGCAATGCACTGCCTTTACACATTCATTTCATTGACTGACAAATGGTTCAAGAGAGGTGTCGCTTTACAATGCTTTATTGAAAATCATTAGAGGAACTGGGAATTGTAATCTTGTGTAAATTACAATACTTTCATTTCAGCTTCATGCTTGAATTATTTTTAATATATGTTTTAAAGAATCAACAATAAATTGTGAATACATGGTTTCTAGACTTCTGAGCAAATGAAACAAGCATTGGCAATGCCAATAGTTTGGGTTTTTACTGATGTTATTTGCATGTTGCATTTATAGGAGGGTAGTGCAAAGTTTTAGAGAGATAAGGGGTAGGGTGGGTGGGTGGGGGTAGAGCGATCAGGGGTAGGGCGGGTGGGTGTAGAGAGAGCAGGGGTAGGGTGGTGGGGGTAGAGAGAGCAGGGGTAGGATTGGTGACTGGGTGTAGAATGAGCGGGGGTAGGGTGGATGCGTGGGGATAGAGTATGGGTTAGAAGGGGTGGGTGGGGTTAGGGAGCACAGAGGTAGGTTGGGTGGGTGTCTGTAGAGAGAGCAGGGTTAGGGTGTGTGGGGTCAGAGAGATTGGTGGTTGGGTGGGAGTGGGTAGAGAGAGTGGTGGTTGGGTGGGTGTTTATAGAGAGAGCACAGGTAGGGTGGGTGTTGGGGGTAGAGTGTGGGAGTCAGGTGAATGGGAGTAGAGAGAGCAGGAGTAGGGTGTGTGGATGGGGGTAGACAGAGTGGGGTTTTTGGGGGGAGGATGGGTAGAGAGAGTGGGGGTAGGGTGAGTGGGGGTATAGTGGGTGGGGGTAGGGTGGGTTGGGATAGAGAAAGTGGGGGTAAGGTGAGTGGGTAGGTACAGATAGTGGGGTAGGGTGAGTGGCATTAGTGAGTGGGGATAGGGTAGGTATGTGGGGTTATAGAGAGTGGGGGTAGAGAGGGTGGGGAAGAGAGGGTGGGGGTAGGGTAGGTGGGGTAGAGATAGAAGGGGTAGGGTAGGTGGGGGTGGACAGAGCATGAGTAGGGTGGGTCGGTAGGGTTAGAAATAGCAGGGGTAGGGTGGGTGTGCAGGGGTAAAGACAGTGAGGGTATACCAGTAGAGAGAGTCTGGATATGATAGAGAGAGCAGGGGTAGGTGGATGGGGATAGAGAGAGAGGAGGTAGAATGGGTGGGTGGGAGTAGTAGGAGTGGGGGTAGGGTGGGTGTGTGGGGTTAGGGAGAGAGTAGGTAGGTTGGGTGCGTGCCTGTAAAGAAAGCTGGGGTGGGGTGTGTGGGGGTAGAGAGAGTGGTGGTTGGGTGGGTGTGGGTAGAGAGAGTGGTGGTCGGGTGGGTGTTCATAGAGAGAGCAAGGGTAGGGTGGTTGTTTGAGGGTAGAGAGCGCAGAGGTAGGGTGGGGCTAGAGTGTTTGGGTGGGGATAGAGAGAATGGGATAGAGAGATTGGGATTTTGGGGGTGTGTGGGTGGGGATATAGAGAGTGGGGGTAGGGTGGGTGGGGTAGAGAGAGTGGGGGTAGGGTGGGTGGGGTAGAGAGAGTGGGTCTAGATTAAGTCGGTAGGTACAGAGAGTGGGGTAGGGTGAGTGGGATTACAGAGAGTTGGGATAGGGTAGGTAGTTGGGGTAGAGATTGGAATTAGGGCGGGTGAGGGTAGAGAGGGTGGGTGCAGAGAATGTGGGAGTAGGGGGGTTGGGTAGAGCGAGAGGGGTTGGGATGGGTGGTTGGGGGTAGAGAGAGTAGGGGTAGGGTGGGTGGGGGTAAACAAAGCGGGTGTAGGGTGCGTCAGTGGGGGTAAGAAAGAGCAGGGGTAGGGTGGGTGTGCAGGGGTAGAGAGGGTGGTGGTATACCTGTAGAGAGATTTGGGGTATGGTAGAGAGAGAAGGCGTGGGGTGGGCAGAGGTAGAGAAAGCAGGGGTAGGGTGGGTGGAGATAATGAGAGCTGGGGTAGTGTGACTGGGTGGGGGTAGGGTGGGTGGAGGTAGAGTGAGCAGGGAGATAGGGGTAGAGAGAGTGGGGATTTGGGGGGGAAAGAGGGTGGGTCAGTATAGAACGTTTATGAAACAGGCTTTCCGGGAAGTGATGGAGATTTTGGCTTTCAGAAGCTAATGTTTCTCATTAACACCCTTTGGGCCCAATTCACAGAAGCGTTTTTTAATGCCAAAGGCCCATTGGAAAACGCCCTGTGAATTAGGCCCTTTGTCTCCACTCGCTGTTGTGCCTTCTACAGTGCACGGCTGGCTGATAGTAATAATTTGATGCTCAACAAAATGTGAAACTCTTATATAAAACATAAAGGAACTGTCGTCCGAGATGTGTGGGGGCTCCGTTTCCCTTCCTTGGGATATGAAAAAAGCAGAGGGGCCTTATACAATGTTATTACCTCCTTTTAATAGTATTTGCTTCAAGCAGCTTCAAAAATATGCTCTATTCGAACCTCTAACCTACGGCTAAAAAACACCTCCTGAAACAGGCGCTCAACCCGCTAAACTATCTCCTCATCCGGGACTCCTTTTAGTGTTTTTGGAAGGATCGTTCTGGTTATTCATTCTATGCCTGTTGAGAGTCAAAGCAACTTGAACATGGGAAATTCCAAACTCCATGGCATGGGTGTAGGACATGGGGGAGCCAGGGGGGACAAATCCCCCCACAATTATAAGTGGGGGGATATAATGGCATTTATCCCCCCAGAATATGTCTACTCTTGTAAGCACTTTAATAATATCTGTTAAAATTACACATTTTATTAAGATTAATTTCTTCATAAACTAGAGGTTTATTTGTTTGCGAGAGCACTTTGAACAAGGTCAAGTTTAGTTCAGTTGCAAACAACGACATATGCTTGTTTTATATTACATTTTATACCAGCTGTCCAAATCCGTCTTGACATTTTTTTTCTGGAAGTTATTGTAATAATGTAAAATACATCACATCAGATTCAGATGATAATGGTTCATTTTTAGTTTGGGATACCTATAAGTCGAAAATATTGCATTAGAGTACAGCTAGGCAGAAATGCATATGAGGTGGGAGGGACACATAGATTGTAGGTGTTGTATTTGCCTACCTTTTGACTGCCCATGGCCATGCTAATCCCTACAGCAATTCTCACCTAGTTCCTGCTCCTCCCCTCCCATGGGAACTCTTTGAGCTCCCTTTAATTAATCATTACCATCAAACTTAACACTCAAACTGCCTCATGACTAGTTTGGTGGTAACCCTCAAATGCGGTGGTAACGCTCTGAGCTGGGGGTAAATCCACCGGGAATTTGCTGATTTTCGGTGCTATTGCCACGCTCTAATACCGCCGGCGGTAGTAGCGCTGAACAATTCCCCATTTGGCCCAATGGAGAATGGGGAATTCCCAGATGGTCCAATGGGGAATGGGGAATTACTGTTCCGCCAAACCCGTGATCTGGCGCTAATAGCACCGGGGGTTTGGCAGTAACACTAATAGCCCTGGTGGTATCCCAGCGGTATTATCGCTGGGGTACCGCCCAACTCGTGATGAGGCCCAAAATGTCTGCCAGTGTGTTTCCAGAGCAGTCTTCTGTGAGTTAATAACTTAATTGGAGTTCTAAACCTGATGCTGCAATAAAAATGCCTTGACCAGGTCTGCCTTCAGCCATTTGTTGTATTACCACTATGCTTGTCTTTCACCGAAGTCCTGTAAAAACAAGCACTGGCAAAGCCAACAGTTTTGGCTTGTCTATACGTATTAGGCAGATGCCAGGCACAGCTCTTGGATGGCAAGGCACTCCATTTTAGAGCTGCTACCGTCAATGCCCAGTTAATACCACTATGGCAGTACCTGGCAAGTACCATTCCCATGCCTACACAAAATCCCAAACTGTTGGCATTGCCAATGCGTGTTCATTATTAATGTAATGGGCCTCATTACAAGTTTGGTGGTAGCCTTGCCGGTAAAACCGGCAGGCTGCTGCCAAACTTGCGACTTTTTTCGGCTCCCGCAAATGTGCCATTACTGGGTCATTACGGCCCGGCGGGACCCATTAATTGCCCATTCGAGGGCGCCGGAACAAAATGCTCAATGGGAATGGGGAGGTTGGATGCACCGGCACCATTCTTCAATGGTGCCGGTGCCTCTGACATGCTCTGTTCGCGGGTGCCGGTACGCCCACCAGATCAGACCTGGTGGGCCAGAAGGCACCCGCAAGCAAAACTTGTAGTTTGCCGGTCCGGTAACAACGGTACCGTCAAGCTTACCGGTACCGTTGTTACCAGACCGGCAAACTTATAATGAGGCCCAATGTCTTTCAATGCGTGCAATCAGTGGTGTCACATGTCAGGCTCCGTTCAAAAGTGATAGGTGGCTCTGAATCCGTCAGTCTGGCATTTAGGTGTGCGCAGGTGCTTTCTCTTACTCTCGCTATTTTTCCCCTCCCCTGCCGCCCCACACCCTACCTATGCCCTCTCTAACTTGCGTTTCTTGAGCCTTAAAAATAGATGGATAAACAGAAAGCGCTCCTCTGGGCCCTGAGAAATGAAACTTGCACTGCAGTAAGCAGGTAAGAAAAGGAAACCGAAAGCGCAGCTATACTGGGCAACAAGACCCCGGATCTTGCTGCCCCTGATGCCAAGCATTGGGCACACAGCAATCACCCAGGAGTCTTATGGGTGCGGGGCCATTTTCAGGGGCTCAGAAGCAAAGTCCGTTTTCTAAGCTGTCCTTAAATGTCTCCATTTCGTTTTGGTTTTTGATTGTGAACCTGCCAACGGGTGCTAAAAAGTGCAGGAGTGGGCGAAGCCTGCAATGATTCCTTATGGGAATTCAAGGCCAACATACACACCCTTAGCACTTGAGAATTCGATATCAGTATATCATCATGTTAACCTTCAATATTACAACAATGCGCTTTACTAGGAAAGGGGTGCTTTCATCCAGTTCTGCAACATGTCCAAGTGTTACACATGTTTCCAAAAAACAAGGAGTTTTTTTTTATTAATCTTTGACAAGACTGGTGGTTTACTAATTCAGGGGCCCCAGAAATAATGTTCAACGTGGCGCCATATTACACATTGTCAGGAAGCCCAACCCTTTCCCTATGAGAATATGTGCAAATAAAATAGGTTACCACACAAAAGAGGGCCAGGATGCACAGGCCTACTGGGAAATCTCTAGAGCTCTCTGTAGGATAGTCCAACCCTGCGCAGGATGCGCAGGCCTACTCGTAAATCTCCAGCATTCTCTGTACGGCAGTCCACCCCCGCCCAGTTTACACAGGCCTACTGGGAAATCTCCAGAGTTCTCTGTACGGCAGTCCACCCCCGCCCAGGGTACACAGGCCTACTGGGAAATCTCCAGAGTTCTCTGTACGGCAGTCCACCCCCGCCCAGGGTACACAGGCCTACTGGGTAATCTCCAGAGTTCTCTGTACGGCAGTCCACCCCCGCCCAGGGTACACAGGCCTACTGGGAAATCTCCAGAGTTCTCTGTACGACAGTCCACCCCTGCCTAGGGTACACAGGCCTACTGGGAAATGTCCAGAGTTCTCTGTACGGCAGTCCACCCCTGCCCAGGGTACACAGGCCTACTGGGAAACCTCTAGAGTTCTCTGTATGGCAGTCCACCCCTGCCCAGGGTACACAGGCCTACTGGGAAATCTCCAGAGTTCTCTGTACGGCAGTCCACCCCTGCCCAGGGTACACAGGCCTACTGGGAAATCTCCAGAGTTCTCTGTAGGGCAGTCCACCCTTGCTAATGTTAACCACTTTTTTTCGGATAGGAAGGAAACAGTACACTTTAAAGTACACTTGAAAGGACATCTTGTATGTGTAGCATTTAGAGTGCTTACTTGGCTACTAATGAAGCAGAGGCATGACCCCCCAAAACACACAATTCACACAGGGTACACGCACACAAAATTACATGCAATGATTCCTACTTTCTTTGTCTTTGCTGCTCGCCACAGCAAATAAGTAGCCCACATTTCAGTATTCACTACTTATTTCTGTGTAATGGCTTGTAAAGAAGAGGGTTGTAAAGTTGGTGAGATTTGTGGACAAGGAATGGTGGCTGGACCAGCTATGCTCAGGCAATGAAAGCCTTTTGACATGGGAAGTGGTAACATTTTTACGCAAACTGAGCCTTCTGAAGTGAGACGCTAAATTGAGGGATTTTATACTCTGAACTGCTTTTCTTTTTCTTAATTTTGTTCTGTTTTCTTTTTGTTCTCTTGTTTTATACAGTGATGATATATGTAATTTAATACGTACTGCTATTTTTATTTTTATTTTGTAATTTTGTGAAAAGTCGAGTTCTTTGACTAAAACACAATAAATTAAAAAAGCAAAGTCCCCATGTTCCCCCCCCCCCCCCCCCCCAGATTTTATGTGTCTCCTATGCCCCTGCTCCATAGTTTATTTTTTGGAAAATATACCCACGTGACCATGCCTATAAATAAATTTCCTTTGCGTTTGTTTTCTATTTAAGTTGTGGTCTTGAGTGGCAACATTGGCAGAAATGTGTCTGGCGTTTGTATGTGTTACACCGTCTGCGCACTACATCTTTGCAGCACATAGTATTGTTTGTCACATCCGATTACTATATTTGAATGGAGTGGTGAAACTGCTGAAGTGAAGCATAAACTGCTAATATCGCCGCATGGCGCATTATAATATCCGGTGTAAAATGGGTTCTATGTGAGCAGATCATTATTACACACTCGCCACCATATTGCCTATAAGTCCAAAAGATAACACGAAAATATGTGTGGGGATTTTATTCACCTCCTCTGACTGAAACTGACAGTGAAACGCGCGTCACGCACTCACAAATCGATTAGCTCTGGCTGGGTGGGGATTGTGTGTGTTAGGGTGGGGAGGCTTGACAGTAAACACCTGTGTGAGAAGGAAGCCTACCCACACGAGCAGCATTGAATACACATTATGTTGTGCGTTCGACACGTGGTTAAATATGGTGGACTATTGCCTGTGTCTTAAATACAGAATATGCCACCCTCCCAGCCATGTGGCGCATGCAGAAAATATATCCACCTGTGTTCATTTGAACCAAACCGCAGTAGAATCAAGGGCCCCAGGATTTGGGTTGCAAATCACATTGTTTGAAAAAAAAAAGGTTATCGCCTATCACTCCTTATCCGCATTCTACCCCACTGATTGTCTATCACTCCTTATCCCTGTGCTACCCCACTGATCGTCTATCACTCCTTATCCCCGTGCTACCCCAACAATCGTCTATCACTCCTTATCCCTGTGCTACCCCACCAATTGTCTATCACTCCTTATCCCTGTGCTACCCCACCAATCGACTATCACTCCTTATCCCTGTGCTACCCCGCCGATCATCTATTACTCCTTATCCCGTGCTGTCCCACCAATCGTCTATCACTCCTTATTCCTGTGCTACCCCACCGATCGTATCTCCTTATCCCTGTGCTACTCCAATGATTGTCTATCACTCCTTATCCCTGTGCTACCCCACCAATCGACTATCACTCCATATCCCTGTGCTACCCCACCAATCAACTATCACTCCATATACCCGTGCTACCCCACCAATCGACTATCACTCCATATCCCTGTGCTACCCCACCAATCAACTATCACTCCATATACCCGTGCTACCCCACCAATCGTCCATCACTCCTTATCCCTGTACTGCCCCACCAAACGTCTATCACTCCTTATTCCTGTGCTACCCCACCGATCGTATCTCCTTATCCCTGTGCTACTCCAATGATTGTCTATCACTCCTTATCCCTGTGCTACCCCACCAATCGACTATCACTCCATATCCCTGTGCTACCCCACCAATCAACTATCACTCCATATACCCGTGCTACCCCACCAATCGACTATCACTCCATATCCCTGTGCTACCCCACCAATCAACTATCACTCCATATACCCGTGCTACCCCACCAATCGTCCATCACGCCTTATCCCTGTGCTGCCCCACCAATCGTCTATCACTCCTTATCCTCCTGCTACCCCACCGATCATATATCATTCCTTATCCCTGTGCTACCCCACCGATTGTATATCACTCCTTATCCCTGTGCTACCCCAATGATCGTCTATCACTCCTTATGCCTGTGCTACCCCACCGATCGTATATCACTCCTATATCACTCCTTATCCCTATGCGACCCCACTGATCATCTATCACTCCTTAGCCCCGTGCTACCCCACCAAGGTGAGGCAGCGCAAGCCATGGCGTTTTTATAAATATTTGTTCAGTGACACTGTTCTGGGGCACCGTGGAATTATTTTGCAGCACGTACATTAATCACAAGCACGCTCGTATGTGGAGGTGTTTTGGGTGGCTTCAAGCTGTATCAGATGGTTGAAGATAGTCTACAATATTATAAGGACGCGTTACATTGCGTAACATAACGCAAACGTCTGCTAGTCTTGTGATTGATATGCATTTACTTAAAAAAATACTTTTTGTATTGCCCCGATTTATCAAATAGCATACTGTAATACACAGCCCTCTGATTAACATAGCCTAATTTACATGTATGGCATGGAACAAAAATCGCTTTCTTCTGCTGTTCCCTGCTTAATTGCTGAGGTGGTGCTTTTTGCTCCCACTTCGGAGAAGCGTTTTTCCCTGAAAACGGCACATGACGTTTCTGCAGGCCCATTCTGTGGGGTGTGGTGGTTTTGCTCCCACTTCGCAGGGACTCCTCTCCCTGGCAACAACCC
This sequence comes from Ambystoma mexicanum, assembly GCF_040938575.1. Classification (NCBI taxonomy): domain Eukaryota; kingdom Metazoa; phylum Chordata; class Amphibia; order Caudata; family Ambystomatidae; genus Ambystoma; species Ambystoma mexicanum. Next base: position 538,884,969 of record NC_090925.1, on the reverse strand, counting down.
GAAAAGGGCACACACTGGGCCTCATTACGATTTTGGCAGTAGCCATGCCGCTATTGGCGGCATGGCTGCCGCCAAAATCGGGTCCGGGTCCGGGTCCGGGTTCCCAGAATGGGGACTTACCGGGCCATTCCGAGTTCGGAGGGCCCAGTAATTCCTCCATCTGGGAACCCGGGCCCGGACCTTCCCCATTGCCATTTCAACTCTCATAGGGCTGAATGGGAATTGGAGAGAGAGTTAACAACGGACCGATTACGACCGGCCTGTTGTTTGCTCCCTCCTCCCCTCACGGGACCGCTCTGCACGTCTGGTGAAACCAGACGTGCAGAGCGGGTCCCGCGAGGTGACCCCGTAATGAGGGGCTACGGGGTTAACGGCACCGACACCTTTACCGCCGCCGTTAACCCCTTACCGCCTCACTTATAATGAGGCCCACTGTGTCTGCAGCTTTGCGTTGTCAATAAATAATGCTGAATTCGGCAATGGCCAGGCCCTGTGCTTCCCCGCCATACTACCAGGAGCCCCCGGGGTTCTCCAAAAGCAGCTCTGAGGCTGACACACCCAACATTCTTAGGCATGCTGCTCCAGCACCGTTATGAATGCTCGAGGACCCGCGATCAGCCTGCGCCCGACGACTGCAGGCTCAGGACCCTTACCGGAGAAGCCTCTGTGTTTGCATTAGCTATCACCCATCGAGGCCGAATTCCTTCAGCGTCCTGACCGGTGAGCATGGTCGATGCGTTTGCACCAAGAGGGGGAACAGCAAGGTGGACATTGTCGAGGAAGGGAGGACTGTGACCCAGACCTCTGAGTACTCCTAATGTACAACAAGCCATCCCACACAGGCCCCGAAAAGGGAGGCCTTCAGCTGTCTCCGTCTCGAAAAGCAGTCACTCTGCAGCTCCAATGCTGAAAGACACACAGACATGTGACATGTGACAGTATTCCTGATTGGGAGAAAATACATTTAACAAGCCACTACTGGATTAAATCCGCATAGTACAACAGGAATTAACACTGCATTGGCTTTCTGTGCCAACCACAAAGACTGCTTCTTGAAACCCCTTTCTTTACTGTAGCAACGCCACCAAAATGCACCAATACCAAAAAGGGGCTCACTATAGGAATGTAACAATTAAGTTCTTTGAAGTTTTAACAATTCTATATGTCTATAAATAAAGGTTCATTGTGTTTGCTGACATTAAGAAATCAGGCTATTATCTAAAGAGGTTGAGGGTTCTAGGTACTTTATGCAGAAAGTGCCAAAACTTGCAAACTGTCTCTCTGACGTTTAGTGTGAGATACACCATGTAGCCCTTGTTTAAACCTACCTCAGCCCTTGACTTAAGGTTTAAACTACCCCAGAAGGTAGAAAATAGATTAGGCTAATTGGTATGTTGAAAGACGTGTTGCATTGTGAAGGCCTCCTAGAGCTGTGGGCTGCATGGGCTACTGTGCTGCATGATTCGGGGGACCATATTGTCACATTGTAAAACATATGTCAGTTACTACATACATTGCAAATTGATATATATTTCAACACATGTGCGTTTGATAGCATAAGCATTAACATAACATAAAACAGCATGAAGAATACACATACAATTGCATGGAGAACTTGGATAATCTCCACCCTCACCAAGTGGCCAAGCAATTAAGACTCTTGGAGGATTTGGACTTTCCCTTCTGCCACACCCTCTTTACTTTTTTGTTCTACACAAACACATGTACGCTGCAAACTCTTGATTTGGGAAGTTTTGTCAGTTGACTCGCTATACCCAGATATTCTCCAGGGTGTTCAGGGGGCGTTTAAAGCGTTATCTTGGAAAATAGCATCCACACTTCAAGGACGGACTAGAGCACATCTCGAGTCTATCATTTAACCATGACATGACTGATTCTAATATCACCAACAAAGTTCTAGACATGCCTACAATAAAAATGCTCGATATTCCGGATGAGTTTTTATTCCCATTTTTCATGATCAACCTTCTAGTTGATCCATTAACAAGGACTTCTTGTATACTCTTACTATCAGAATTATTTGCCCTCCTTCTCAACCCCATTGTAATTTGAATTGTTTACCAGTTCGTTTTGGTCTTACTTCCACCTTCTCACTACTCGTTCTCATCCTTTCCTCCACACACGAGTCTGGTTACCTCTGGCGGGGCACAACACACCACTATTGGGACATTGGGCCTCATTACTAGGACGACGGTAACCTGCCAGTGCTACCGGCAGGTTGCCGCCATCCTCGTAACACCGAATCCGCCGCCTGACTTCCTAGTGCCACCGGAACATTACAAGTCTCGGTGAAGCATGAAGTCAGGCAGCGGATTTGGTGAGCCCCTATTCTCGTGAAGTCCCATAGGACTCCATGGGAATGGGTTCATGAAAGCAGTTGCACCATTGTTAACGGTGCCGATGTTTCCGTGACAACTCTGCTTTCCGGGGCCGTTGCGCCCGGCAGGTATGATGTAACCGGTACCCTTATTTCCAGACCGCCACACCTGGAATGAGGCCCATTAACTCATCTTCTACTATGCCACAAGGCTTCACATGCTGACAGGCTGAGCACGGCTTGAAAGATGAAGGGTCCGTCCTTCCATCAGTTGAAATTATTTTGTTCTGGGGGATCCCCAAGTGAGACCAATTTTCACGCATTCTAAAGGACGCTACTATCATCATGTACATGTGCACATAACCAGGACCTCCACCATTATTACTTAACTCTACTACTGACCCATAGTCATTTACATCGTATTGAGCCGCATAGAGCTGTTCTCCCAATTGAATTGAGCCACCACGAATGAATAATTTAATTGCCTTGACAAAGACCCACAAGGGTCGATACACGTGTTGGCTACAGAACCAAAATCTCTTTGTATTGAATGACTAAGTCTGCTTGTTGTTTACAAATTGGACAAACAAGTCCTAACTTGTTAATTACCCAGCACATGTGTTCAGGGTTCTCACTCTTAGCACTATTGGGACAAGCTGGAAGGGATTTCAATCAGGCACACACCCAAGTCTCGCCCAGCATGTAGTGCACAAATGAAACCCTTATTTACTTTTGTCTATAAGTTCAATATTCTGAATGATATGCCACTTATATCACACCCTTCTCAAAATACGCCACCCTCCCGCCCCCCGGTCACACTGAACCAGGAATCAGGCTAGTTTGGAACAGTAAATTGTTGTTTATTTATTTAGAATTTAAAATCACAATATATTTTTAATAGGTAACAACAATCACCAATGGCTGACAAGAACACTGAATAAAATCATGAATGCACTGTGAATCAGGTAATGAACACAAAAAGAATGCAACAAAGAAAAGAATACTTTTGGGTTGGTTTGGATCAGATGGCACTGTAGTTAGAGGTTCCCCCTGCAACACCCCTCAACCCACCAATAGGCAATTTAAATAGATGTGAGGAGAGAGAAGGTACTCAGGAATAATATAGACCAAACAGAGTATCACTCCCACCTTCCCCCCTTAAACACAAGAGAAAAACAGATTTGACTTTTCAACTGTCAGTATGGCTTTGAAACTGGCTGAGCAAAAACACTAAATGTGGTCAAAAATGCTTAAATTATTATAAATTTCTATGGGAGCCACTTTGAACAGATGCAAGCAATCACAAGCAATGATTTAATCAAAATAAAACAATTGGAATCTCGAAGACAAAGTGGGAAATAATTTAAAGGCAATTCACACGTGTAAAACCTTTGCAAAATGTAAATTCATGGCAAACTTTTACTATGCGATTTTTGATTAAAACGGGTCACTTACACTGTTTCGCAATTTCGTTTCTATCTTCAAAACTGAGGGAGTTATGGAGGTTTTAGTGAGAGGTGTTTTTCGGAAATGAAGACACGAATTTGGACAAGAACTTAAAATATGGATTATGCTTTTACTCAAAACTAGAGCAAGCAGACTAGACACCCAGATTGGGTCGAAGTAAGCCTTAAGACTAATTCATGACTTCAGTAACAGATCCCCAGCGCCTTCCCCAGCGGAACCAAACCAAACACTCGAAGTGGGATTTTTGGATGAGAGTTACACAAATAAAAAGGATTATGAAAATGACGCTTTAGCAAATAGACAGAATAAGATAGCACTAAGATTTTGACACTGTTACTGGTTATGAAAGTAAGGATGCTTCAGAGATTAGGGTGGAACAAGATAAGGCAAAGTATGCAATAGTTCTCTAGCCTCCTGTTAATACTCACAATCCACTTGGATTTAAGATTTTCGGCCTGTCAAGATTCTGGTCAATGGATCAGGTCTATCAGGGAAGGACAGCACATCAGGCGCGGGACAGGATCAGCCAGGCCAGTCATCGGAACTGCACAGGATCTGCCCTTCTTGTTTCTGGATATTTCAGATCAGCGAGATGGCGAGTTCATCAGGCAAGCATTATGGTAGCAAGCCAGATAGTTTCAGGACACTTCCCCACACCACAGCGCTCCACTGGGTTGTAAGGATTAGTGGAGGATTGATTGAGGATTGAGGCATAGCTGAAAATGGTTCAGCTACTGCTTGGCCTGGTGACTGGCATCTGGATCTGGAAGGATGGTAAAGGCTGGATGTTGAATGCTGGATCAGAGTGCTTCGCTGGAATCAGAAGAGAGAGTCTGTCCTATGTGTTGTCAGATTTCCCTATTTATCATGTCAACATGACATCACAAAAATTGGTGCATGGGCCGGTTTAACTAAACTTGCCCCTGTGAACTGGGATTGGATCATTTTGCTGTTTTTCGCACCACAGAGTGAGGCCGCATAGTATAGCAGAGTGGGTCAATACATCCCACAAAGCCTCAGAGCTGTAAGACCACTACAATGGTGATGAGCACAGAGCAAAAGCTTATTAGGATAACATAACATAACATAGTAGAGACGAGGGCCCCAGAGCAGCGTAACAATGCGTTCATAGTGTTTTGTGAAGTAGAATGCATCATAACAAGGCCTAAAGCATAACATAACATGTCATTTTGAAATATATCAATAAGAGCAGATAGCAACAGTGCATTTAAAAGAGGTGGCACAGGGTGAGTTGTTGCAATTGGAAAAGAAGGGGCAGGAGAGAAAGACAGATAATGGGCTAGGTGGAAGAGTTTAAATACTATACCACAGCACAACATAGAATGTACAAACATAGCATGACACAGCATCCTTCAGTATATCCCACCTAATATACCTGTATGAACGGCAAAGTTCAGTAACACGCAAGTCATTGTCCAACCTTACAATCCCTACATAACTATGTGGCACACCCAACAACAGTGCAGCACGCACCACATGGGAGCCCCCAAACAGCAGAAAAACATAACATAGTAAACCCATTGCAATAACCATGTCAGAAAGATGAACCAGACTCCTATTTCAGACCTCCACTTACCCAGTACTTGCAGAATGTACCCGCGCAGGAGCTTGAATTCAGTGCACCATACACACCGGGGATTGATTCAGACACTGAATGCTCCCAAGGGTCCTACAAGCTTGTACCAGCCATTTACTTCAAACCACCAGTCTGGAGGTATCTGAGCTACTGCCTTTTACCCTAGATTAAATCCATTTGTTCCAGCTAGTGGATCCAGGCATCGCTCCATTTCTGAAAGCCAAAATCCCCAGAGATGATGCCCTCAGAGATGTTTCCCGAGACCCAGATCAGACTGCAATGCTGAGGGAGAGGAAGACGCTGGTGCAGAAGGGTGGAATCCTATGTAAGGAAAGCAAAGATGGAAACCGGCTATTACATCACCTGGGGCTACCACAGTGATTCTGCCAAGCTGTATTGTATGTACTCAAAGACAGGCATGAATATCTTGACAGTGGCAGAAATTTTAAATTGGTCTGATCAAGGTTTTTATGGCCTAGACTATCAACAGACGTAGATTACTATTGCCAGCACTGCATCAGGTATGTCACTAGGAAGGCGGCGGATCATCCTGCAGCATATCTTCTTCATCTGCAGAGTTCTGGGCCCATGGATCTCATCTGCAGTGACTTGCTCAAGTTAGAGATTGACAGGCGAGGTGTGCAGAACATCCTCGTGGTGACAGACCACTTTACACGCTAGCGCAGGCTTTCCTCATCAATGGTCAGCGCACCACTACAGTTTCCTGCATGTTGTGGGAGAAATACTTCATGCACTATGTTTAGCTGGCCAGGATTCATTCTGACCCAGGAACGGATTTTGAGTCTACACTCATGAAACAGATGCTGGTGCTAGTTGGCTTAAGAAATTCCTGTACGGGGGGGTGCCCAAGTGGAGAGGCTCCATCACAGCCTCTTGGCATTGCCGGGCACACTGAGGCTGAAGGTCAAGACTAGGTGGCGTTAGCATGTGGCTACCCTGACTCATGCTTAAACTGTACGAAGAATGATGCCACTGCGTTTACACCAGACTACTTGATGTTCATAATGGGACACCCGAATGCCTGCAGACCTGTGTTTTGAAGTGTACAGAGATGGAACAGGCAGTGATAACTATACCAGTTATGGAAAGCATCTCAAACATCAACCAGAGCCATCTCATCAGATTGCCCAGGCTGCTGCGGAAAAGAATGCAGAAGGAAACAATCAGTGTAACGACGCCAAGGTCAGGTATCTCATCAGCCTGCATGATCGTGTATTGATCTGCAACTGGGAAAAGAGAAGATGGAAAAAGCTAGGCGATAAATGGTCACAACCATTCATTGTTCAGCAGTGAAAGGAGAACGTCCTCACTACAAACTGCAAGAGAAAGGGTGGCCAAGGATCATCAAGAACTTGCACCAGAAACACCTATTCCCAGTCTGGGATGAGGTTGACTTGAAACCCGCAGTGACAGAAGAGGCCTCGGCCAAGGGGTCGATAACTAGAAGGCAGCAACTCTGTTCTGACAGACATGAAGAGTAAGGCCCATCATTGGCTCAACCCCCTGAAGCTACTCAAGCTACTGAGACAATGGAGGGACAGCCAGAAGTCAGTGATGATGCCAAGTGCGATCAGTTTGGGGTCTACCATGACCCTTTGCTAGATCAGGTACTAGTGTGGGTTCCTAAACCCATGGATTCAGACCCCACTTCAAGGGAACCTAGACCCCAACCTAAAAGTGTTCCATCTGGGTAAAGGGGGTGACAAAGTCAGTGAAAATGCACACATAGCGGTGGCCTTTGCTGATTATTATGAGGCGGTATATCGAGACTCTAGGGGTACCCTGCAGAGAGACAGCACTATACTTGATATGCTCATTCTACCCCACTTTTCAGAAGAACAGCGCCTGCAGTTGGAGGCCGATGTCATAGAGGATGAAATTGGGGTGGCATTAACCAACTCCACTCTGGAAAAACACCAGGCTCAAAGGGGTTTCCAGTGGAGGTGTGGAAAATACTGAGCACAAAGGTAGTCACCCCGTTATATCATTTATTCCAACATAGTAAACGCGAGGGCATCTTACTGCCAACCTTAGGATGGCTAATATAGTGGTTTCCCCCCCAAAAAAGGAACCCCCTGAGCTTGGTGCCTCCTTTCGACTGATTTCCCTATTGAATGGTGAAGCTAAGATCCTAGCTAAAGTGTTCATGAATCGCCTGCTACTTGTTATCCCATCTCTGGTTCACCCAGACTGAAGTGGATTCATGACAAATAAAACCACTCATATCAATCTCTGATGATTACATTTAGCGATGGAAAGGGCCTCGGTCATTCGTGAACCATTAGCACTCTTGTCGATTGATTTGGAAAAGGAATTTGTTTCTGTATTATGGGACAGCGTATGGGACATTGTCAATACAATGGAGTTCGGGGAGAATTATGTTAGTTGGGTTTGCCTATTATATGCATCACTGATGAAGAATATCTGAGTAAATGGGATAACCTCCAGATCCTTCTCTTGGGCAGGGCATGCGTTAGTGCTGCCCACTACCCCCCTACTGTTCACGCTGGCCAACAAGCCGCTAGCTAAACAACTCAGGACAGACCCAACATTGGTAGATTTTCATTGGCCATCGGGGTTGGAGGATAGGGTTTCACTGTATGCTGATGACTTTCTGATATACGTAAGTATGCCGACTCATGCTTACCCAGTCATGAAACAGAGCTTACAGGAATATGAGACATTCAGTGGGCTCTGGGTAACTGGAGCAAGTCAATACTTTTCCCTTTACCAGGTGAGGAACGAACAATCCCTTCTGGTTGTCTGTATCGGGTGGAAAGGGAGGGCTTTCAGTAACTGGGCATCTATGTTGGGGTAGGGCATGCAGGGCTTCTATCGCAAAATCTTCATCCTATTACAGGATGTTACACATTGGAAGTTCCTCCCGATCACCCTGTTGGGGAAAGCTGCCCTATTTAAGATGCTGACATTGCACAGATTCTTGTATATTTAGCAAAATGCCCCCCTACTGATACCTAGAATAACAAAGGGCTCCTGGCTCTGCCCCGATCTGCCCAGTTAGGTTTGAAAACCAGCCACCAGAGAGCAGTGACACAGGTGTTGTATGACTTCTGATCTGTGATTTATACGATATCCAGCGAGTATTCTAGCCATTTGAAGGCGCTGTGACCAATCTATCCGCACAGAAGATATAGTCGCAATCGCAACCCAGTAATAGGATCTTGGGACCACCAAATCAAGAAACTTCTACCTTCAAACTCAGATAATGAAGGCTTTCGGGTGAAGCATTAAAACAATCCCCACGACCAGGTTCTCCCATACTCAGCACAGGAGACCCGCCACCGACCTAGTCCGTAGCAAAGTTAAGCATTCGGCAAAGAATCGTAGGACACCCTGAATTCCACCAGCTTTTGTGTCCTGATGAAGGCATACCTCATGTCAGCCTCACTAAAGAGCAGATAACTGGCCGAAACACAGTAGTATCGACTACAAACTTGTATATATAGTGTGCACTGTTTACACTGTCAATTGAGCACTGTTTATTTCCTGCATTTCACGTACATGCCATTCGTTCAACACACCCTTTTTCTTAAAAGGGACAATACATGTTTTCCCTGTATTCCAATCCAGCTAATAGAACTGGACAAAAAACTTAGTATTATGTACAAAGTCTATGTTATTAAAGTGTGGCCTACCCTACAAATGTAATCGTCAAGATTATTATTATGCTTTAATAAATATTGGGGCAAAACATAGGTGTTTGCCAACAATCTCACCAAGAGCAATATTCTCTTTTGGTCTGGGCAACTTGATGAATGTGTGTGGCTCTTAGTGACCCTGATCCCTTTATTATATAACCCCTACTGATACCTAGACAAGAGTCCAAGAGGATTGACAAAGCCCTTATAGAACTGCTGTGGAGAGGGAAACAACCATGGGTGGCCCTTAGTACACTACAGAGCTCAGTATGGAAAGTTGGCATTGGGCTGCCACATATTCAATGATATTACTGGGCTAGTCAATTGGTGTGTGTTACTGCACATGGGGCAGAGCTGGAGTGGATTGAGGGGGGCAGACTCATGGACATCCTATACAAAGGTTCTGGGCTGACTTCCCTCCCATTGATGACAGAACAAATGATACGGAAATGGAGGGACACTCACAAACGTATCGGCTGGGGTATCAAAATTTAGTGCAGCCACTTTAGGAAAATGTGCAAATACAACAAATGAACACATTTGAAGCATTTACAGTATGGATATCTGCCAATATCCAGACACTGAATGATGTGGTGGTAGAGGGACTTTCTTGAGAGGGAGGGGAGCGTCCAAAGAGACCATCTCCTGGTGCCACTTCTCACTGCCGCGGGCCGGGGTCTCATTCATTGGCGCTCCCCACCCACCGTTCATAGCTGCCTACTGGGCTACATCTGCCACAGTGATGGAGCTCCACACACTGGATCGGGAACGCTGCATGAACATGTTGTCTTGTCCCCTTCCAAGGCATGCCTCAGAGACTCTGCGTTGTGGGATGTTTTAACCCACACATCCAAGCCCTACAACAGTACTGTGCATTGCTGGCAGCAGAAACATCAGAATGGCCACTGGAAAGCGTGCTGCCCGCTCAAACCCATCCAAAAATGTGCAGTAAAAACCTGAAAAATAGGCTGCCATCCACTTTTGCCTATCTTAGTGAGCACAGGAGATCACTGCAAAAAAAACACCATTGGGCTACCCACACAGTAGCCTGAAACCAGTTGGAAATAGCAATACTGATTGCCAAAAGCAACCCAGAGCTGTTTGAGAATTCATTTTCTTGATTGACAAAAATGTGCTAAAATCATGGCTCACAAATCACCAAAAAGATTCAAGCTTCTTGTTGGGTGTTCCACATTACTCTACCGCAAGAATCCACATCAATACAATGTCAGCAAGAATCATATGCTATCAAGTAAAATCCCCTTTTTGAAAGATATTGATGTAAAGACAGCTGTCAAAAATGGGTGTAGTCCGTTGCTCACCTCTACCAGAAAGCCGGCGTATTAAAATAATTCCTTGTAAAAACTGAACAACTGAACCCAAACTACGCCAAAGAAATACTGGCTATCAGAATCCTAAGGGGTAGAGACAATGTAAAACTATATTCTGAAATGACTTGAAGGAAGCAATTGTTTAATGTATGTATTAAAAATGTGGGTTATATTGTAAGAAAAGACAAATTGTAACATTGGTTGCAGGGTTAAGAAGTTTCCCACACTGGGAACCCTTCACACCTGGGGCCTCCCTACCAACAGGACAGGAGATCGCATGGACATGTTAATCGAAGGGAGGAGATTTCCCCTGCTGGCAGGAAAAAGAGACAATGGATTATTTCAGCTGAATAGAATATGCTGATTTGGGTGTAACTAGTCAAACAACTCCTGGCAGGAAACAGGCCATGTGACCCCTGAGTCAGAGCCAAGTTCTGGGGGGGGGCGGACCAGACTGAGATGTGAATTCAATTGAGAGCAAATATATGTTTTATAAAATTGCAATTTACAAAGTTTACCAAGCTGACAGAAATGTCAAACTTGGAGATTCTTAAAATGTCAAATTCGCTCACAGTTCAAGACTAAGCTGGACGCCGTGTGATGTTCTGAGACCAAACCCCGTAATTATTAATATTGTAGCTGCAGTGTTTATGCTAGAAATGTAAAAATCTTACAGTAATATGCTCCGAGAGGGTGTGTATCTCCGTGTAAAAATTAACCAAAAACAAAAATAAGTCGTCATTTCTGAACCCAAGCTTGTAGGAACATGGGGCTTGAACAGGGACCTGCCTTAATTCATCTGTGAGGTGTACATGTATTCTCAACAACTTGTGTATCTGGGAAATATGTTTTTATGAAAAATTGATTTTCTAAGTAAAAGCAAAAGGGAGTTTCTTCACTAGATTGTAAAACACAGCATCACTCTGACTCGTTCTGACATGCTAATCCTTTCTCCAGTCAGGTCACAGGGAATTCTTTGACCTATGAAATCCTTAGAGGGTTGGGCATGTAGAATCAGCCTTCCCACCCACTTTGAAAACACATAAAAAGAGACTGCTCAGGACAGGTGGCACACACTCATTTTTCCACTTCAACTGATTCCAGCGCAGAAATCTGCCGGACCAGATCCAGACAATATCCAGACTCCAGATAGATCCAGAGACCAGACTCTAGAACCAAACTCTTAAACCTGAAGCAAAGGCCCAATCCCAAAAGCTGAATTCTTTTCAACAGGCATTCAGGATCTTTTGCAACCTGATTCTAACCCCTAAAGCTTCCCAGGGGCGCCTCAAAATCCAACAGCCTGGCTGAGCTGTTTTGCTGTTCTAGCTAAGAACCAACCCTATGCTAGAACCCAGATCCAGACCCAGAGAGAGCAGTGCTGTATCCAGACCCGTCAGACCCAGACCAGAGGCCGTGCTGTAAGCAGAACAAGCTCCTGAGACCGTCTGGTGGCGAGTGAAGTCCAAGCCTGACCAGATCGGTGACGAGGCCCATTTCCATTCCATTCGAAAACTAGGAGTGAGTATCTAGTCTAGAACTTTACAGAACCAATCTCTTAGTTTAAAGTAATATTATCCCATCCATTTCCACCTGTCCAAAACTGCATATAGAATTTTGTGTCCATCCTGGTGATTTCAAATCTGTAAGCGCCATTTGTCAATACTGAAATCTTAACTTTATTTCTGAAAATCTACCTCCACAAAAACTTCTATATCTTTTGAACCGCACGTCCTAGAAGCGAAAAAGATCCTCAGCTTTTCAACAAACCCAAAACGACATTCCAATTCCTTATAGTTTTCCCATAATCGCGATTTACGCATGCGGAAAAAGTGCAGCGAATTACAATTTAGCTCCATTTCACCACATTAAAAATAGCTGCTTCTTGCTCTAAAATGCTTAGATTCGTTTTCAACCGGGTAATCACTCCAGAATCATTGCTAGTGTTGACCTGAACCAATCTCAAGTAACTTTCACTCATCCTGAATCTCCTTTAGTGAATTAAAATCATTTTAGCATATTTTTCCATCCATTGCAATCACATTCCAAAGCGTTTTGAACTATGTTTTAAAATCATTCCTGTGTCTCTCTAAGCTTGCTGGGGGAACTGGAATTGAACTACATTCTTGAAGGTATTCTTGAAACCTGTGTACCCTCCTTCCCATCTCTTCATACTGCATAGTGGGGGGAGTGAGTAGTCACAGGGGAAAAAGTGATTATATTATCTTCTGATTGAATTCATATCAAGTTTATTTCTGTGCTGCATTCTTTCCCATCTTGCATTTCCTTGAACCATAAAAGTATTTGCTGCTACCTTATCCTTCCTATTCCTACTCCTAAGTGATTAAAGAGATTGTCAATTTTGTAATATTACCCATTGTTGATTAACATCCATATTCATAAGTGTGCTATTCAGATATTATTTTGTTCTTAAAAGTGTGATATATATATATATTGTTTAATTATTCAAATAAATCTTTTAATTTGCAAAACAAACCTACTTCTTGGCTCAGTGAGGTCAGGGGGGATTCAAAGAGAGGGGCGTTATATAAGGGTTCATCATCCAGATTTAAGAACTTTGACATAAAAAAAAATATAAATAAGGGCTTCCATTGGGCATCCCAGACTAGGCATTGACTAAGTTGGAGTGCTGAATTGAAGTCACTTACAGCGTGCCGCTGCTGGCATATGCGATGAGTATTGATGAAGGGACAGGTACCCCCCCCAAAGCTGCTGAAATCCACACCAGGCTTCATCTGACATATGCAGCCCTGCTCACAATATATATACCCCCCCCCCATGCTGCTGCTGAGTTGTTATGCTGCCCATGACATACACAGCCCACCCTTCAAAGACTTAGGGGTCCACCCGCCCACATATTGCTGCTGCTCTGCATGCCAGCTGACCACCTAGGAGTAGAAACAAAGGCCTGCCACAAGAGACAATTCTGGCCAGGCTAAGTAAGGTTGCTAGTATGCAGTGTAAAGGGCACTTTAAAAGAGATCCCTATTTTTAAGGACTATTCTTGGTATCCACCATTCAAAGTGATGTGAGTCAGTGTGGTGTCACTCATTGCTTTGAAGGTAAATGTGCTGACTGGGTTCTTCTTTTCAATTTCCATTCCAGATATTGAAGGTCTCTGTCCTAAATTGAGTTTGATTGCTCTGGTCATCCAGTATTTATAAAAGAGCAAGACTTGTGGAAAGTTCCTGCTGGTAGTTTGGGACCACGGTCATGTAATTCAAAAGGGCAACCCTACGGAAGGCATTTGGTGCTCTCTTTAACTTTGTTACTCAGGTTTCATCTCCGATTTCCCAGGGTGTTTGCCTTCTAGGGTGTGTTTGATGCGTGAACGTTCTTTTTCCATTTAGCAGAGTATGATTGGCGAGTCTGTTCGAGTGCGCTTGAGAAATAAAGCCTGCAGTATCTGTGCTATTTTCCTGCTGCTTTTTTATCTTCTTTTTTTTGGCTTAGCAGAACTGAACCTTTGCAATATTTGCAACCTTGGCAGATGCATCAGCCAATGAGGTTGTTCCAAAACCCGATCCGAATCTCACGATCCCAGTTCAGTTTTGGAGCAAGCCGCAAGTTGCATGCACCCACTGGTCATCCTCCCTGCCACTCGCTGACGCTTCCCTTATCGATCTGTTTCCCCCTGATGCTTCCTAACCTCCTCTTATCTCAGGCTCTCATGTGTCTGATGACCCATGATGTGCCTTGCCTCGTCTCACTGCCCGGCGTGGGCCACCACAGAAATGTTGAGTGGCTCTGTACTGAGCCTTGTCCTCCATTTCCATGGTGGCAATGTTAGGTGAGGATGTATTTGTTAGAACTGATTTGGTGGGTGGGGAATGTACAGGGGCACTGGAACAACATCATTTTTTCCTGGGAATCTATCATAAATGCCCAGGAAAAATTATATATATTTTTTATTTAAACGGATGATATATGTGCTATTACATGGCTTATCTGGCATTTTGGGACAGCAGTGTAGCCATTTCTTACTGTGGCATGCCTTTTTTTAATTTGGCATCTATGATAAAGTAAGCATGCTAAAGTTTTATGTGGGTAGACTGGCATTTTGGCGCATCCGTTCTAGCCATTTCTTACTGTGGCATGACTTTTTCTGGCCTTTTTAATTAAGCAAATATGATAAGTGATATTACGTGTCTAGACTAACCTACATTGTACAGCTAGCTTGAGCATGTTTTCTTATTGTGACATTGTATTATTAAAGCCAAAGCCAACAGGAGTATGCTCTTACGCAGAGATACTGCCATATATTGGTAGAGCCAGCATGGGCATGTTTTCTTATAGTATCATTACTACAAGTAGACGTAAACAAGCAAACATGAGCATGTTCTTCTATAGGAATGCTGGCATATGTTGCAGCCAGCATGGATCTGTATGGGCACATCAAGCATGAACATGTTTTTGGCATATATTGTTGGCAAAGGCACCATGTAAATGCATTGGGAAATGTTCATATGCACGGTTGGTGACTGGCATCTATTGAATTTCTGGACTGGAGTTACTCCACAAAACCAATTGAAAACTGTCTGGCTTTTTGCACAATTTTTCACAGAATATGCGTTGTATAATGCACCATTTTCACCCATTTTTAAAAAGGTTTTCTCAGGGGTGGAGGGCCTCTCAGGCTTCCTTGCTACGCTCAGTTGCTCTGGCATATTTGTGGGAAACATGTACGCCCTTCCAATTAAAAAATTCACTAGCCACCACTATTAGGGAGCGCAGCTCAGTGGTCCCTTGGTAGGTTTCTGTTATGAAGTACTTGAAATGTATGTATGGGCAGGATGAGCTGAGAGAATGTTGGTGTGCTGCAGCAGAATCTTTGGGTGTGAATGTTGTGTCAAGGTTCCAATAAGAGTCAATTAGGAGAAGCTAACCTGGGTAATGGGACCCAGTGGTTCGCTCTGTAACATCTTGAAGTAACATATAATTAAGCTTAACTGAAGGAACCCTGCATGTCCAAGGAGGCTACTTTGTATCAATGGCGGTGAGGATTTCTTCCAATCAGTGAAAGAACCACGCGTGCAAAGAAAAAGAAAAGAAAACATGAAGATGAGCAGTCTGCTGAAGGGGGAGCAGCAGAGAAGGAGAGGAACCACTGCCCCCAAGAGAAGTAAGTCCCATCACCCAGGGAAAAAGGAAGGGGAAGATAAACCCCAGACTTCACCCAGTCGAGAAAGGAAGCATAACCACAGTGAGGCACCCAGGAGAAAGATAAGGGGAAAGTGATGAGACCCCTAGGAAAAGAATCAAAGTCCCAGCTCCCAGAAGAAGAAAGTGAGAGAAAGAGCCCGCCCCAATCAGATATGTAGAGGGTCAGCGACCCAAGAACAATAACCCCGTACTGCGTAGGGGCAGCGAAGAAGTGGACATTTGGCCTTGTAAAAGTGAAGGAGGGGAAGCAGAAGCCCGCCTACAAGGGTACAGAAGCCCTGCCCAACTCTGCCCAGCTACAATCCGTAGTAGAGTAAGGGAGGTCTAAGGGCCCTAAGGAGCAGGTGCTAAGTGACAAAAGAGCAAGAGAGGTTCCCCTGATGTCAGTCAGGGGGGGTTACGTCTGGTTCACAATAGAACGCTCCATGTCATGACATTGGGAAGTGAATGATAAAGGAGAGCCGGTCAGGTTTGCAAGTGCTGAGCAGTAATAGGCGCACAGTATTAACATTCCGCATCCAGTACCAGCGCAACATGGGGGCCAGACGTCGTACCTCATAGAATTGTGGCGCGTTGTTAGATGAGTCTCCTTCCCTGGTCCCGATATGAATGATGACGTCAATGGCATGCTGAGGGATTCAGCGAACACAACTGTGACATTACACTGGAAGTGTTCTGTCCCTCAATGGGACCGTTGGCCGCAAACTGTGCGCTGGTGAAGTGCTTTAAGGAAAGGATCCCCCCCCCACCCAGCGTTGGGAATACCGTGATGTATCCAGAAGGAGCTGTGAGGAAAGCTTTAATGTAAAGAACCCTTCAGCTCTCAGGTGCTGCACATAATATGAGGGAGGTCCCGTTGAATCGGAACAATAGGAAGCGCCAGCTTCTGAGCGGACCTCCATGGACTCAGCCAGCGGTTGGAATCGAAGAAATTAGTGAAAAACTGACGTTCATGTTCCGTGTGGTTGCCCGCAGCAAACGTGTGTGCAATGGATATCAGGAATGAAATTGATGTTGGAAGAAGCAAGAGGAGCAGCAGGGGCGTTGCTAGGGGGGGGCTAAGGGGGCTATAGCCCCTGATCTTTTGGTTGTAGCCCCGGATAGAATCTCAGGAGCTACAGCCAAAAGACTAGCTAGCCCCCAGTCCCGACAGTTCCGACATCAGCTTAGCCCTGGGTCTTTTCCAGACCTAGAAACTCCCCTGAGGAGGAGTATAGTTTTGCTCGACTAACTCCGTCATGAGCCATTTATTTTGTGCTTAAAAACCCTGCTCTCGAAGAAGTATTTTGTCCTGTGGATCTACGAAGCGGATGGTTAGGCAACGGCGACGAGTTGTAGAGAGTTGTTTTTTTTTTACCCTGTGGCATCGATAGTGCATAAGCCAACGAGGGAAATGATGCCGGATCAGATTGAGGTACAGCCCGAGCCTGCCAAGGGTGAAGTTATGCGTGGTGAACAGGGAACCACTGCGCAGATATAACCTGATGCCACAGGTGTTATGATTTCTTTGCTGACACTTTAACAGTATGCTTCACTGGTGGTGCAAATCTACTGTCAGTATATGTTTAGTTAAGTGTATGCCTTATAAATAAGGTGTACTATAGGTAGTGAAGTTTGAAATTGCACATATTTGTTGTGGATTTGTATGGGATATTGGAGGCCCGCGCAGTGTAAGCGAAGTGAAGTTAATAGATGTACATACATGTATTTATGTAAATGTAACCCTTGGAGGAATTGCAGGTTAGAGGTGCTTGGCATCTATGAACCTTTAGGAAATAAAGTCATCGAGTTAATAAGGACAAGAGAAGTGCATGAAGTGTGTCTGGAGTGGCGAGAATGGAGAGCCTGTGTAAGTGGGCTAGATATAACGTTTTGAGGAGTTGCAGGTTTAGAGGTGCAAAGCACCTATGGATTTATAGAAGTTTGTTTGTTTGTTTGTTTAGAATTTATTGTGCGCACCGGACCCTGGGGTATAAGGGCGCAGAAAGTAAGAATATGTACAGCTTAGAGCATAAGTTACAGGTTACAGTTACAAGTTACAGACATTACCAGTTACAGACATTACCAGTTACAGGTGCAAGTTTACAATACAAGTTTACAATCGTATGGTGCAGATACTGTGTAGCAAACAGGCGTGAGCATTATCATGGGTTCAATTAGCAGTTGCTGTCGTTAGCCAGTTGATTACAATTTGCCTAAATTTGGAAAAGGAGTGTTCTAGCCTCGCAGTAGTGGGTAATTCGTTCCACAATTGAGCAGCTTTGACTGGGAAGCTAGCTCCGCCTATGGTGGTCAGTTTAAAGCGTGGTACTTGTAAGCGATTGGTGTAAGCAAGTCTGGTTTGTCTTGTGGGGTGTGTTCTGGTGAATCTGTCCTTAAGATATTGGGGGGCTTTGTTGTGTAGGGATTTGTATGTGAGAGATGCAGTTTTGAGTCTGATTTTCTCATGGGTGGAGAGCCATTTGTGTTTCCTTCTTATTACTGTAATGTGTTCTCTCCTTGGGATGTTCAATGCCGCTCGGAGGGCCTTGTTTTGCTGTATCTGGATTTTGTTTATGATAGATTTAGTGGCTCCTATGTACAGTGCGTTACAATAATCTAGTTTAGAGATGATAAGGACTCTGGCTAATGTTAGACAACTGTGCTGGGAAAGGAATTGTTTTCCTGCTCTAATGAGCTTACATGTGTAGGCTGTCGAGGAAGCTAGGGAGTTTACCTGTTTGGAGAATGATAGGGTAGAATCAAGGTAGATGCCTAATGTTTTAACTTCTTTGGCAACTTGTATGCAGTTCCCATCTATGATGAAGGAAGAGTAGTTTGAGCTTAGTTTTTTAATGAGGGGTGCGGTGCCTAGGATAAGAAGCTCAGTTTTATCATCGTTCAGGCATAGGCCATGGGTTGCCATCCATGCCTGAACGATGCTGTATATTTTGTTCACCATTGCTAGATCTTTTTCGTAAACCCCTGTGAGTGGGAGGAGGATCTGGGTATCGTCAGCGTAGTTGGTATACCTGATACCCAGATGGTCCAGATCATCAAACAGGGGCTTAGTGAATATGTTATATAGCGTTGGTGAAACGCATGATCCCTGTGGCACACCGCAGGTAATAGGGATGGGGTCTGCAGCTGCTATAGGTGAGAAAACCCTCATGGTGCGGTCACTGAGGAAGGATTGTATCCATGCTATAGCCTCAGTGGAGAAGTGTGCTGCTGAATCTAGGTGGTTACATAGGACTTTATGGTCCACTAAATCAAAAGCGGCCGATAGGTCTAGTAGCAGGAGGAGTGCTGGTTTTCCAGAATCTCTTACTTTGTCTATTTGGGCTTTCAGGTCAATCAATGCAGTTTCTGTACCGTGAAGAGGGCGGAAGCCAGATTGTCGGGAGCCTAGTAGTTGGTTTTGTTCCAGGAAGCTCTGGATTTGTATATATGCCACCTTGTCCAGTATCTTCAGAAGGAACGGTACCGTAGTAATAGGTCTATAGTTAGTGGGTATAGTGGGGTCTAGAGTAGCCTTTTTTAAGAGTGGGAGCACCCAGGACTCTTTTAAGTTACTGGGGATAATGCCTGTGGTAAAGGAGGCATTAATTAACTTGGTGATAAATGGTGCTAGATCTCGTGCGGCATCTTTGATGAGTTGTGCTGGACATAAGTCTCCTTTGCAGTTGGACGGTTTTAGACCGAGTATTACTTTCTCTACTTCTAGTATGGAGACTTTGGAGAAGTGGAATTGCGTAGTGGGTTTGGAGTTAGGAAGTGTCTTGATAGGCGGTAATATATTGGGTGCTAGGGTCTCACGTTTTAGTTCTATTTTCTTTTGGAGGTTTCGGACTTTGTTAGAGAGGGCTTGCTGGATTTCGGAGCACCACTTTTTATCTTTAAGACAGTTGTCTTGAGGTGTTATTGGGTTTTCCAGTTCTCTGAGTATGGTGAACAGTTCTTTAGTACTTGATTTGGCTTGTGTGATTCTGTTATTGTAGGTCTCTTGTTTAGCTAAGATGATTTCTTTTTTGTAATGAGAAGAGATTTTAGCTAATTTCAGTTTATTTTCTGGGCTGGGGTTAATTTTCCATGTATTTTCCCATTTCCTTTTTTCTAATCTCAGATTTTTTAAGAGAGGGGTGAACCAGTTGTTCAGGTGGTTCTTTGGCTTGCTGTTTCTGAGCTTGAGTGGTGCGATGTTGTCAAGAGTTTTGTTCATGATATTGTTAAATTCTTCCACTAGGCTGTTAGTTTTAAGGTTGTCAGGTAGAGCGTCCAAAGTGGGCATGATGCCGGGGAGTAGTTTGTCTAGTGTCATGTTTTTTTTGTTTCTGGTAAGTGCAGGAGGTGCACACGGTTGTTGCAGTTTGGGGGTGGCAGTGTCCAAGGAGAATGAGATTAGATGGTGATCTGACCAGATTTGGGGTGAGATGGTGAGAGTGGCTATAATGCAGTTGTGGTCAGCAATCCAATCAAGGGTTCTCCCTTTGATATGGGTGGGCTCAAGCACTCTTTGTGTGTAACTCAGTTCTGTTAGGGTGTTGGAGGCTGCTGTGGCTTGTAAGTCATTGATATCATTAAAGCCAATATTGAGGTCGCCTAGTAATATTGATTGAGTAGTATCTTTAAGGTTTTCTGATAGGATGGTAGTTAAGTCTTCTATGAAATTCTTGATTGGACCTGGAGGTCTGTATATCAAGTGAAGGTTAAGGGTTTGTGAGTTAGCTGTAGGTGTCTTGGTGGACATTATCTCACAAGATTCAATGGTTGGTGAGGGGGTGAGTCTCATCTGGAGTTTAGTTTTGACGATGATGGCTAGTCCTCCACCTCGAGCTCCGCACCTATCCGATCTGAGGATAGTATAATTATTGGGCACGGCTAGGGATAGTGCTGGGCCTGATGCCTCATGCAGCCAAGTTTCTGTAATGGCTAGGAAATCGTAGTCTTCTGTCAGGATAACTTCAGATATTTCTATGGCGTGGGCGACTAAGGATCTAGCGTTTATTAAGGCTCCTTTGAGTTTAGGTGTGCGGTTAAGATGTGTAGTAGTATTTTTTGCAGCATTGGGAGTGGCAAATGTTTCTTTGTTAGTTTGGTAGTTATTGTGCTTAACGTGGTTATGGGTGAATGGTTTGCGAGTAGGTTCTCGAGTGGTGTTAGTTTCGTATTTGATGAGCGGATCAAAGATTCTGGGTAGTCTTGCTCGTAATCTTAGGTTTCTGTCAGCTATGTTATATTGTGTAGTGGATTGTTGTATTGTAGTTGCTATAAGAGGCGACATAGTGAGATGTTCCCATGGGGCGAGTGAGGCAAGTGAGGAGGCCAGGTATACTAGATAGGATAGTATAAGGAGCATTGTGTAATGTGTAAGCGTCCTGTATCTGGATAGGTGGCTAGAGTTTTAGTTATGGTATAGTGCAGGCAGAGTAACTGCTAAGTCTGCTATGTTGTTATCTAGAGAATGAGGTCAGGCACATAGTGTTAAATTGCAGTAATCATAGGGCTCGTACAGATGGCAGTGTGGTGAATATATGGCCATGGGCAACACAATTGCTATAGTCTATGAGCGACCAAAGGGCACAACACAATTACTGTGGTCAATGAGCGACCAAAGGGCACAACACAATTACTGTGGTCAATGAGCGACCAAAGGGCACAACACAATTACTGTGGTCAATGAGCGACCAAAGGGCTCAAAATTAACAGATGTTAATAGTAAAGTAACTATTAATTAGAGTTGAGGTTGTGTAAAATAGGAGCATATTAGTGTTAGAAGTTAATAAGATTCCTTAAGTGAAGTTGGCGTGATTGGATGAGTGTGGAATGACGTCCCGCTAAGTAGGAATATAGCGCCTTCTGTGAGTGAAGGGAGGGTATGGTGTCCCACAGAGTGGAGGGTAGCGCCTTCCATGTGCGAGTGTGGGTGTATGGTACCCCTCAATGTTGGAGTGTAGCGCCTTCCGTGAGTGAAGTTAGTGTATGGTGTCCCACAGAGTGGAGGGTAGCGCCTTCTGTGTGTGAAGTTATGGGTGTGTGTGTCCCAGTAGATAGGTGGGTGCAACGTCCGACAGGGATTGGAGGGTCGCACCTTCCACCTGAGAAGTGAAGTAATGTATTCCGTACCAAGCTGATGTAGGCACATCTCGAGATGTTTGAAGAGTGCTTCATGGAAGTCAGCAGATGTAGAGAGGGGAGGACGCCCTCCGCATACGGATGTGAAGTAGGTTGGTGGGGGCGCTCTCCAGACTTTTATGAGTTGCATCTCTCATTAAAAAGATGCATAGTCAGTGTGTGCCCTCATGTTTCCCTGTGTCGTTTTGTGAGTGTGTGTAGAGAGGGAGATGTGTTGTGATGTGCTTTATGTGTGCATGGTGTCTTTGGAAGAAAGGGAGATGTGTTGTGAAGTACTTACAATGTATGTATGGGTAGGATGAGCTGAGAGAATGTTGGTGTGCTGTAGCGGAATGTTTGGGTGTGAATGTCGTGTCAAGGTTTCAATAAGAGTCATTTGGGAGAAGCTAGCCTGGGTGATGGAACCCAGTGGTTCACTCTATAACATCTTGAAGTAATTTATAGTAAAGCTTAACTGAAGAAACATACCTGCGTGTCCAAGAGGCTACTTTGTATCAATTTCTAATTTCCCTGTAAATCGAAATGCTTTCCTTCAGTCTTGGATTTTTTGGGCTGCCCATTTGGAGAGATCAACCAGATATCTCCATTTTACTAAAGCGTGACTTGGTGGCGCAGGCAATAGAGTAGTGGTTGAAGATTTGACCCTGCCCGGTCTCATTCAGTTAGTACAGTGATTAGCCGAGAGTAGCAAGCATAGCAGTTCCTGCAGCTACTCTGTTTGCTGAGTTTGCTGAGTCTGTCGTTGCTGCTTGCTTTTTGAAGGTGGACCCGGCTTTGAAAATCTCTTATTCCGCTCAGCGGAGCTGAGCGAAGTGGAGAGCAGCAAGAGTAGCAGTCTCTGCAGTCCGTGCAGGGCTGCAGGGGCCGAGGGGCTACCACTACAACTGTTCGCCGCCAATAGCTTTTTGCTAAAATGACTGACTTGTGCGATGGATTTTTGTTGAAACGACTCCTCTTGTAGTGCATTGCAGCTCTAGGAGGGGGAAAGAGTGGAACAAAAGAAACGGAGGAACAGAGATATGGAGGAACATGGGGAGAGGAAAAGACACTTGTCTCCCATCTCAAACAGCTAGGCCTTCTGGTCGCGACTTGGATTGCCGGCTGTCCTTTGAGGTAGGAACTGAAGGTTTGCTCCACCAGTGCCAGCGTGTATTTGAACCTCTCCACCTACCATCCCCCTCATTCCCTTCACTAACCAACTGACTATTACCTCTGGGGATATAAGATCACTTAAACGATCCATATGATATGTTGCAAACGCCCCCCCCCCATACTAGACACCAGGCAAAGCATCAGGAACAATCGAATTTGCATAATTTGAATCAAACACGCAAGGTCGGGGGTCTGGGAACCGCATATCTTGATTCTATTTTTGTCTCTAAGGATTTGTATGAATGGTTAAATTCTCTGGACGTTACCCCTTTGGATAATAGTGACCATTCCATCCTGACCCTTACCTTTTCGGGACGGGTCAAGAAACTGTGGATGCACCTAGGGACCTACTGCAGGTTAACCATGGGGGGACTGACTAAGACTTGTCTAAGGAAGTGAGGGATGTTACCTCTAAATTACAAAGGATGTTGGAGGCTGACACCAGGGTGGTTGACTACTATAGTGTATTCCTGGAATTCCAACGGAAACCAAACTCTGGAGGCAACACTTTTCAAACCTGGTAACGAGAAAAATGAAAAGAATATTAAGATCAGACCTGCAATGTGTAGATCGCCAGCAAAATGGGGACAAAAAGATGTTAAAAAAGAAAAGAAAACAACACTACAGAAATGGCCTCTTAGCCGCTAAAGCTAAGCGTTTCCAAGTGGATGCTGAAACTATAATGAAGGCTGTCAACGTTAAGAATACTAGAGATCTATGGAAATTACTCAACAATAATGCCACATTCCAACTGGCTTCTCTTTCACCTGCAGTCCTCGAGAAGGTAAAGATCTGTTATTTCACCGACCTCTTTGCCTGATCAGATCAGCTAGCCTCTATGAATTCCAAAAGATACTCCATCCCTTGGTCAATTGAATTTGACAGAGAGGACATAGTGGAACTAATAACTAAATGAAACCCTTCAATGGGTGGAGGGCCAGATGGCCTAAATAACAATGTCCCCAAAAATCCAGAAGAATGGGCTGATTTCTGCATGATTTTTAGGCAAGTACTTTCAGCCAGACAGATTCCTCTCTCATGGAGGACAGCCCTGATCGTCCCTATATATATAAAAAAAGGTTAAAGGGACAACCCAAGGAACTATAGACCTATTGCCCTGCTAGATACCTTGGGGGAAATCTTTGCTTCAATTTTATTAAAACACCTGAATACATGGGTGCATATATCAGGACATAGTGATATACGACAAGCAGGATGTGTTTCAGGTGTGGGAACCAGTTTGAACCTTTTTCTGCTAAATGTCCTTAAAGTAAGAGCACTTAAAAACAAACAGAAGGTTTAGCTAGCATTTTGTAGATCTGGTGCAAGCATTTGATAGTATCAATAGAGAGAATCTATGGAGAAAGCTATTAGCGTGGGCATGCCCTCCACATCTTTTGGAAGCCATTATGAGTCTCTACTCGGGTACTACCATTCAAGTAAGAATGACTGCTAAAGGTCTTCTTTCAGGTGCAATTCCGCTCCTCAACTTTTTTTGGGCACTTTTAATGAAAAGAAATCTACAAAAAATGTAAATCTTTAATTTATTTTGTGTATTCAGGTGAAATACATGGTGTACAACTGCTGCGCTTTCTGAGCAATTTTGATTGTGCATCTTGCATTGGGCACAAAGTTTAACCTGTGCTGAGTTCTTGGGATATGCATGCATTTGGCACCATGCAGTGCTTTCAACATGGCCGCCCAGGCGTCTGCAACGTTTGAGGCAGTGTTTCATTGCTGCCTTTCCACAACCTTGTCAGGGATTGGCAGGGGAGCTACTTATTCAAACTGATGAGTGACCAGCAGGCTTTAGCCGGCCCCTTCCCAAAGGCCCACTTCTAAGGCCCCTGTCAGCTTCCCTGTCCACTGACCGGGATTCTACATGACGCAACTACCACAGCCTGACCCTCCCTGGGGCTGACAGCTCACCCAGCTATGGAACTGGACTACATAGATTCTCTTACCTCTCTTTCTATTGGTTAGTTCCCTCCTTCTGCCTACCCTTTCGATTTCAACATGGCCGCCCAGGCGTCTGCAACGTTTGAGGCAGTGTTTCATTGCTGCCTTTCCACAACCTTGTCAGGGATTGGCAGGGGAGCTACTTATTCAAACTGATGAGTGACCAGCAGGCTTTAGCCGGCCCCTTCCCAAAGGCCCACTTCTAAGGCCCCTGTCAGCTTCCCTGTCCACTGACCGGGATTCTACATGACGCAACTACCACAGCCTGACCCTCCCTGGGGCTGACAGCTCACCCAGCTATGGAACTGGACTACATAGATTCTCTTACCTCTCTTTCTATTGGTTAGTTCCCTCCTTCTGCCTACCCTTTCGATTTCCCCTCATGGCCCTTCACTTCACCTTCTTCCTGTTCCATCTGGTCTTCCCTCTATGCTCTTGTCTCAGCACTTACCTATAATCCTGCGTCATGTCTTTCACCTTTTTGGTGCCTTAGCAATTGCCTTTGAAAGTCAAATTTGGGTGTGTTTTTGGAAAGTCAATGTTGGGTGTGTTTGGGAAAGTCATACTTGGGTGTGTTTTAGGAAAATCATATTTGGGTGTGTTTTGGGAAATTCATATTTGGGTGTGTTTTGGGAAAGTCAAATTTGGGTGTGTTTGGGAAAGTCCTATATGGGTGTGTTTGGGAAAGTCAAATTTGGGTTTGTTCCTGTAATTCATTTTTGGATGTGTTTGGGAGAGTCAAATGTGGGTGTGTTTTGGAAAAGTCATATTTGGGTGTGTTTTTTGGAAAGTCAAATTTGGGTGTCTTTTTGGGAATGTCAAATTTGGGGGTGTTTTGGAAAAGTCAAATTTGGGGGTGTTTTGGAAAGTCAAATTTGGGTGTGTTTGGGAAAGTCAAATTTGGTGCGTTTTCAGAAAGGCAAATTTGGGTGTGTTTTGGGAAAGTCAAATGTGGGTGTGTTTTGGTGAAGTCAAATTTGGGTGTGTTTTGGAAAGTCAAATTTGGGTGTGTTTGGGAAAGTCAAATTTGGGGCATTTTCAAAAAGTCAAATTTGGGTGTGTTTACAGAAAGTCAAATCTGGGTTTGTTCCTGTAATTCATTTTTGGGTGTGTTTGGGAGAGTCAAATTTTGGTGTGTTTATTCATTTTTCATACCTCTGTGCTTATATATTTCTCCTCTTTCCTCCCCTCTCTACCTGCCTGTGGTGTTATCATTTTCTCCTATCTGTTCCAACTGCTTCTCTATCAACTTCCCTTCTCACTAAGTCTGGTAAGAAGAAATTCAAAAAGGTTATCCTGGCCTCCAACCCAGATCTCCCCATCGCTGATACCTATTCCAGCACCTCTGCCAGACAAACCCTCACTGACATCTTCTTTTGTGTTCCCTCTCCCGATCTCTGGACCCCTCATATGATTTCTAAACTCTGTCCTGTTTCCTCCTCCCCCATTAATGGTGGCACCCGCTGGGAAGTCCATATGGATCTCTTTGACTCCTCTAGAGTCTTCATTAATGTATATCTAAATGGTATTGTCATGGTACAAGGCCCTCAGGCTAATCTCCTCCTCTCTGATAGGCGGTTCCCTCACCTCGGCAACTTCCTATCATCTCCAACTGTCCCATACTCTCTTCCCCTGGCTACCTTGCCCTCCTCTACTTCCTCTTCTGTCCCATCTCAAGCTCCTTCCACATCTCCGCAGGGCATACCTCTGGCTAATCGCCTCCTCTCTGATAGGCGGTTCCCTCACCTCGGCAACTTCCTATCATCTCCAACTGTCCCATACTCTCTTCCCCTGGCTACCTTGCCCTCCTCTACTTCCTCTTCTGTCCCATCTCAAGCTCCTTCCACATCTCCGCAGGGCATACCTCTGATTTGTAACCCTCCCTGGAAGGTCTTTAAGGCTGGTAACCTTCTCCATCTTGCCACTCTCAACTCTCGCTCAGCTGTTAAACACTCCTCCGATATCTGTCACCTCCTAGAAGAACTTGACCTTGATGTCCTCGGTCTCACTGAGACGTGGTTCATGGGCAGCTCTGTCACAAGTTTTGACTCTCTGCTCCCCGACAGCTACAAGATCCTCTCAGCCCCCAGATCCAAACGGCCTGGAGGGGGTGTAGCCCTGGTCTTCCCTGAGTGGATTCCTGCCTCTCTCATTCCCACTCAGACTTACTCCTCTTTTGAATGCCTAGTCTGCAGGCTCTCTCTCCTAGCCACTCTCTTACTGTTGCTACGGACCCCTGGGCAAATCACCTCTTTCCTCTCTGAGTGGGCTGATCTCTCCTCCTCCCTCTTGGCCTCAACCACTCAACTCCTTCTCCTTGGTGACCTCAACGTCCATCTTGATTCTACCTGTCACTCATCTGCTCTCTTTCGCGACCTTTGCGATTCACTCTCCCTCTGTAACCTACCCTCCGGCTGACTCACTCTGCTGGTCACACACTTGATGTCTTGATCTCCTCCGTCCTCCCCTTCTCTACCCCCTTTACCACTCCTCTATCTTGGAGTGATCATTGCCTCCTCTCTTCTCATCTCCCCATCTCCTCCCCCCCAAGTCTAGCCCACTCCTAGACTGCCACCCACCTTCTTGGATATCCGGCCCATGAAGCATGTGTCAGTCAAGGCCATCATTGCAACTCCCCCCCCTCCACTCCAGGCTTACTCACACCCTGACACAGGCCACTCTCTTCTCTAGTCCTCTATTTCTGCTACTCTTGATACTCTTGCCCCTGTCATGAGGATCCGTTTCAAGTCAAAAGCCAAGTGCAATTCTTGGTATGACCCTGACCAACTACACTTAAACGAAAGTGTAGGGCAGCGGAGAGGAAATGGAGGGCTTCTTGCTTATCCTCTGACGAATTGGCTTGCCGCCTGCTGCAAAGGCAATACAGACTCACTGTCCGCACTAAGAAGAGGGTCCATATACAGGCCTGCATCTCTGCGGCATATAACAATTCGGCCAAACTCTTCAAAGTCTGCAAGGAGCTGGCCAATCCAGCTGCAGTCCCCACCCCTCCTCGCGCCTCTCAGGCTCGTTGCAATGCAAAGCCAGGCTCTGGCCTGGCTGACCTCTTTTGTTTTTGATCGACCCTCCCAGGTACAACTTGGGTCCTTCCTATCTTCTATCTCCCTCTCTATCTGTGGTGTCCCCCAGGGGTCTAACCTCTCGCCCTGGCTTTTCAATCAATACCTGGCAGTTCTCGCTTATTGCATCTCTATTTTCTTCTCAACTTTCCAGTGCAATGCTGACGACACCCAACGCATTTTCACGCTTCCTTCAGCCTCCTCCTCTCCTTCCCTCATCTCTGATTCTCTAATCGCCATTCAAAATTGGTGTGCCTCCAACGATCTCAGCCTAAATGCGACCAAGACTGCGGTCCTCGTTATTGGTACACCATCTCCATACTTTCCTCTCACTCTCTGGCCAGCCTCCCATGGCCCTCCTCTTTCCCCCACTTGCGCAGCTAAAAACCTCAGGGTTATCCTTGACTCCACACTTTCCTTCTCCGCACAAATCTCTGACTTCTCCAAAAAGTCAAACTTTTTATTGCACCTCCTTAGAGGCACCCTACCTTTCCTCTCCTTCCCTCAAAATCTTACTGTCTCCAAAGCTCTGGTTCTCTCCAGACTTGATGACTGTAATAGCCTCTTTCTAAATCTACCTGCCTCCACTCTCCGCCCTTTCCAACTAATCCAGAACAGGACTGCAAGACTGGTCCTTGGCCTCAAGCCCTGGGATCGTATCTCTCTAGCTCTGAAATCCCTTCAGTGGCTCCCAGTCAACGCAAGGATTACATTTAAAACCCTCTGCATTATCCACAAGGCTTTCTGGCGCCTGGGTCCAAAATACCTTCAACTATCCCTCCGTAAATACAACCCCTCTCGAGTCCTTCACTCCTCTACTTCTAACTCCCTCAGATTTAGACGATTTTCGAAGAAACGAGCTGGGGGTAAATCTCTGTCTTCGGCTGGGGCCTCCCTTTGGAACAGCCTCCCGCCCACCTTGAAACTTGAGGAAAACCAGCTCTGGTTCCGGAAGCACCTCAAGACCTTCCTCTCTGCCTCTGCCTTTGCCCCCCTTCTCCCCTGTTGATCTGTTTCTTCTCCTGGCATCGTGCACCTGGCCACCCTCAGTCACTCGGGCCCAGGTACCTGCTCACCCTGCCACCCTCCTGCACTGGCTCCAGGCAACCCCCTGCACTGGGGTTCTGTATCTGTACCCATATAGTGCCCTTCAGACTTTTGTTCTGCACTTATCAGATTTACCTTATTTGACTAATTTTCATCCGCCACCTGTGGGTCGCACTACCATGGTTGATTGCCCTTATTTATTTATTTATTTATTTTATTTAGTATTTATTCTGTTGTCTCCTCTGTTCTGCACTTGCCACTTTCCCCCTTTTCCCTTTTACTTCCACTTGTGCTTTCTAATATGTCAGTGGGCCTAGTAAGATCGCTGTTTTCTTTTTTTTGTTTTTCTCCCTTGTTCCCCTCCGTTTTGCCTGGTTGTGCTCTGAAACACTTGTGTATGAACGCGATATAAATAAAATTTCATTTCATTTCAACACATACGGTATTGAAGCAGGGTTGTCCTATGGCAGCCACAATTTTCAACTTGTTTTTCTCTCAGATATGGCGGCCAGCCACTAAGGGGTTATAGCATTCCTCTGCTCAAATATACAAACAATACACCCCTTGGGTCATGTATGCAGACTATTTGGTCGTTATTGATCAAACACCAATAGGCCTACAAAGGAGGCTTACAAATTTGAACAGCTACTTTGAGACCAATGAGTTGAGAATAAATGTACCTAAAACTAAGATCCTGTTACTTACGACCGCAAGGGGGAAAACTAGACCCTAATTCACCTGGTGCTCAGAAGATCGCATTTCTAGAGTCAATGCCTTAATCAACAATAATGTAAATGAAAAGTTATTGACGTACAAGCTCCGGGGGAAGTGCACCAGATTGGCAACCCAGACCAAGATGATGCAGAAAAGATTCGGAAAATGCACGCTTGTGTCTATAATAATCTTTTATAAACAAAAGGTTACTCCAATCCTATTATATGGAGCTGAAACAGCTTTAAATATCCCGGCAAACATCTGCGATACATGGAAGGCTCTTTTGGAGGTGAGTGTTGGATCTCCCGAAATCTCTACCTGTTACGTTAATCAGGTATGAATTAGGACTGCAATCCCTTCTCTCTATGGTTAGATGGAAGTCTATGAGTTTATACAGGAAATGCACAAGGGTGGATAATCTGCCACCTTTGGACGTATTAAGGAGTGATAAAATCAGAACCAAAGACCTACAGGATGGGACGGTAGATCCTTGGAAAACTAGGTGTAGAGAGGATCTCGAACCACTGGATCTAAAGGAAGAAGTTCTATTAAATAATCCAGACAAGGCTAAAATCCAGTTGCAGAGACTCAATTGGATTAATACCATTGAGAAATGATCAACGTATAAATTACCTCATATTTTGAAGTTTGAGGAAAGGTCAATTAATCAATTGCCTAAATATCTCGTGAAATTTCCTAATTGCAGGCATAGGAATGTATTCATGAGACTGAGATTAAATATTCTCCACATGAAAGAGGCCCTTTGGACAAGGATCAGATCGAGGCATTAACCCCATCCTGTAGATTTTGTAAAATACAAGATTCTATGGAAACAGCAAAACATCTCCTGTTGCACAGTGCAGCTCTGTCTGAGATAAGAAAGAAGTTTTTCAGCGAGATGATGTCCCAATGTAGGACGCTAACTGATGAGGAATGATGGGAAATGCTCATTTTAGGGGAAAATGTAGCACTGGTCTTGGCAGCAACTAAACGTCTGATGGAACTTCTATAATAATGGGTCTCTATGGCTTTTGTACAGTTGTACTATGATAAATCCAAGGATAGAATGAATGGGGAGGATGATGTGAAGATGTCACAATGTAGAAAGATTTTAAGATGAGTGATTAATTTTGTGGGGATCGATATATATGTGAAATGATTTCTTTATCTTCTTTTAACTGGGGAACAATGTTTTCTATAGGTTACTTTAATGAGGGAGGGATTTTCTGTGAAAGGAAGTGTTATCATGAAAGGTTTGTAATAAACCATAACATGTAAATAAAAAAAATAATAAAATAAAAGTACAGTGATTCTGGAAGGTGACTTTCCGATGAGCTTCATTACACTCCTACTCATGACAGTCCTACTATTCCTTCTCCCAGTACTCGATTACCTCACTTCCACCCCCTTGGGGCACTGCTTTGGTGCCACAAACACAATGTTGCAGGTGAGAGCTATATACGTCCTTAAGCAGGGAAAATTAAAACGTTGGTTAAAGTGAAAGGGCTGTTACAGTTTCCCGTTTCCCAGGCACGGGGTCATTGTATCTGGACTGTGATGAAGAAGAGTAATGATGATCACCAGTATGTAATCAGACCAGTGAAAATAATTAACCTCATGTAAACCTACTGCTTATTCTGACCAAACAAATGTTCTTAGGATTTCATATGCGTCTTTCCCACTGCAGATGAAAAAGGCCTTTGGGTGACATGGACAATCTTCTAGTACTGCCTCATGTAATTCTCTTTCGATCTTTATCTAAAACATATGACTTTTTAATGAGTACAATTGTAAAATGTTCTTTAAAATTGAGAAACCTCCTGGCAAGCTATTAGCTCTGGTTTCATAGAGGCTCAGCTCGTTCAGGAAAACATTCCACTGTTTATCGCATACATATAATGTGAGGGAGCATTGATGGATCATATGGAGAGATGATGCGCGCAGGAGAGGAAGTACAGAGAAAATGTGCACACACACACAGACAGAGGGATGAGGCACATTAAGAGATGTGGCCAGTGATTCATTTGTGGGGGTGTTTGCCAGGGCTCATCCCTGGAACCTATTTGATTATGTTGTGGTGTTTTGGCAACTTTATTATTGTAACTGCCAGTCACATAATAAACCCCTATAGAATGTGAGAAAAATGTAAATTATTGCATTTAACGACACACTTAAACGTGTCTCGTGTCAAGACATGACACATATGTTATTTTATGTGTATGTTGATTGGCGTTTGTAAATCACACTTCTGCTGTAGTGAGTACATCTGTCAATCACAATAAGCCGTTGGGAGATGCAGCTCTAACCCCATATAAGTTCACAGAATGGGGTGCAATCGTGGGTGCTGGCAACAGTGGGCGGGCAGCTGCCCATCCTGATGTGGCATGTGCGTGTTATAAAACATTTGAGACCCAGCACTTATGTCTTTTATCCAA
The DNA here is from genome assembly GCF_040938575.1 of Ambystoma mexicanum. Taxonomy (NCBI): domain Eukaryota; kingdom Metazoa; phylum Chordata; class Amphibia; order Caudata; family Ambystomatidae; genus Ambystoma; species Ambystoma mexicanum. Next base: position 538,852,871 of record NC_090925.1, on the reverse strand, counting down.
TTAAGCACTGGATGTGGCATGCATACATTTGGGGAATACAAAGAGATGGGGTACAGAGGCATGCATAGGGGTGTTACATACTGATCTGTGTAGCTTCCCATGCGCCTCACATGTGACTGCCTTTTCTCCAAACATGACGTGCTATAAAAAAGAGAGAGTCTTGCACGAAATCGGGAATACATCCATCAGTCAGGTGGCTCTAAAAGTTGTGTAAGACTCAGATAGTGTCGGTGACATGGAAGATATGTAAGACTACCAAATTGTGTGGAAATTAAAGTACTGAAGCTGAGTTCTTCAAGCTCGGTCCTCGAGAGGTTCTAGAGATTATATAAAATACATTTGAATATGTTGACTCCAAATGACAGTTATTCATTTAGGCAATGGTGAACTCCAAACTTTGTGTGTGTGCGAGCTCTGTCAGCCCATATTTAGAGACTTCTGCTCAGGAGGCTGCAATGGACATCAGCAGGGCATGCTTTTCATACTGGCCACCCACTATAAATTGAAATGTGATCCTTCAGAAAAAAAGACACAAGATAGGCAAAATGACATTTTTCAAAAGATATATACATTCAATATTATACATTTTGAGGTAATTCGTTGATACTGATTCATGAGTTTTTATTCTCATGTTCTTAGAAACACAAACCGCTGGGTCTATATTAAGACTGGTGTCTGTATTGGACTGTGCAAGCAGCATCAACATAAATTGAATGGATAGAAACAGCTGAGGTCGCATTTTCTTTGTTTTCTTCCTAACCCAGCAATCTGCTGGGAGACTATCAGGGTGTTTTAGTTACCTCTCTGTTTACAGCAGGAGAGAATTCTCCCCAGGTTAGGTAGATTTGACCGTATGCAATTCATTCGCGCCAATCTGACCGAAAAACAATTGGGAGAACGAATTTTGACCCCGCCTCCAATTTTAGGGAAGCGGGGGACACCCCTTCACCTCCAAAAATGCTAATTACCAACACTGGATAGCAGGGGACACCCCCGCAACCCCTGCTCTCCAGGGATGCTATTTAGCAATATATGACTGCCAAATCACCCATATCACCCATGTCAAATTCGACCAAATTGGTCATTAGGTATTTTTTTTGGTCAAATAGTCTAATACCTTATCCCCTCCCGCTGTACTGCTTGAGGTTTCTGGTACCAAAGAGTTGAGGCACAGATGACTAGACCATACTCTGGCCAGGGATGTTCCTGTATACCTTCACATACATTTGTTTGATCCCCATGGTTCTTTGCAGCACCACAGAAATATGGCCAAGACCATAGAGGAGTTTGAACTAGGTGTGGCCCTACCACCATTAGAGCCTATGCAACACCACAAGGACCATAACATCCGTAGAGGCAGCTGTATCCCTTGTGTTCAGACTCCTCAGAAACCTTTCTAATGAACGTCCGCAGGTTTGGTATCTCAATCAAGGTTCTCAAGGGACCTCCTTGAATCCACTTACCTTGACCGACAAAATATTCCTAACCATAAACACCTTTTTCTTGGTTGCCATACTCTTGGCTAGACAAATCCGATAATTGGGTACACTCCCCTGTACCCCTATTTAGTGATCTCTCCAGAAACAATCAACCTGCAGTGTGACACCACATTCACACCCAAGGTCACATTCTTCCACATGTCTGAGAACAAGATTCGTCCTGCACTTCTTTCAAATCCATAGGGCGGTCAGATAATTCGTCCCCCTCAACCTTCGGTCATCGTTATCGTCTGCATCTATCAGATCCACCGGACCCAAGGTTTGCACATGCAGTTCTATAAGTGTCTCTGCCTTGAAAAAATTGTTGTAGGGTAATAATGTTTCATGGGGTGTGCAGCACACTTTGGTCTGTCTATCTTTTGGGTTGGTCAGACCAATCTGGGTGTTTGGTAGACTTCAAGATAGTAGGGACTGGGATGCAGAAGTGGTATGTTGAGTTAATGCTGCGATTACTTACAGCTAATAGTCAGAACTTAGAGCTCGACTTTTCCTGTCACTGTGCTTACACTTGAACTAACACCCTCCTGACGTCTTTGACCTTAAACAAGAGAATTGTGGATAATGTAAAATGGAGACGGAAAAGTAAAAAAAGTGGCTATTTCAAAAGAAAACATGTAGGAAGGTGTACCAAACTTAAAGAAAATACGTACTGTGTCGAGGACAGTTTGGAATAAGACTAGAGGAAATGACGGTATTGTCCAATTTGACCTACTCCCATTTGACGGCATCTTTTTTTATCTAATTCGGTAGGTCAAATGGTGCACTTTAATTAAAAAATTGTGTGGGGTGGGGTAAGGGAATAGGTTGAGGTGGGGGAAGTTGGGGGTGTGCGGGCGTCTCCCCTCTCATTATGGGGATTTGTGGGGGTCTCCCTCCGCAGTAGGTCAAAATAAATGAGGTCAAATAAATTGGGCCAAATGGGCAAGCTTTTTAGGTCAAACAACCCATATCTGAAAATTACTGGTAGGCATTCTCAGCACCCCATCATTCTTTCTCTCTGACCTCTAAACACATGGCCATAGAGCTCCAGATCTACCCAGTAATTGGTGAGTATTCTCTGTTCTCCTGACTCATTACGGTTAACTGGCTGTCTTTCCGTGTTCACCAGGGCTCGCATGCAACACATACAGACCCTCCTAATGGGCATTTGCGATTGAGATTTCCTAGTGAATTCGAAGTGTTTTTGTGACATCAGAGAATGCGCTCTGCTGTAGGGTTGCATAAGAGTGTAAAGTTATGCTCTATTCTCCACCCAAGCTGATTATGCACAAATACGTTCCTAAACAGGGCGGTCCTAACAATTATCTACCCATGAAGAAAGTGGGTGGCACTCTCAAGAAAGTTGAAAGGACAACAGTACATTTACTTCTAAGCCGCATTGATGCATGTGTGTAGTTATATAGTGTATGACGATTCAACGGGAATCAAAGCGAGGGCTACAGGACAACACGTGTGTTGGCACAACACAAGTACCTATAATGGGAAGATTTTCAAACATGTGTCAACGGCTATGTCACATAGAGGGCACTGATCAACAAATACAGTAGAATATGGTTAACACAGGTTTTATTTATACTTGTGTACATGTTTGGCCAAAATAAAAAAGTAGGGTCTGAACTACACCAAGGGCCCGATTCTTAACTTGGCACAGTGAACGTGCTAAAGAGCATGATTCACTACGCAAAAAATCTCGACGCCCAGGCTCCACCAGTATTCTCAAGTGGGCCTGGGCGTCCTCGTAGTGCACGACAGTGCACCTTCAGGATTGCGCCTGTTTCTGTCATAACGGGCGCAAACCTGAAATCTCTGCAGCATTTTTGTAAAAAAAACGATGTATTTGTTATTTTACAAAAATTCTGCCGAGAACAAGGGTTTATATGAACACTTTCATTTACACCAAAACAAGCAGCTTCACCGTTTCAGAATACAACGTTGAAGCTGCATGCTTTGGTGTAAATGAAAGTGTTCATATACACCCGTCTAGTGTATATGAACACTTTGATATACACCAAACAAGTCTTCTTGTGGCACTCCTCCAGAATAGGCACCAAATGGTACTGTATACGTGCGTGACTTTAGCGCACATATAAAACTGGAGGAGTGCCACATGAATACCATTCTAAAGTGGCAGGTACTGAATGTGGCGGTTGCTAGGTTGGTTCCCAACCCATCCTAGCAACCCCCACATGTATTCCCAAAGTGGCGCATTCCCACTGACTTCTGAAGAATGTGCCACCTTCAGAATAGGTGGTAAGTACCGAAAAGGTTGTTAGCACTTTTAACAACCTTTTCGGTACTTAACACCAGTTGAGAATCGGGCCCTGAAAGTTGCCAGCATGTTTATTTTCCACGGTGTCTTAGTGCTCTGGGAAAACATAGCCAAAATAAAGCAGCTGTCTGGGAAGTAAAGTGTTTGAAGAAACAGTATTGGCAGTTCTAGTGGCGTGTGCAAGGGGCGTGAATCTCTCCCGGCACATCCATACCATAATTCATAAGCTCACAGTCTCGAGTTTTAAGGGGTTCCCGTCTCTTATTTCACACATCTCTAGAGTCTCTTCCCCAGAGTTTTCAGTCCTGGGTAAAATCGTTCCCACGCTCTATTTCCAACGGTTCTGAGGCTTTTTCGCCTTGATTCTCAGTCCCTGTAACCTGTGAGTGGATTCTGTAAGTGGGGGCATGTGCAGCGGGCCTGCCAGGATGGATTATAGTAGGAGGATGACAGGAAGGTGCCCCAAAACTGGGACGGGTTCTCTCCAGGGGCCCCAGTGCCGCCTTCTCTATCAGTGGTTTGTTCCTTCAGCCACCTGTCCTCAACGCTCTCTCTCTTCCACCGGCATCTCACCTCAACTCCTGCTCCCACAAAACCTTACACTTTTGTGTAGATTTCTTGTGCATAACCTTTTTTGTCTTAGGGTCCACCACCTCCGTTTTTAACAATCTCCTCCCCACGTCTCTCTTCTACTCCTTCCTGTGTCCTTTACTGGTTCTCTACTTCACTTCCGTGAGCTTCACTTCTTTCTAGCGCCTCCTTCTCTAGTACCTTAACGGCCCTTTCCTTCACCCTTTTTTCAGGTCCTCCTTCATCTACTTGAGGTTACCCAGCCTTTCCTCTTTACTTCTTTCTGTTACCTCCTCTTTCACGTTCCTGATATTTCTCCTCTCATTATCTACTTTCAATGCAATCTCCTGGCCTTTCCTTATGCATCTCTCATTCATTTCTCACATCAGCTGACGATTTTCATTCTCACCTTCTTCACCCCTTTGGGGCCTCTCTCACAAGCTCTCTCCCACCCTCTTCACTCCTTTGTGCATCTTCCTTCAGGCCATATGGGGACCTGCTTAACTCTACAAGTATAAATTAAATGTATGCATGACCCATGTGTGTGAAAGCGGTAACAGAGTGTTTGCGTAGCACCCTTCCCCACCGTTATCCATAAATTACCGTTACCTATAAACCCTACCCTTGATAGCCTCAAAATCGACAGGTAGCAGACAAACTAAATAATTAATTTATGGTGCGACTTTTGAAAATACTTAATACTTCTGTTGAGATCCTGGCAAATTAACTGTTGTCACAGGGTGGCCTGCCACAAAGAATCACGCTGACTCTTAGAGTAAGTCCAAGAGTGTTTATTAACATTACAGATGGTCAGAATGGCTTCCGATTTTAAGATTCTTCTGGGCATACCGTGGCCTAAGCGGAATTGCCGCTATGGCCATCCCTCTCTGGCTCAGCTTCCCCGGTCTTATCCCCACCTCCCTAACCCAGGTGTCCCTAATGGGGGTATACTAGTTATCGGATCTGACTGGGACTAAAGAGTTAGGGATGGTGCCTTCTTCTGCCCCATATCACATTTGCGTCTCCCACACCCACTTCTATTTCACGCATCCCTATACTGGTCTTTTAAACTGTTCTCCTCCCACCACATTACTGTCCCTCCAATCTCTTGCTCCACCTCCACCCTTCCATCTTACTTCCTTTCCTACTCCTGTTCTATCACTTGTACCTCCAACTACCCTGCTACCTTGTTTTCCCTCCTTCCTCTCACTCTGCTTCCCGCCTCGCACTGCTCCTCTAGTTATAATCCCTGTTTCACTCTATGCCAATAGCCACTTGTATTCTCCCACTCACTGTCTCTATTTCTACTCTGTCTATTTTGCTCCTACTTTGTTGCTAAAAGTATCCCTGTCCTACCTTTACACCCCACTACTATTACTGTCGGACTCTTATCCATTATCAATTACTATCGCCCTCTACTACCAATTACCACTCTACTACCTATTTCTCTCACTCGCTATCTGGCTTTTCCTGCTACCTACTGTCTTTACTCCAAACTACTACTGTTAATTCTTAAACCTCAGGGATTTGGTGCCCTGCTCACCCTTTTCTGTTTCACCACCCCTATCACTACCCCTCTGCTACTCCTAATCCTACTCTACCGCTACTACTCACACTCTCTACTCTCACACGCAAACACTCCACAGACCCCCTCCTTACAATATACCCCGAGCTCTCCTTTCGCTCTCGCCTCCCCTGGTCTCTCGGACATCCTCCACCACCTCTTGTCCTCACCCAACTAACCCACACTAAAGCATTCACACAGGCTTACTTAAAAACCCCACCCCCTCCCAGGATTGGTCACTTACCTTAACGAAAAGCTTACCTGTCTCCAGGGGGTGTAACAGGGGAAGGCCATGGCCGGGCTTAAAAGTGATGCTAAGTTCTAGACAGATATTGTGTAACTAGCCTAGAGGAAGCCATAGTTTGGCCAAACAAGAGGTTATTGTTGGCTGTTGATCACTACATCTGTATGCAATGGCTGAATAGGATTGCGCAGGAACGCATCGACAATAAATGATGTAACCTTCACATAGTTAGTCACCTAAAAAAGAACCTCTAGTTAAACCCAACAAGGAATATACCTATTATTTGAATGACTGATCACAGGCATTGAGCGCACAAGTGTAAGGGTCACGCAGTTAAACCATGTACAATATTTCAGACTGGTAGGTGTTACGGTTTTCCCCCCACCAGATGCCGAATTCTTCTGAAAGAAAATATCATTAACATAGACGCATAGAATGGGGCAGTACCACTTGACAACACACACCAACCCATAGTTATCAATTACTTTTCAGCTTGGGCTTATCTATAAAGAATCCTCGTAGCAGTCCACGGCGATAGGGAACAGAGCAATTAGCAGTCATGCCATTTTTAGTTGTAACTTGCGCCCAGTAATGAAAAACCTCAGTACATGCCCAAGATAAAATACCAAACCCGAATGAGTCAGCTCCACATCTCGGGCAACCTTCACTCCTAGCCTAGTCCATGGCATGTTATTATGAAGGAGTGCACTATGAGCAAGGTACACACTTATAGTGGCTTCACAAAAGACTACCAATGGGAAGCCTCAGTCGCAGAAGGCATCGGCAGGTCCACATAGGTGCATGGTGGAAGCAATGATGAAATGACCCTCACTGCAGTCATAATGCATATGAAAAGCATTACATGTTTGCTTGCCCATGACATTCATGTGGAAATGTGCATTGGGAGCAATTCAAATCTGCACACAGCAAGACCTGTGGCACAGCAGAGAAGGTATTTGAGCTCCTGAAGGCTAGGGTTCACTGCCTGCACAGTAAAGAGGTAGCACAGAAGAGGTCTGGAAAAGGTTTAAAAAATCATCATCATCTTCTGCATGCAGGTGACGGGTGCCAATGCCTGGCCTAGATGATGAAGACTGGGCCAGTGATCGGAATGGAAAGCACAGCTCCATCCTCCAAGCTCGAGGATGAAGCTTGGGATATTTGAGTGCCTACCAGGAGCACACAGGCTTTCAGGACATTACTTTAATGTAGGTCCACTTTTTATTTCCCTTTCCACCGTCTAATATTTTGGGATTCGGTAATACCACATGCCCAGAAAGGTATATAAACACGTAATTAAAAAAATAAGTTTAACATCATATTAAATATGCCCCTCCCACTCCCTGTCCCTCCATGTCTACCATGGCCATCACCACCTGTCGGCCCACTCTCCCCTTGGCTCTGGACAAATGCTTAAGATACACTCCTACTTGCCATGACTCGGATACCCCGCTACTGAAAGAAGCGTGTGGTGAACATTTGAAAACCAAGGGCCTTTCTGTCAAAATTGTAATATCTACAATATTAAAGGTCGGGCCCAAATCGACCACTTATTTAATTGTTGGCGTTTTATAGTGCCAACTGCAAGCATAGTCACTCTGCAGAACCACTGAAGCGCAGCCTTTTGAAACACTTAGCTCAGTTAAGTGCAAGCAAATAGGCATGGGGATGAGGAATTATTATTATTATGGTAGTATTTATTGAGCACAGACCTAGCTTCAAGAAGGAACGGAGCGCTTTACAGAGGTACACAACAGTACAGTTACAGCTGGAGATGCTGAGTTTCTCTGCGAGAAAGCTGGGTGACTTGAGGATGACTGCCTTATAGATGATGCAGCAAGACTTGAAGGTGATTGTGCATGCAGTGGGTGCCAGTGAAGGTCGATGAGGGTGGGGTGATGTAGTCATATCTGTGTAGAGCCTTGATGAGGCGTGCAGCCACATGTAGGACACTTCTCAAGGGCACAAGGGAGTACAAGGGGAAGCTTTCTAGGAGGGCATTGGCCCCATTCAGGTGGGATAGGACCAGGGCTTGAATGGTGGATCTAAAGCTGTACGGAGGGAGGAAGGGCTTGACCTTTGACAGGAGGGAGAGGTGATACAAGGTGTCTGAGTTTTCTTAGCTATGTGTGTCGTGAAGTAGAGGTCTTTGTCGATGTGGAACCCAAGGGACTTGGCTCAGGAGGTGAGTTCAGTGAACCCCTCAGGGTTCATGGTTGATAGCCAGGTCTGTATGTCTTGGTGTTCAATGTTGTTGGTGAGGAGTAGGAATTTGATATTGGCAGGGTTGCGCTGGGCATACAAGACATAATCACAAGAAATAGGTTTTGAGCCTTTGGGTGTCCTTGATGGAGTCAATCATGAGGTATAGCTGTGTGTCATCAGCGTATTGTGGATGTGGACATTGTGTGTGGTGAGAAGGGCTCCTAGTGGAACCAAGTATAGATTGAAGATCACTGGGAAGAGGATAGAACCCTGCGGTACTCCACATGTGACGGGTAGCATTGCTGATCTAGAGGAGTCCATCAGAACAAACTGCTGGCGGTGGGTCAGGTAGGACTTGAACAAGCATAGGACAAGGGCGCTGATCCCCATGTGCTGATGTAGAGTGTCTGTGAGCGCTGGTTGGTCGGCTGTGTCAAAAGCAGCGAAGAGGTTGAGTAGAATTAGGAGGCAGGGGTGGCCGTCGTCAAGGATGTTGAGGGCAATACATAATAAGTGCTAAAACAAAGGGAAAGATAAGTGCAAAACAACATGAAGTCATAAAAGCACAGGCTCATAAGTGCTCATACAACATACACAATTTGGAGAAGATCAGGGGGTTACTAGACCAAGACAAGTCCCCTTGCAGCCACCTGAGCATCAGACTTTCAGCTCATGGCAAGTTCATATGTTGAAGAAAAGGTTATAATCCTAGCTGAACGGCGATCCTACAGAGGTTTTTTCAGGAACCCACACAATATAACAAGAGTTGATGTTGGTGGGGATATTGTTCCAGGAAGATGCACCTGCAACTTCAAGAGTGTTACCACCAAGTTTATTTTCCTGTAAGCTCCAGATACATTCTAGCCGCTCTCAAGGACCTGGATGGAAGGTATCTCTTGAACTTGTGTCTGAGGTCTGCTGGATCATTATTGCAAAACGCATCATGCAAAAAGCAGAGAGTTTTAAAATGGATGCGGCCAGTGTCTGGTAGCTGTTGCAGGGAGATGAGTGCAGGCTTAATATATTCTGACAATTTAAGGCCCCAGGACAGTCTGACAGCCAAAGGGTAATGTGCAATTACTGGATCAAGGTTTTTGGCAGGCCTAGCAGAACACAGCTACAATAGTCCAGACATGGAAAAACAATATCAGATGTATCTTGAAGTTCCTGCAATGTTTTTCAGAAGGGGGTAGGTCCGCCTGAGAACACAGAGCTAGAAATGCAACTTCTTTGTGAAATCATAGATAAGAGGAATAAAAGAAAGGAGATTGTGAAAATCAACACCTTGCCAAGGCCATCAAGGATGGTGAGGATACAAAGGATCGAAGCCAAGCAAGAGTAGAGGAAGACAAAATGGTACTGCCAAAGACAATGGTCTATGTTTTCGTGGCATTGAGAGAAAGGTGGTTTTTCATCACCCAGTCCTGGATCTTCAACAGTTAGAGATCTGATTGTGTTCATCTGGAGAAACATGGAGCTTAAAAACAATTTGTTAATCATCTGCTTAGGTCTGGAAAGTGGAAGAATGTGATGTGATGATCAAGGGTATCATATATGTTTTGAAGAGCCAGGGACAGAGAATGGAACGCTGTAGAATACCACAGCGCAAGGGGCTACGATCAGAAAGAAAGGGACCAGATCTGACCTGAATGTACCTGTTTTCGCTCAATGGAACCCCTTAGAGGGAGAGAAAAAATTCAAATAGCCAGAGATAAAGTTTAAAGACAGCTAATATGCAGACTATGGCTATGGCACAAGCTAATGGTGCAAGAGTCAAATTTGATATCCAGTTCCAGACAGAAATTGGTTTCTTCAATGGAAAAGGTTCAGCCTGAATGAAAGGAAGTTGCTCTTTATAGGGCAGAGTTATGGTGACACAAGCAAGTGAGCCACAAAAGAAAACTGAAAATACTTTCTCCAAAGGATAATGGAAGTCCCAGCTGCAGCTCCCTCTTTTGCGTATGACTCACATTAGGAAATTGGCTTGAATTATATAGTGGATGGCCTGAAACCAAAGTTATTGGGAATCTGAATGTCTTTATTAGCTAACAACTAAGCAACATTAGCCCACAGCCTTTTAAATGATGTGATGATCAGTGATTTTTCTCATGAGATAACCTGGGCTCCCTATGTGAAAAATGAATTTTGTAAAATAAATTTCATTGACTGGTTTTACTCCCCGAATCAGATTGAAAAACAAAACGAGGTTGTTGTGAATGAAAATCTCTTCGAAAATAGAGACCATCAACTAAGAGAGGTAGTGGAGTTGACAGAAACTACAAATAGGATCCGAAGTGTATTCCCCTCCGCCGCATAGATGAGGGGATATCTGAACTGGGTAACACATGTAAGGCAAAACATGTTTGTCCTTGTTCAGATTGGATACTCTTCCAATCGAAGTTGGAATTAAAAATACACTTTGTTCTTTTTTATCCATGATACCTGAATATAAGAAAAATAACTTTGAAACCAATCCTACACACAAGGATTTGTGCAGCATAGACCAACATTGCTATTCCTAAATCGTGTCCCTGATGCACTAGTTTATTTGGGTCTATCCATATTTGTATCTAAAGCATTAAAAATGAGGGTAACTTAAAATGAGATAACAGTTGGCTACAACATACTCGATACAATTTAATCTGAAAGCATTCGCAAATCTATAATTTTTATAAATTAGATTGTTTTTTTATGGACTGCTATTTCCTGCACATTCTATTTTAATTGATGTTTGCATGTAAAAATGTTTTATGTTTATTGGTTAAACAAAGATAACCTCTAACATATATTGCACATAATTATATAATCAAAAACAGGCATTTCTTCACAATATGGATACGTATAAGTAAAGAAAAAGAAGAAGAAAAGAAAAAAAGGAAAAATAATATAGAACATCATACTCAAAAACCAAATTCACAATTCATCTAAATTATGAGAATTTCAAAGTGTTGTCACAGCAACTTCCGTAGAGGTAGTGTGAGCCGACAGACATTTAGCCCAAACTTGCTCACCCCATCCCGCATCCAGTCTGCCAAAATGTTCTTAAAGAATTACATCTCTTCCCACTAAGAGCAGGACAGGATATCATTAAGTGAGCAAGAGTTTCAACCTCACCAACTACCTCACCAAAACAGCAATTCAACTGATCGATTTCTACCTGGCCACGTCTATTCAGAATTTGTTTTGTCGGTTATATGTTCCAACGGAAATGCTGGAAGGCACGTCTAACCCACTTAGCTGGATATATAGCCAGAAAGGGTGCCAGTGTGCCTTGTCTCTAATGATCTCACTTCAGCTGGTTCAAGGATGAATATCCATGCATTTTATCAATGGTATTTACCAATCATGTACAAACAGGCTTTTTTTCACTTTACAAGGGTTCTCTTTGAGTTCAATTACAGAGCTATCTATCTCAGACGAGAGGCCCATTCAACCAGGAACATTTCCCAGCAACAGGAATTCTTTCCAGATCCTTAAACAAAGAATCAGGCGCTGGATATATAATTTTCCTTAACAGTAATTCTTTCCAGATCCTTAAACAAAGAATCAGGCGCTGGATATATAATTTTCCTTAACAGTGAGAGTAGTCTCCACTGTGCACTTGCAAATAGTGAAATAGTGCCTAATACATAACGAATAGCACTTATAGGGACACAGTTAGGAATTTGTAGAACCCGTCCCCACACAGTGGCTTCAAGACCTGGTAGAACAGACAGTGCAGCAAGGGGGTTATACGTCCATCTCATACCGGATCTTAGGAACGATTTTGCCCTCATAACATTTTGAGCTGCCTTTCAAAGAATAAGTACCATATCTGGCATCCGTCCGCAACAGCTGATTCACTATGGCATGAGACATTCCCTCCGCCACTCTTTCAGCCTGCGCAATGATGAATTGGCCAAAATAATGCATGTATATTTTTAATGTGTTTATTGCTTTTATGACATTTGCATAAATAAAGATTGAGACCAATTGATTGATTGATAGCTCATAGATAATATTTTTTAGGTAATTTCATTAATTCCGGTCTGAATAATGTTCCCTTTTCATGCTCTATTTTATTATTAGGTAGTATCACGTCACACCTAATGAATTCCATCTATAAACAGTACAATATTGTTAACACTATACTTATACTCCTCTCTCTCCCTAACCAAACACCCATCACACAAACCCCAACCGCTTCATAGTCCAACCCCCAACATGCACACATCCCATGACCCCAGCCCAAAATCTATCACACCCACATCCATCCCCTGATCCATCACCAACCATCCACTGCCCTTTCCCTACCCTTCCTTACCAAACGCCCATCGCACACACTCCTCCTCACCCAGGCCAACACCAATCAACACACTTGCTTTTTCTCAAAGCAAACATCGAGTGCACACTATCATACATAACCAAGCAAGCTTCAAATGTGGCAATCTTATTTACTCTGTGATTGCTTGCCACAGGGTGCAGGAGCGGATAGTTGTGCTGCACTGAGAGGCTGTCTGCTACTGCGGATGACAACTGAGGATTCCACTGGGGAGCTGGAGGAGGATCTGGCTCCCAAAGTCTTTAGCCAGTCCCATTGGAATTTGAATTGAATTGATTGTACATTTTCCTAGGTATGAGACATTATACTCAAATGACTTCCCATCACCTCTTTGGGCTTACAAGCTATGTAGCTTTGGGTCCCTATTATTCCTGGAAGTTGGTTTATGGAATGGCACAGGACCTATTGTGCTTCCCCACCTTTTGCTCTAGTCAGGTGATGACAATTGCCAGGGAGAGAGGGCAAATGCAAGATAGCCTTATTGTTGTATTGATGCATGCAGTTCGGATGGTGATTTTGCGCGATTTTAACTTGATGGCCTTTAGACAGCCTGCTCACAGCTAAATCACCCTTTAGATGATGTGTGGTAATATGCTAAAAGACATTGGAGAGGTCTACCAGAACCAGCCTAAAGGGTGACCTTGTAGTAGGTCGACGTCAGGAAGATGAATCATAGTCCAAAGTTCAAAGTTCAAAAGGGGTGGAGCATGCGGGCACCATGGTCTTTTCTCCTAGATAAGCTATATTAGTTATGCCTTTTCTAAGATGTTGAAATTGAATAAGATTTTAGTGTTTGCATAGGATACTAACATGCAGTATTAGATACTTCAGGTTATTGCTTACATGCTCGCACTTTTTGTTATATGTTGCATTGCTTTGCACTAATTTGCCTTCCTGCATGAAGTCATGCTTTCTGTGGACTCTACTCTCTGTTTATGTTGTCCACATTGTTGTTCTAATGATGCATTGCTTTACCCTAATTTGCCCTCTTGCATGAAGTAATGCTTTCTGTGGACATTTTTCTTGGTTTATGTTGTTCACTTTTTTGTTCTACAAATTAATTTGGATACTTGTGTAGAGGGAACAAGCTATGCGACCCTCTTGACAAATGTATTAAGGTCTATTTCTGACTACAGATAGATTGCTGCTCTCAGAAATGGTACAATAATAATAAAAATAGTTTCAGAAAACTGAAAAGCTGAACTACATTTCCAAAATTGAGTGTATGTTTGTATCTTGCACGTTAGTACATTATATGGCAAAAAGTAGTATTGTCCATTAATGTTCTTTATCACAATTGACTGAACTTGCATTTAAATACATTGCAACTACTAACTATCGCAGGCAGGATGCCCCCCTTTGTTTGTATCTTGCCTTATTATATGACATGCAAGTGTTGATGTTTTTCTGCATATATGAGATTAGCACTGAAAAAGCAGTTGCGGAAGAATGCAGTTGGGTGGTGCTTCTTAAGTTTCCCCATGCAGTAAGAATAATCCATGTTTGTTGGAAACGCAAAATATCACAGAACTGGTAATGAGGCCATGGAAGTATAAAACAGACAGCGGTGTAACGATAAATCATGGCTGATTGCACCAAATGAGGCGTGTAAAAATCAGTTCAAAGATGATGTCTAGAGACCTATGTGATAACAATTTGCTAATTGATGAATGAGGAAAATGTTCCCCCCACTAACGGAAAATCCTTGCTGTGCGCTGAACATTCTCCGTAGAAATGTCAAACAGCAGCTGTGCATCACAGGCTACTCACAGAGAATAAACCAATAAGCAGACATTTAAAATGATCAAAATGGAGTGTGAGTGGTTGGGCCAGCACAGGGTATTGTGGATACTTTACAGATTCCTTATTTCCCTGTCCAAGAAAGGACCACATCATTTGTAAACAAATAAATAAATAAAGGCAATAGCATTCAAATGCAAGCAAAGAAAATCGATATCCAGTCATAATTAGAGCCCTACAACATCCCCAACACAAATCTTAATGCTAAAAAAATCAATGCAGTACTCTGGATTTTGACTTATTATCTACATAGTACAATAATGAAATGGCTAGCAGAACCATTACATTTTCCCGAGAAGTGTAGGACTAGAATTTCGATTGTAAACTAACCTAGTGCTTGAATATGCTATGATTGCTTTCTGCAGGGATTTTCAAATTGTTATGCTTTATCAAGATATTTGATGCAGAAATTATGGGTGTTGTGATTTGAGTTGGAAATATTTGTGTTGCCTGATTTATGCTACAGAACCATTTTTACACTGTCCACAATTTACAGACATATGGCTAATTTTAATGCACACAAAACAAATCCGATTTATAAAGCTTGATAAGAGGATTGTAGAACTGGTGGTAGGTGTGATGGCTGCGTGAGTGCTCAGCCCCCGCACTGAAATACTTTGATATACTATAATATGGCAGATTTCATTGAAATGGTGGATCCCCGTCCTCAAGAAGGTTCCGATTTGGAGATGATGACGATGGGGTTGTTGAGAATTTAGAGAGAGACTCTCAGCCATCTAAGAGAGTAAAAAAAAAGGTCTGGTTGCCTCCTGTGCTGAGGAGAAATCTGACTGAAATCATGGATGGTGTTGTGTTATGATATGATAAGTTATTTATAACGCACCTGTGCACAAGTGTTTCTAGGCATGACAAGACCAGGGAGGAAAACAGAGGGAAGACAAGACAAACGATCTTACTAGGCCTTGTGTCATTCAAATCGTGCAGGTGCAATGACGTATAGTGCAAGGAGAAGGGAGGAGGGGGAAGTGCCAGGAAGGGGAAGTGCAATCAGGGCAGGATTGCTCTGAGTAAGTGCAGCCAGGGCAGCGCTGGGTAAGTGCGAGGAGGAAGGGGACTGTGGGTATTATTAACAGCCCCTAAGTGTGCTGTGGTCCGTAGGCAGTGGAGGGGAGACTGATCGTGGAGGAACCTGGTACCCAGTGGAATCTGAGTAAGTGCAACCAGGGCAGCGCTGGGTAAGGGCGAGGAGGAAGGGGACTGTGGGTAACAGTAACAGCCCCTAAGTGTGCTGTGGTCCGTAGGCAGTGGAGGGGAGACTGATCGTGGAGGAACCTGGGACCCAGTAGAATCTGAGGGTAGCCAAGCAACCAGACTGCGCAGGAGACAGGTAGGTCAGCAGGGGAAATAGAGAAAGCAGAGGAGAAAAGTAAGGTCTTGGGCTGCGTCTGGAACTTCAGGTGGTCCGGCTCAAGTTTGAGAGGGGCAGGGAGGCCATTCCAGAAGAAGGCACCTGCAGAGGAGAGAGATCTACTAGTAAGATCAAGCAGACAGTGTTTGATATGAAAAAGAGTCAGTCTTTGGTGAAGAAACAAACTGAGGAATTGGATGCTAGGGTCTCTAGTTCAGAAGATCACTTTCAAGTCCTGGAGACGAAAGTCTCACATCTGGCTGAACTCTTGGATGCTGCTCATAAGAAGGTCCCTGAGCAGGAAAATTACACTAGGCAATCTAATATCAGGATGCTAGGCTTTCCTGAGGCAGTGGAAAATGGTTGTCCAGTGGATAGTCTGCAAAAGTACTATCTAAACTACTAGAACTCACCCCAGGAAAACTGCTGGAAATTGAGAGAGCCCATCGCAGGTAAGCCCCAAAGCCTGCAACTGATCAGCCTCCCTGCACTTTCCTTGTGAAGCTTTTGAGGTTCCCAGTGAAGGAATTACTGATGAGGAAGGCTAGAGATTTTGGTGAACTGAAATGGGATGATGATTGTAAAATCATGCTCTTTAATGGTTACAGCAGAGAAGTTCATTCATTCTTGGATAACTCGTAATCTACGGGCGTGAGGAGTGCACACCCCAGGAGACCCAAGCATTAACATATATTTACACTGTTTGACAATGGCTTTGAATTGCTTTATTTATTTGGTCTTGGTTTTTATCACTTTTTTTTTCAATCTGATGATGTAATGAAAATGGCAATGTTTAATTTTGTATGCAAGCTTTCCGGGGGATCCGTTCCATTTCTTCAAGGTATTGAGACGGTGCATGGTAGGTTCTTTTTTCTTAACCGGTCTGACGCTGCATTCCCTTGATGCCAGGCTGAGCATAGCGCCATTGGAGTACGGATTCACCGACACTGCAGATGGAGCTGCGGGCGCGCAGTCTTCCCTTCCGTGCACGTGTGCGCTTTCAGGGGGCCGGGTGCCACAATTGGTTTTCCCTACTTGGAGGGTCCTCCTAGGCTCCGTCGGCCACCCATTCCTCTGATGTGGCTGAGACATACAGTATGTGGTGGAAGGGGCCACCACACATGCAGGATATTTATTCCTTTGATGAAGACGCTGGCCTGTCATCCACTCTTATGGTTGGGTGAACGGTACCCCCACGCTATGCCAGACATAGCTCCTGGAATGGGGATTGTTATATGATGGCAGACTTGTGTATACTATAAGGTTCGCTCGTTGTTTGGCAACTCCTCACTGGAACTTGCTCTTTTCTCCAGTGTGACCTGATTATATATTATATATTGACAATGTGAGTTGCTGGACCTCCTGTTCTCTTGCAGAGGATCTGGGAATTAAAACATGGAACCGATGCCTACGGGATGTGATGGCTCTATGATAGCATTGTTCTTTGTGCTGTTTGTTGCTAACTCCTTCCGCTTCATTTTGCTTGAATTTCATACATTTTGAGGGGGCTCTTGAGTGTTCTCTTTTTACCAATGTTTATTCTGGTGGCTTTGTGCGCACCTTGGGATGCGCCTCAAACAGGGATGGTTTGATACTCTTTGGGATGGGTTGGGTTTGCGAGGGGATGTCATTTATTTGGCTTTATGTTGTCTTTTAGTTTAATAGAAGCTGCAAATGGTGTACCTCTTATTTTATTTTATTTCAATTGATCTCTTTTTGCTTTATTCTCTCAGTGAGACATTTGCAGAGGGCAACCGCTGTGTGCCGTTCTAATTCCCCGTTCCAGTCCTTGTGTGTATGTGTGTTTTTTCTTTTCTTTTTATTTCCACTTTATATGTTAGTGCTTGTGTGTGCTCTAATAGAAGTTATTTTGCATACTTAGATTGCCTGCGCTGCTTTATTGACTGCATGTTGAGTGCTGAGTGTGGCCTGAGTGGCAATATATTTGTTTTCAGATTGGTGAAATAACAACCTGCTTGCATCTTTGGAGTTGGAATGTGAAGGGTGTTAATAGTCCTGTTAAAAGGAAGAAAGTCCATACTTTTTTAAATACGAAGCAACCACATATAGGGCCTGATTCACAAAAGCAGTTTATAATGGCGCAATCCCATAGGAAAACGCTCTGTGAATCAGGCCCTTACTCTTTTTGCAGGAAACTCACTTACGGTTGTAACAAGTGGATTATCTCCTAATTAAAACATATGTGGAAGAGTTTTCTAGGCCCTTTGCTAGTAATTCCATAGGTGTTGCCATTTTGCCTAAGAGAGACTTAGGATATACAGCAGACAGAGTGGATGTGGATTCGGAAGGCAGATACATTGCAATTACAGTGCATGTGGAGAATACGTGTTTGGTGCTTTCGAAATGTTTATGCAACCGAAAGTGGCACATGCAGTACTAGCTAGCATGCGCGAATCAACGGTCATACTTGGAGGAGACGTTAACTCAACTCTGGATGTGGCGATGGATAAGTTGAGTGCATTCAACTCCTATGCTGAAATTAAGGCTAGGAAAGGTCTTGTGGAGCTTATGAATACAAGGGATTTACATGATGTCTGGTGTGATTTACACCAGGGAAGTAGACAGTACACTTTTCATTCAATTCCTCATGGGACTCCGTTGTGAAACAACTTTTTTATAGTTAGTAGGAGGGCTTTGTGGGGATGTGTGTAGCAATGATAGAGGCAATGTTGTGATTTCTGATCACGGTAGTGAAGAGAGAGAGTCCCAGGAATGCCCCTCCTCACCTCCATGAACATGACAGGATGAAGAGCCAGGAATGCTCGAAGTCACCCATCCTATTTCGGACTTACCCCAAGCGCACCCCTGTCTAACATGTACACAGAAGGGTATCCCCTCAGTCAGCCATTCAGACCTAATCCAGTGCATATCCTTTCATGAACAGGGGACTCAACAGAGATTGTGGATGGGAATACCGTATTGGACTGCCTCGATTAAACGCCAAGAAGCCACTATGCTGATGTCACTAGTGACACCACGACATAGCAACGTTAGTCATGTAGCCTTGCACCGCGGTACACAAACACACATTCGCATTCACAAAGAACATGCTTACACAGTTCTGTAGGTAGAGGACAGATACATATACATACTGTCAAAGCTTTTATTATTTTCTGATTAGCCAAATGCAGTAACGCAGAACCACAAGGCAACAAGAGATCCTGAGCAAACTTGCAAATGCTTATGACAAATAACCCTATGGGACTACAGGAGTACATATGGAGCATGATAAATCCATAGGAAACATAGCACAGTAACAGCATGTAGAAATCACATTTTAAGCCTTAGGACAATTACAGAAGGCCTCAAGCCACAGAACACAAGACAAGAGGAGCTGGCTCAGGCTGCACGAAGCGCAGAGCAAGCTCACAGCCAAGATCAGAGATAAACAGTCACATTCCAAACTCCAGACGACAAGAAAACCAGCTGCAGGAAAATGGAATAAATCCTCGCAAGTGCCAACTCAAGAGTTCAATTTCATAGTTCATAAGCATGTGATGCAGCCGAACTAGACAATGGGCATTCAACCGTGGTGGGAAGACCAGCCGTTCTCAGCAGCCCAGATGGAAGGTAAAACAAGTGTTGCAATGTGGAGACCCACTCTCAAAGACAAAGGTGGTATAATAGTAGATACAATTCATACACATAGTCATTTCACATCACCTTGAAGAGGTGCACAGAGGGCTGAGAACCGAGTCGGGTCCCAGGCCTCGGGTAACCAGCTCCAGCCAATCACGAGATAGAAATCCAGGGGTGGATGGCAAAGGGAAAAAGGCTAATGGTAAGCCGACTATTCTGTGACAATGTATTAGATAGTTTCTTGGGGACAGGGCGGGTCGGTCACCTGCCATGTGAGGGCCAGTAGAATAACCTCTGTAGGGGATTACTATATGGGTTACCACTCTCAGCAGCCATTTAGTAATGGGGATAGGTTTTTTGGGAAGGGCCCAGGTGATGATGACAAACTGCCACAAAACTGGGGAGCACACATTGTAAAACTGAGATGTACTGGAGAATCCTAATTTTCTTGTATAATCCCTGTTGTTTTTGTAATAAACCACAGTTCTAACATGCCATTGGCTGAGTCCTCCGTTTATCCTGGGAAAGAGGGTTGGGGCCTTGTAAATCGGATGGACCCTCAGACGACCTCTGGCATACCGGGAAACTATCCCAACAAGTTGGTAGCAGAGTTGATGGTTGGGCTACGCTAGCCCGGCACAAAGCCTACTCTACCGCTGCAGAGCCTGGAGGCTGCGGGACGCCTCGTGGTTTTCGAAGCAATGGGGAAAGCACGCCCTGGGTAAAGGCTGTCAGGAGCCAATGGGAAATATCCTGCACATAGCCAGTGAGGAGTCCAGCAGACCAGAAGGCCGAAGTGGATTAGCAGCTTTGGGGTACGTGGCAGCCAAGCAGCATCAGCAGACCATGGAGTGTAAGTACTGACCCAGCCACACGACAACTAAGGTGAGAGGGCATGTAATGGGGGTAAGAGGGTGGTATCGAGCATTGTTGAGTATCATGGAGTATTGTCGAGTATTGTCTAGTATTACTAAGTTTAGCAGGGACAGGAGCGGAGGTAGATGTTATTTTATGTGGTTGGGGCACATTTGGTTTCGAGGTGAACAGTTCTGGTAAACAACCTAGACTATTGACTCGAGGGCACGGATGACAGAAGTTATGTAAATATCGGATTTCCTGTCAGTTGAGCATTTTAGCTTGGGTCATATGTGACAGTATCCCCTAAGCTTTAGCAAAGGCAGCTGTCCTAGATTGCGGAAGGTGATTCGACTAGTTAAGTCTTGAGGAGGCAGTTACCTGCAAGGCAACGCTGTAGCTACAGATCAAACAGAAGAGAATATTGGTATACTCTGGTAGGAGGCAGGAAGACAGCTGTGGGGTTTTGTGTTGGGGTTGTGTGTATTTTTGGGGCAACAGGATTCTAGCATTGTGCATGTTGCATGTGATTTTTAGCACTACCTTGATTAGTGAATTGATGATGTCACCCGTATGTTTGTGCATATGGCTTGGAGAGTACAAGGTGGTGTAGAATCAGTGTTGAGAAAGGTGAAAATTGATAGAGGAGGTTGTCCAGTGGCGGTGTGCGAAGTCGCATGTGCAAGATTTGTGGGTGTGCCTGAGGAGGCAGAGAGTTGTGCACAGCGTTGCGCAAAGCACACATGACAGGTTGTTTTGGAGCCAGAGAGGCTTGAAGTAAATTGAACGAATTGCCATTACTCTGTGTTTTCCCCTAACAGCGGATTGTCGAAAACCTCAACTTGAGGTCAAATAAGAATGAGAGCAATGTATCAAGGGAAGCGCAGGGCGGCACACCTCTACAGCACTTATGTAAGACTCTTCCGCTCTATAAGGACAAGATTTGTAAATATAGCATGCAATGGATGAAAAGCACTGAGGGTAAATTGACTAAGCAATGGCCACAATGCAGAATTATCTCCAATGATGTGCAGCAATCACTATTGACACACTTACAGGGTACCTTGTGTCAAGGATGTCAAACCGCATGGCAATATATTCGAGTTGTGGAGGATGTTTCAGGACGGAGAGGAGGATGCCGCGAGGCGTCAATGGATGCTGAGCCAGCAGGAGGCACAGTGCCCCGTGCCCCCACCCTCCACTCCCCCACCCTCTCCTGCAAACAAAAACTCTGAGGACACAGACGATGAGCAAGGTATGTACCCACTACAGAAGCTAAAAGCAGCATAGGGATATTCAAACCCGATATTTAAACCACCACCATATACCAAGAAGGAGGGCAGAAAGGAATGAGGCAATCGATCGGCGACAAGGGAGCGAGCAGTGAGGTGAAGAAGGGCACGAAAGTGGGGTCAGAGGGCATAGCCACCAACAAGTGGTTAGTGGGACAGATTCTCCTAAAGCTAGAAGGGAAGACAACGGGAGAGGCAGAGAGAGCAACCAAAGGGATTGAAGGTCTTTAAGCAAAGCAGCAAAACAAAGGACTGGGCAGAAATACTGAAGGAAGTGGACAGGAGGGAGAGGGAAAGAGAAGAGAGACTAGAGAGGGAGCGCAGAGAAAGGAAGAGGGAGGAAGAGCAGGAGCAGCGAGTAAGGAGGAGGAAGGAGCAAGAAGAGATTGAGAAACGAAGGGAAGCAGATGAGAAGGAACAACTAATGTTAGTGGACAGAGAACAGCAGAAGTGGCAGATAGAGTGAATAGCACAATTGTGCACACGCAAGGAGGAGTAGGAGCACGCGATTAGAGACATAAAAACACGATGGACAATGAGCACAGGAAATGACAGAGTCGGAGGGGGCAGAAGAGCAGAGCCAGACGGCACGACCACACAGGATTGGACTGCCGCCGTACCAGACAGAACAGGCCTGGGGTCCCGTGGGGAAGGAGGCAGGCATGACTTGTGTAACATCGATTTCACCATGAAGCCCAATACAGACACGACTTCTAGGTGACTGAGCTTTATGGACGATTTTTGCCGTAATATTGACTCTAACTCAGTCAACGAAGCAAGGGATAGTGGGGATGAGGGAAACATGCAACTTAAATACCAGTCGAGGGGGAAAGGTACAGACAAAGGTGTGACCTGGGACATGGGGAAAGGTACAGGGGGATCTAAGGGAGAAAAGGGTGACCGAACACTGTGGTCGATGGATGATTTCTACAACATCGATGACCTGGTCCCATACGTTGAGCGACTCAGGGCTCTCACAGGATGAAGGAAGGGCGAGACGGCACCTTCAAACACTTG
Source organism: Ambystoma mexicanum (assembly GCF_040938575.1). Classification (NCBI taxonomy): domain Eukaryota; kingdom Metazoa; phylum Chordata; class Amphibia; order Caudata; family Ambystomatidae; genus Ambystoma; species Ambystoma mexicanum. The sequence goes on along the minus strand of NC_090925.1, from coordinate 538,830,266 downwards.
TATATAGGCGTGTTATAAATGCCATATCATATGATATCATAGCATGTTCTCACAGTAGTATCACAGGAGGATTGGACAGGTGTGCGCGAGCGACTTGAGGAAACACATTGGCAAGGAAAACGTGAGATGTAGGCTACCTTTGTTAATCACGGGTGCGAGGAAATGGATATACGAAAAGGAAAGAATGATAGCGGGGAAGAGATTATGAGTGGGGGACATAAAAGGGATACTAGTGGCAATCCTCGGGTAGGCCGCTGACGATGTATGAAAAAGGGCAGGGTTTCCAGGAGTGACCATCAGGGCACAGCACATGATGGTTCGCCATTTGCAAATTGCTGAGCTGCAGTATGGCAAGCACTAAGGAAACAATTGACAGACATTTCAGACATTAATGTGATTATGGCTCGCAAGATGGGGGGGATACAAAGACCCCTTACTCTATATACAGGAGATCCAAGAGCTTTGGTGCCTTGAAACACGAGAACCATGGGACAAACCATGGGACAAAACAGTAGCTTTATTTTACCACGTATTGTGCCAAGGGTTGCCAGAACTGGTACAGACACAGCTTAAAAAATTACTAGGCATGGAGGCGAAACCTTGAAATCCAGAAATCCAGCTCACTATTGTACACCATTGTAGGCTATTGCAAGAGAAGATGAGAAAGAAGAGCGAGGAAAGGAAACAGGGGGAAGCGAAGTTAGTGCAGAAGAAACTATCCAAGTATGCCTTGGAAGGGGCGGTACTGACAAGTTCAGGAGGGAAGGGTACACCACAACAGCAGTACACACTGCTGCCCACGGGTAAGGATTCATGGGGTGTGGGAACATGCAGCATGGGTTTTGAGGAAGAGGGGGGCCACCCAGGGGTCGCGGTTATGGTCCACAGATACATCACAACCAAGGGGGATTTCCTGGAGGCTCTCAAGGATATGGGCAGCTGGTACAGCAGGGCCCAGGAGAGTATTCTGGGGGTTTCCAAGGGCAAGGGAGGGAGCCACCACACTGCTGGCTGTGCAGGCAAATAGGGCACATTTCGAGAGTGTGCAGAAGCAGGGGTGCAACAGAATGGGGGAATGCAGTACCACCCAGCATATCAAGGGTAACAGGACAAGTATTAGAAACTGAACCAAGCACAACAACAGCAGTGGGTCTTTTGAAGGGGGTGGGAGGAGTGTAGATAAAGCTGAAGCCAGGACAATTTTACCCAGAGTCAAACAATACCCACTCTCAAGGGAGGCAGAAAAGGGCATTTATGAGACAATTGCAGCACTAGTGAAACAGGGCATCCTAGTACCATCAGAATCACTGTTCAACTCGGCTGTGAAGCCAGTAAAAAAGGCAAAGGGGGTTCATGGCATTTTATACAGGACTTGAGCCCACTTAATCATATTGTAGAAGCAGAATATCCTTTGGTTCCTAATCCAGTGACAATTCTGTGCAGCATTCCAGCAGAAGCTGCCTGTTTCACGGTCATAGACTTAAAGAAGGCCTTCTTCTCTATACCACTACACCCAGATTCACGAGACTTGACTTACTTTCTGTATATAAACAAGAAGTGAAAACATACAAGACTTCCCAAGGCTACTGTGAATCACCCTCCATATGCAATATGGTCCTCCAGATGGACCTAGGCAACATACAGACAGAGAGCACAGTCATAAAGTACGTAGATGACATTTTGATCTGCAGCATGACAGAAGAACAGTGTAGAAATAACTTGTTGCACATGTTGGCGGTGTTAGCTGACAAGGGATACAAAGTGGACAAAGCCAAACTACAGTACTGTCAGATGGAAGTACTATACATTGGACAAATCTCCCAAAATGGCTGAGAAGTGCCCGCAGAAAGGGCGGAGGCAATACACAGGATAGAAAAACCCACGACAGTGAGAGAGATGCAGTAACTCTTGGGGTTATGCAATTACTGTAGAGTATGGGTCTTTGACTACCACACATACACCAGGCCTCTACTGAGTGCACTGAAGGAAACACAAAAGGGGGTCAAGATAATACGATGGACAACAGAGATGACTGAGGCATTCAATGAGCTGAACTAAGCAATATGCGCAGCTCCAGTGTTAGGGATCCCAGCCTATAAAAATAAATTATTTTTGTTCTCACACTCCAGTGGGGTAGTGATGCCAGCAGTACTGACACAGAAGACAAGCTTGGGGCACAAGCAACTAGCATACTGCAGCAGGAAGCTAGACACAGTAATGAGTGGACACTAACCATGTGAACCAGCTTTCAGCTGCAGCCACATTCACAGTGGACAAGTCAGTGAGTATTACCATGGTGTAACGCTTACTTTATTTCTGCGGGAGCGTTGGGCTTCTCAGATCTATGGGTGTGGCAAATGTCCTTGCTGGGAGTGGTAGGAACCCTGCAGTTTTGAGCCTATTTACCCCCTCCCCGCTCTTCAGTACTTTTTCACTGTGCTCAGGCTCTCCCCCCTCACCTGTGTGTTTGAGTTAGGAAGCTCTATGTCCTGCTGTTTGGCAGGGGTGCAAGTCTTTGATGAGGCTGCTGCCAGTTACGTCACTGGCATTCAAGTCTACCTTGCTGGGACGTGTGAAGCGGCCTCATCTAAGTGATTTACAGTTCGTTATTTAAATGCTGTGTCTTGTCTGCTGTAGTTATGGTATGATCCTTTGTTGCTAACTTGTCTCTTCTGTGGGTAGTTTTCAGTTTACTCACTCCTTCATTCGCAGGATGGGTGAAGAAGGAAAACACAGAGATACTCAGGTGCTTTGGAATGCCACAGAACTTAGGAACAGCGGGCAGTATGACCACGTTGCTTTCAATTGCACATTTTTGTCATCATCTCAAGCGGTAATCTTGTAACTTCTCACTTCTAGGTGGCTACGTGCTAAAATACTTCTGGAGAACAGAGACGTTTGTGGAATACTGCGGTAAGTGTGTGCGCGTAGTTCTTTGGAAAAACTAGTGTTTCCTGCAGATTAGCCAGAAGCCCATTGTGCCACCATCTTGGGAGAACACGGAAACCTTGTTTCTCCTATGCGTCTTGCTGGTGAGTGTATGATAGTAAGCACAAGAATTGCCTGACGAGCCATGCAAGGACCCATCTAGCCCCTACATGAGAACTCAAAGTTGTGTTGCTACACTGTGGGGGGTGTCCCAACCAATGAGACCTTTTGGCGATCATGACATATGGGGTGCAGCACCACCCTTTGCGTGAAGTATGCCCTCTTTGCAATACTGGAGAGACCAAAGAGCACATTGACACCAAAGAGAGCATATGGGTAAGAGGTGCTATTATCAAACCCATCCATCAAGGTAGTGAGTTTCAGACTTGTTAATCCAGCGACTTTTCTCGCTGACGTACTACAGGAGTGTGACTACACGCATGACCAGGCTGACAAAGTACAGGAATTCAGTGATACTCGCAAGGTCCAGGAGAATGCACTTGAGGGGGGAGACATGCTTTACATTGACAGTTCATCAACAATTGACCAGTCAAATGGGGTCAGACATACAGGAATGGCAGTGGTGATGCTAAGGGAGGATAGAACCAGTGAGGTAGTGGTCAGCGCAAGATTGTCATCACATTATTCAGCACAGGCAGCAGAATTAGTGGCCTTAATATTGGCATTAGAGCAGAGCAGAAAGAGGGAGGTGACGATTCGGCCTACATAGCATCAGTAGTACACTGAGGACTGTCATGATGGATGAGGAGAGGTTTTAGGAGGGCTGATGGGTCACCAGTACAGCATGCACTCCTATTGGGCAGATTAGTGGATGTCATACACTATCCTGAGCAACTAGCAATAGTTAAATGCCAAGCACACACATGAGGGGAGGATCCTGTCTCTAGGGGGAATGAAGCAGCAGATGCAGAAGCAAAGTGTGCCGCATATTTTGGAGAACCCCTGGAAATGGAGCCCTCATCACATGCTTCTGGCTATGCCAGGGCAATGATACCAAAAAGGAGGAATACAATATATTGCCAGGAGCACACATAGTGGAGTTGCAGGGAGCTGCACCAAGGGAGGAAAAGGATCTGTGGGCGAGGAGAGGGTATACAGTATCTCCAGCAGATGCCCTATGGCGGCAGAATAACACGGGGAAAGTGGTTATGCTACTCGCATTGTTGCACACAGCACTCACACAGTTACATTATCCAACAGATACAGGGAAGGAGGTGCTTGGCAACCATATTGGAGAAACATGGTTCTGTCCTAATTTGGCAGAACAAGCAGCTGAATGTATGCATAACTGTTTGACCTACAAGCGGTTAACTGCAGGGCATACATTGAGAGTTGTGAGAAGAGCCATACCTCACACATTTGGTCTATTTCAACACCTCAGTGTCAACTATGTTGACATGATCCAAGTCTTCCAAGGATGATGGTAGTTGTGTGCCCATTCTCTTGCCCCTGTTCTCATCCTGACGCCCGTAGAGCGGCAACATTTCTGGTCCGGGAAGTGTTCCCACAATGGGGCGTGTGTGTGTTCCTGCAGTCTGACAATGGCCCTCACTTCGCCAACGAAAGGTTCAAGCACATCCAATGTTGCTGGGCATTCAAAACACATTCTCCTGTGCTTATCACCCACAAGCAAACGGGATGTGTGAACACCTCAATGGCCTCCTGAAAGAGAGTATTGTCAACATTAAAAAGAGTACCTAGGATTCCAAGATGGCCGCCTGCTGAAGTGGACGCACGTCCCCTGTGCTCCGCACTGGCGTTTAAATCAAAGGTGCTCAAGGGTGTTCACAAGCTGATAAAATCACCAGATCACAAGTAACAACAACCGAAAGTGAACGGCTGAGTAGGCGAGAACTGAAATACGTTCGACACCACCCAAAAGACCTTGGGCGGAGAGGCCCGCATCAGAGCTGGTTGGTAGGGAGTATTTGAGCGGGACAAAAATACTGAGTCCCGTGATCACATCGGCCCCCTGGCAGGGCCCCGGTGAGCCCCGATGAGCTCCCCCCCCACAGCAAGGACAAACTAGCAGCAAAGACAGACCAGATGGGCTGTGGGCCTCTGCGCTGAGAGTGAGGTGGGGGAGACACCGCTCACTGGGTACAGCGCCTAAGGAGCCCACAGGGCTGCATGGATCGAGCAGCAGCGTCCAACCAGGCAGAGAAGTCCCAGGCTCCAGCGAAGTCTGAGCCACAAGTGCAATATTACAAAGACAGTGCCCAAAGACATTCACTTGCACTCATACCTTATCAGCCCCCATGGCTCTCCCCCCCCTCCGGCTGCAGCGGCGCAGAGATCTGGTGCAGAGCACGCCCTGGGGGAGGAAAACATACGCGGTCGGATCGGAGCAGATCCTCCTCTGGAGCCGAGGCTTGACACAGCTGCAGACCGGAGAAACACTGCAAGCGGCGACTGAGAGATTCTACAGGGCCTCTGCGCGGTTCAGGCAGTGCGGCTGGAGAGCAGATAATCACCTGACGCAAGAGCATGAACGGAAGTGCTTGCTGGCGCCTGGATCTACAAACCTGGGGAGGCTGGAACAACTGACAAGGTGAGAAGTCCCCCCCCATCCCCTCCTTTTCCATTTCACAGAAGCCAATACCAGAAGGGCCATAAATTAAGAGAAATTACATAAAGAGCTCCTACATTCCTCTTCCTCCATTGAGAGGCGAAATAGTCATTGCTGAGGCCAAGCACAGTAGAGTGCGGTGTGGAGCCAAGTGAATCCATAAGATGGCACAGACTGCTTGGCTGGGACACCTCGCCATCTCCAAGCACCCTTAAGCACCCTTAAGCACCCTCAAGCTCTTGGGGGGGAGAGACTAAACGGACACGGCAAGCAAGCAGAACTCAGTCCACAGGGCCCTAAGTTATCCACATTATCCACCTTGTAACTGCAATGAACAGAACCATCCCACACGCCCAACCGAGGTCCATATAGGTTAATTGCCTGGCGTAACCGGCGCACTGAGAAAGCTCATGGCTCATTTTCTCATCTGACCTAGAGAACAAATGTCTGGCACGGACATAGAACACTGTGATCACATTTGTCCTAACCTCCACTAGCCTGGTAGCCTAAAGATATACATCATTGTGACTCCGCTCAGCAGTGTATACCCAGAAGAGAACAACTGCACATCAGTAACGGAACTCCGGCCCAGATGCCGGGCACCAGAACTAAAAGTGCCCCACCGAGAGTGAAAAGTTTGCTGAGGAGACAGGGAAATCAACTGGCTAAGTGCTGGGGACAGGCGAAGCAGCAGGATCAGACCTCCCTGCATGCACAACCGGAGTCAACTGAACTAGCCCCAACCTCACCTCAGAAAGCCATGGAAACGGACAAAGAAGAATTGTTGGCCTGCCTGAAGGGTATGGAGGCCAGAATGACAACTGCATTTCAGGCCCAAATAGGTCAGCTGAGGTATGACATAAAAGCCTCCCTACAGGAGATCCGAAAAGAGGTAAACGAACTGGACGACCGAGTGGACACAGTAGAAAACTGTCTCTCCAACTTAACTGAGGAGTCCAAGCAGTCTAGCCTTTTATTGGATCAAATAGCAGCCGCCAAGAACAATCTTGAGCTACAAGCTGAGGACCTTGAAAATAGGTTGAGATGATCCAACATACGGGTCAAAGGCCTATCCGAATCGATCCCATATAGCGACCATGTGAGACACTTGAACAGGCCTTTAGTAACATCTTACAGGATTCAGCGCCAGAATCAATAGGGTTCGATAGGATACATTGAGTTGGCCCCAGAAGGAACGGCCCTGGCGCCCGCCCTAGAGACGTGCTAGTGGCTCTCACCTCATTCACTACAAAAGAAAACATTCTGAAGGCAGCCAGATCCATCACTGACCTGACAATCAATGGCAATACGATCAAATTGTTCCAGGATCTTGCGCTCTCAATGCTCCACAAGCACAGACTCATGCGTCCAGTGACAAAGGCCCTTCAGGAGAAACAAATTTCCCCACCTTCTCGCACACAGGTGTTGCCTGTTTTGCTTGATTCTTCTACCCTGCTCCCCCTACACACTCTCCAGCCTACTTCTGCAGGAGTCTGTCCTGATACATTCTGGTTTCACCATCACTGTCTTGTGGCCAATGCTGGATTTGACTTTTATGGACTTCATTGATTCACGGTGTGTCACCCTTTCTCAACTCTCATGCTGGACTTCCTTTGCATCTTGTACTCATGGTGGCCCTGAATCATGCTGTTCCCATCTTCATCTTGTATCCTGGCTTGCAACATTATGGGTTACTACTGACTTCTGCGATGGTATTTGCTCTCCCCTCTTGCTTCTCTACTCTTTTAGACTGCTTACTCTCTGTTCTCTCCTACTCTCCCTTTCTCCCTTTTCCTATCTCCTCCCCTCCTCCCCTTACTTCCTTCTATGCACTTACTCTATCGGAATTGTCCCTGGACCTAGTATGATAGCAACCTCGTCTGTCTCCTCCCCGCTCCTCTTACTTGTTCCACCCCCCTTCAGCACTATCTGAAATGTCGTCAGGCCTAGTACGATATTTGCTTGTTCTGTTCCTCACCTCCCTTTCTGCACCCCCGTCCCTCACCTTTTACAAAGCTTGATAACTTTAAGGGGTCACGGTACATTGTGCATGCACAAACATTGTTTGCACATTCGCAAACTGCATTTGTTCATGCGCAGTTGCATTAGCAACAGTACAAATACTGTGAAAATGCATTTGCCTGGACAACAATGCAATTGTGCATGCATAAATGTCTCTTCTCTTGCACATTACCAAATGCTGTTTGCTTAGGTGTAAACACCCTCCCCAGTGATAGTTAGGGGCATACATTTTCCCCACAAATATATAGGAGCAACCGAGTGTAGCGAACCAACCAGGAAGGGGTAGGTGACTTCTGAGAAAATTATAAAACAATTGGTTTAAAATCATGCATTTTCAGCAAACATTTTGTGAAAATCAGGTAAAAAGCCACAGTTTACAATAGGCTTTGTAGAGTAACACATTAAAAAAATCGAATAGATGTAAGTCACCAAAAGTGTACTCAAGCATTTTCTAATTTATTTTCATAATTCCTTTGCCCACAATATTTGGCAGTGTAAAAAAAAATATGTTCATGCTGGCTGTGTCCATACACATCCATGGGGACTGAACCAACATATCCTAGTAGTACCATAAAGAAACATATTCTTGTTGTCTTTACCAGTACAAAATGCCATGCCACAGTAATTAATTAACTAATCTTTTGTAAGATGGCAATTACCAGAGAACAGTCTATAAGCAAAGGACTGGGAATTGAAAATGTGTTGGTCTGCATTTTCCTGCTTACAAGAAAAACGTGTTACCCCTGTGCTATCCACCCAGCCCTAAGAAAATATGCAAGTAAGTCCTAATTAAGAAAATATGTCTATGTTGACTGAATCAAGGTAGGCCAGTAAAGCCAGATAATAACACTTAACATGTTTGCTTTTCCCTTGATGTTAAGTGTCACAGATGGCTTACAGAATACTCCCCCGCTCTGAGACAGTTCAAGGGTTTTTAATTGAATTTTCAATGGGAACTTGGCCATCCATCGCTCTCTTGTCTATATAAGCACCTCCTCCCCAAGCCAGTTGTCCCTAAATTCCTGGTTAGTATATACCACTTCTTTCTCCCTAGAGTTTAGGTACTGTCAGAAACCTAATGTAAGGACCTAGAGGCAGAGCGCATTTTCTGTCTAGACTCCCTCAGAGAGTTCCTAGATTTTCCCTACTCTAGCCAGTGGTTAGTATTCTAAAGGGGGTGATGGATTGTGCCTTACACACACTCGTCCCAACTCATTCTTCTTACTATCCCACCCATGTACTCCTCCCTTCTCGTTTTCTGTTTTCCCCTTTCGTGTTACGCTCACCTGGTATCCACGGGGGCGCCACACAATACTGGATGGAGGTCTAAGCGATATCCCGGACCCCTCTCTGCTTGGTTATGTGCCAGAAATTGGGTTAAGATACTGGTTCTGTGATGGGTGGCCTCCCACCTCCCTCTGGTCCAAATCCCCTCTCTTGGGGTTATTGCTCACCTTAGGTTTTTGTGTGTTGAACTCTCCATCCTGTGTCTCTGTGCAGGGGCGCGTGGTTGGTGCGAGCGTTCCCTGGACCTAGTTGCTTCACTGGTCCGTATGCCCTTATGTCGGGTCCAGACCGGCTGTGACACCGACTCTGCTTGCTGTCTTCACGGTGAGTTATAAAGTATTTTTTGTCTTTATTCTGTCTCTTTCTTTCCCTCCGTTTTTTTCTTGGCGTCTTGCCCCACTATGCTGTTCCCTAACAATGGGCCTCATTACGAGGTGGGCGGAATGGGTTTGACTGCGCCGGTAATGGTGCCAGTGCCAGTAAACCCATTCTGACCTATTACGAGGTTCCCTTGCGGGACCCGCTCAGAACGTCTGGTCAGACCAGACGTCCTTTGCGGGTCCCACAAGGGGACCAGGGAGCCCTTTGGGGGCTCCAATGGGAATGGGGATGGGTTTTCTGAATGAGGAATTACCGGACCCTCCAAGGTTGGAATGGCCGGGTAATTCGTCATTCAAGGTACCCCTACCCGGACCCGAGTTTGGAGGCAGCCATGGCACTAATAGCACCTTGGCTACCTCCAAATTCGTAATGATGCCCAATATCTCTTTTTGTTTTCACAGGGATGGTTGCGATCTCAGAGTTTTTTTTTGTATCATGTACATTGAACAAAGTGCATAACATATGATTGGTTCATTTTTTAATTAGTATGTTGGGAGTTCTTGATTTACCATTATTTTACTTTAATTTATTTCTAACAACAGTCCCTGAAGAAGGTCTTATACAGACCGAAATGCATTGGACAATAACATTGTTGCAAGAGGCCTACTATAAAGTGTAATTAAATAATACATATACCTACATTTGAATCAATCAAGTTTTGTCAAGAAGTTTTGATGAATATTTATACACAATTGGACAAACCCAAGTAATAAATAGTGGATATGCCCACCTAGGACCTTCCAGCAGACTGGAATATCCTACGAGTCATTGTGCATCATTAATTCTTACCACCCCTTGCAAACGAGGAGGCAACTGGCAACAGGACCAAATAACTCTTATTTTCAGATTCTTGTAATCTACACGAAAGTAAAGAAAGTAAAGAACATTGGTTGTGCCCGCTCATCCCTTTCTCTGAAATTTGTTACATTTGTTTGCATTAAAATCATTAATCATACTAATAATGTCATACGAAGAGTTGAGTAGCTTAACAGACAAGAAAGCGGAAACCCTGGGGTTCACCCCAGAAGAGGCCAATGCTATTCTAGATTCAATAAGAGATGCTAGTAGTAGCTCAACTACCATTGACCCCAACACAAATTAAAACACTTGAACGACATATTCGCAAGGAAATTAACAGAATATTGCATGCTGTTACCTTAACAAAGTATTATAGAGCACAAAGGATTCCATGAGGTTTAAGGATTCCATTGAGACCGACCTTATGTAAAGAGAGCAGAGATTTTGTCAATAAGTGGGAACACATTTTGAATAAGTGTTCCTTGGATTTAATATTATTAACTGTTCAAGAACTTTCAAACGAATTAGATAAACTCACAACAGACATTTCTGAAATACAAACCAAATTAACAACAGCTTTATATGCGACAGACCTCGAGAAAATTTTGGAGGATATTAATAACAATCTTGCAGAATACCGCACAGAACTAGAAACCAAAAACTACGCAAATTTCGTAGAGACACATACGATTATTTGAACAACAAACTTTATAGTTGGATGAATAAATATAACCAGAAACCAACAGCTAGAAATTCCACAAGTTCTTCGGATCCCGACACCAGCGACCCGGAGTCCACAAATACCGAACAAAAAGATGCAGGAGAAGGAACCAGCACCAACAACAGACACCCCACAGGAAGAGGGTTCAATTCAGCCAACATTTTTTTGTGCAGGGGCCCAAGAGGAAAAGGACCAGGAGGGGACAAAGACAGAAACCAACAGCGCCCAAACACCCGACAGAACCCCAGGAAAACCTAGTGGTCAATTTATCTGGATATCAACTAAGTGAGGAAGAGAACAATCTATTACAAAATGGACTCAATTTTGTTCCAACCTACCATTCTAATTTATTCGAAGAGAAAATTGAACTCTTCAAATTCGCAAGGAAACTCAGATTAAAAGCATTTTTTTCAACAATGGAAGAAGGGACTACTGAACATTCATCTCAAGAAACAGAATATAAGGAATCCAAACCAAAAAGTACTTTCATACCTCCAGTAAACTACCCAATAATCGACCTATTCCAAAGAATGGTTACCACAGACTTCAAGAAACTTTCATATAAATCACCACGCTATAATAACTTCAGCAGAAAAGATTTGAATATTATTCAAAAATTGTTCTCTAATGACAACATCACATTCAAACCAGCAGTCAAATGGGGCGCCCTGGTCATACAGTATACTAAGGATTACATCAAAATATATAAGAGACAGAGCTCAAAAAACGGGTTGCACAACCAATGGGGTCCCTAAAAAACTGTATATAAACTTTAATTAAATACACATAAAGAATAAATGATTCACACAATTAATAACAATCATCATCAAATACTATACACAATTTTAAAAGAATCTGTTAAGATCATCACATAAAAAACGAGGATTTCATCAATAACAATCAAATGGTAGGGTAACATAAAGTGCAAAATACATTCAACAAAAAGCTGGCAATGTATCAGTTTCTAATCACTATTCGATAAGACAAGTTGTTATATTCCTGTACAAATCCAGGAAGTTGTCTCGACATGTTTCTGTTCTTAGGGAGTTACTCAGAGAACATTCATCAGGAAGGTTGTCAAAATCACGAAAATCCAAATTAAAATCATCAACTGTTTCATAAGTGCAGTGTAGTGTACACGTGCAACCTGTGAATTAAAAGAAAAGGGGACAGATAAGGAGCTAGATCTATAGCTAAGATACATCTGTCATATTCCCCGAAGGGTGAATAAGAGGACCAAACGTCAGGTTTTTATTACCTTTCATGGTACTTCTGGGGGCTTTAACACAAAAGAAGGGCAACACACAACTGTGTATGGTTTTCAAAAAGGCCAGTGTCTGATCCCTTAACCAGAGATGAACATTGGTGCACAGTGACTGTGGAAGTACAGGGTTGGTCTGGAAGACAGAAGGATAGATCGAAACAGCTTTCTGTCCCCGCCTACTCCCTAGCGTGAAAACTTTCCTTAGGTAGCGCTGATGCAACGCTTTCAAGAAAGAGGTTAGGACAAGATGGTAAAGAGAAATCATTTTTGAAGAATCGTAACAATTTAAGAATTGTTATACCTCTGTATGTCCCAAGTCACTGCTATCATCCTGATTGATTATGGGCGAAAAAGTGTTTAAAAAGAGTACAAACACCTACGGTTGAAACACACAAGGAAAAAAGGATCGACCTACTTTGGGTCAACATTTTTAATCCCGTAGATAGGTCGAACCATCCTAGGGAAGCTCTGATATAAAACTTCAAAAGCTCAAGCGAAATCCAACAGATAGCCAATATAGTGCTATAGTAGGTGTTCCCTATTCAGGGTGAGCTTTTTCAAAACGAAGACAAACAGCCCACAGCAACCGTCCAAAAAAGTACTATGTGTTGGACAGGGTGTGGGATAGATAAGAAACATGTACACGATTATTCATGGTCTAGCTAGCAATAGTTTTGGCCTCCACCACATAACAACCACTGTCTACTGGTTTCAGTGGTGTATATTTTAGTGAAACCACTTTCATCAGGACAGTCTTCTTAAAAAGCAAACAAACAAAAAAGCAAGTTGGTGGGTATCAATGTTCACCCACCAATTTCAGCCACAGGGTGAATACTTTACCCTGCTTTTTATCGACATCGCTGAGGAAGGAGCTTGATCTATAGCTAAGATACTTCTGTCATATTCCCCGAAGGGGGTATAAGAGGACCAAAGGTCAGGCTTTTATTACCTTTCTTGGTGCTCGTGGGCACTCACAACATAAGTAAATCAGGTTGTGGTCAGCTACCAAGGCGCTGAAGACCTGTAATAAATACAAGAAAAACCTAGATAAGTGTTTTTCAAAAGAGCTAAAAAACAATGCTCGAGAAATTCAGCAGTTACAGGAAGAAATGATAAAGAGGTGAGGATATTCACTAGGCTCACCTGTATGGTGTAAAATACATAGTAAATTCAGAAGAAAAAGACACAGCCCTTAAAGCGGCTCCACTTCAGAGTAACGGGCCACTAATATTGGTTGTAATTCTTAAATCACAAACTCCATTTTGATAGGACTATGTAGTCACTATAAAAGAAAGAAAGTATAGCCAATGAGTGGGGAGCACTCAAAATTAGGTAACAATTAACCCAAATTGCCTGGAATTAGAACCCAGAGACACAAGTGCAAATAGGCACCACAAAGGAGTGTGGAGAAGCGCTAAGCCACCTAGTATTTTATCAGTCAGCATATAGATAAAACTCTGATGGGCGAGGGTAGATCGGAACCAGCACCAGAAAAACAGCTGGAAGTGGACATACGGCAACATTGATACTATCATGATGTCATCCCCCCTTAACCATAATAAATAGTGGAAAACGGAGGATAGCCCATTGTTACGTCTTAATTGTCGCCTGAGAAAACCTTGGCTAGTTGGTAGTACTTCGCCCCTTGCCATCGTGATATAGTTGATAAATAAAAGAGACGGTAAATACAAGAGAAGGCCGGCACCCTGGTGTCTAATACTGACTCAGCAGGAATGTGGCTTACCGCCTTTAATACTGGCTGGCTCTGACTGTCCACTGGTCTATGTGTTAAGACTGCGGGCATGGAAACATCAACATCTGGCCGACACTCGAGTCTCGGTCTGTAGGAGATACAGCATGGGCTTGTATTATCAATACCAAAAAAGTTCAGCACTGTGTTAGAAGCACCGTCATTATGCATTTAGAAATTGTATTTAAAAATGCTCTCATACACGTACCTCTGCGGCTGGAAAGCGAGCGTCCGATCGATATGCGGGTTGCAAAAACTCAGCAAGCTAGAGCGGCGTCTCTAACCAGGGACGCGTTACACAGAACTTAGTGTATGCTCGTCTCTATGGAGACAGTGCGTGAGTATGTCCGGCTTCCGAACGTAACTCAACGTTATGGTAGAGTCGATCGGCCATGTTGAAAATGAATTGGAGTGTGCGGATCCTATGCATTAAGGTTCCGCTTGGTCAATATAAAGGTAGCACAAGGCAACATCACCGGATGAGTTACGTGTGTGAATAGCTGAGAGAATCCAAATGAGAATCTTAAAAAGCTGTTACAGGTGTGAAGTGAAACCGGGGGCCACACTTGGAACCCAGGATTATACAGGCTCAATGCATTAAAAAATGAATGAATGAAGGGCAAAGATCTGAATGAATGAAGGGCCAAGATCTATACTGTAACTATGGAGAAGCCCGCCAGACCCTGGTCTGGGTTACACAAAATGTAATTAGCATTGTGGCACACTACTCAAATGGAACTAGCACATCGTTCAATTGTCTTTCACATCATGACAGGCTATTCATATGAGCTTGATACATAGTTCAATAGACCTAAGCATAGCATCAGTGTCTTTTATAGTCGTCCTTCATAAGTAATACTCCTCATCCCTATGTAGTTTGTAAGGTTGTAACAAATATCTGAACATGCATAAAAAATGGAATTGAACAACTTTTGCACACATAGCTCTCCAAAGTAAAGGACATTAACATGAGGTACTCACAATCACTAGTACATAATTCAGTTAGCATGGGCACTGTATCAGTGTCTATTTTATGTATCTCACCATTCAGCAATTTGAAGTCTTGTAGCATGCCAAATATATACCAGTCAACAAGTCCTGGTTTCACAATTACCGGGTCACAGAATTGTTTCAATGTACTCTCAAGGATGACATCAAGTACCGGGGAGTCACATCATAATGTTCCTATTAGGAATCTTTTGTAGAACTGTTGTAAATTCTAAGAAAAAAGCTTACTGTCAAGTACTTAGTTTGTAGCTACACACTTAGACCTGCTCCATCAAAGAAATATGTATGTAGTTGCAGATATTCTGACCTTGACTAGCGTTGGGATAGAACCTTACTAATGGCAGATTTTATGCCATTCTGCAGAGTCATTCATACCTCTAGTATCACTCTGTAATCTGTAAATCATTTCTTGTTCTTTCCTCAAAAGTCTATTTTCTAGTGTCTGAGGGTTGCCACCTTTAAGCGTCAATAGTACGGTGCATGTGAAGTCTTCATATTCATGCTTAGCCTGGATAAAGTTTTTATCCATCGGGGCATTGTCAGTTTTATTTTTAAGACAGCACCGATGTTCATGATCCGTATTTTAACTTTGCGAATAGTTTTGCCCACATACATGAGGCCACATATGCATCTTATTAAGTATACCACATGGTCAGTATTACAATTTGTTAGGTTTTTCTGCACCCATGGTTTGGGCAATCCTACATCGATCTCTTTACTTTTGGAGGTAGGTTTACAAGCTCCACAAGCTCCACATCGGTAATGGCCGCTTGCAGGTGGCAAGCCCCAGAGTGTGGTTAAATTCGTAGTATTGTTGTGTGTGTTAACACCTTCACGGACTGAATTATGTACTAGTGATTGTGAGTACCTCATCCTAATGTCCTTTACTTTGGAGAGCTATGTGTGCAAAAGTTGTTCAATTCCATTTTTTATGCATGTTCAGATATTTGTTACAACCTTACAAACTACATAGGGATGAGGAGTATTACTTACGAAGGATGACTATAAGAGACACTGATGCAATGCTTAGGTCTATTGAACTATGTATCAAGCTCATATGAATAGTCTGTCATGATGTGAAAGACAATGGAACGATGTGCTAGTTCCATTTGAGTAGTGTGCCACAATGCTAATTACATTTTGTGTAACCCAGACCAGGCTCTGGCGGGCTTCTCCATAGTTACAGTATAGATCTTGGCCCTTCATTCATTCAGATCTTTGCCCTTCATTCATTCATTTTTTAATGCATTGAGCCTGTATAATCCTGGGTTCCAAGTGTGGCCCCCGGTTTCACTCCACACCAGTAACAGCTTTTTAAGATTCTCATTTGGATTCTCTCAGCTATTCACACACGTAACTCGTCCGGTGATGTTGCCTTGTGCTACCTTTATATCGACCAAGAGGAACCTTAATGCATACGATCCGCACATTCCGATTCACTTTCAACATGGCCGATCGACTCTACCATAACATTGAGTTATGTTCGGAAGCCGGACATACTCACGCACCGTCTCCATAGAGACGAGCATACACTAAGCTCCGTGTAACGTGTCCCTGGTTAGAGACGGCGCTCTAGCTTGCTGAGTTTTTGCAACCCGCGTACCGATTGGACGCTCGCTTTCCAGCCGCAGAGGTACGTGAATGAGAGCATTTTTAAATATCATTTCTAAATGCATAATGACGGTGCTTCTAACACAGTGCTGAACTTTTTTGGTATTGATAACACAAGCCCATGCTGTATCTCCTACAGACCGAGACTCGAGTGTCGGTCAGATGTTGATGTTTCCATGCCCGCAGTCTTAACACATAGACCAGTGGACAGTCAGAGCCAGCCAGTATTAAAGGCGGTAAGCCACATTCCTGCTGAGTCAGGATTAGACACCAGGGTGCCAGCCTTCTCTTGTATTTACCGTCTCTTTTATTTATCAACTATATCACGATGGCAAGGGGCGAAGTACTACCAACTAGCCAAGGTTTTCTCAGGTGACAATTAAGACATAACAATGGGCTATCCTCCGTTTTCCACTATTTTTTATGGTTAAGGGGAGATGACATCATGATAGTATCAATGTTGCCGTATGTCCACTTCCAGCTGTTTTTCTGGTGCTGGTTCCGATCTACCCTCGCCCATTAGAGTTTTATCTATATGCTGAGTGATAAAGTACTAGGTGGCTTAGCGCTTCTCCACACTCCTTTGTGGTGCCTATTTGCACTTGTGTCTCTGGGTTCTAATTCCAGGCAATTTTGGTTAATTGTTACCTAATTTTGAGTGCTCCCCACTCATTGGCTATACTTTCTTTCTCTTATAGTGACTACATAGTCCTATCAACATGGAGTTTGTGATTTAAGAATTACAACCAATATTAGTGGCCCGTTACTCTGAAGTGAAACCGCTTTAAGGGCTGTGTCTTTTTCTTCTGAATTTACTACGTATTATACACCATACAGGTGAGCCTAATGAATATCCTCACCTCTTTATCATTTCTTCCTGTAACTGCTGAATTTCTTGAGCATTGTTTTTGAGCTCTTTTGAAAAACACTTATCTAGGTTTTTTGTGAATTTATTACAGGTCTTCAGCTACTTGGTAGCTGACCACAACCTGATTTACTTATGTTGTGAGCCCCCACGAGCACCAAGAAAGGTAATAAAAGCCCGACCTTTGGTCCTCTTATTCACCCTTCAGGGAATATGACAGATGTATCTTAGCTATAAATCTAGCTCCTTATCTGTCCCCTTTTCTTTTAATTCACAGGTTGCCAGTGTACACTACACTGTCCCACTTATGAAACAGTTGATGATTTTAATTTGGATTTTCGTGATTATGACAACCCTCCTGATGAATGTTCTCTGAGTAATTCCCTAAGAACAGAAACATGTCGAGACAACTTCCTGGATTTATACAGGAATATAACAACTTGTGTTATCGAATAGTGATTAGAAACTGATACATTGCCAGCTTTTTGTTGAATGTATTTTGCACTTTATGTTACCCTACCATTCGATTGTTATTGACGAAATCCTCATTTTTTATGTGATGATCTTAACAGATTCTTTTGAAATTGTGTCTAGGAATTGAGGATGATTGTTATTAATTGTGTGAATCATTTATTCTGTATGTGTATTTAATTAAAGTTTATATACTTTTTTTTAGGAACCCAATTGGTTGTGCAACCCATTTTTTGAGCTCTGTCTCATATATGTTGATGTTCTTCCCCTTCCCGGGTACAGACAGAGTAGACATTTGTTTCCACCAAGTGGTCGACAAGTGACTTCCGGAATTCCTCTCTTATTAATAGCTACTAAAGATTACAACCAGGAATGTTCACAACAACTCATGGATAGATCAATATACAGTCCCATAGAAAGAGATCCTACTGTTATGTTATGTTACTTTGCATTTATCAGACCCTCCAGTTTATAGCGATTTTGCGATACCGCAAAATGCAGCGAAAACGGCCGTTTTGTGCAAAATGCCGCAGAAACGGCCGTTTTGTGCAAAAACAGCAACTTAAAAAAAATGTCTTTTTTTTACATTTTTTTTAAGTAATCTGCAAAAATCACTGTTTTAAAAAAAAATAATACTCAGGGTGCCATGTTCTCTACTTTTTTTTACATAAGAAATGAAATGCGCTAACACATCTCATCACTTGCGCCCCAAAAAAGTGCAGCCCAATCCACAAGGGACACATGAATGGGTACATTTTATATGCGCGCCCATTCAGATGGCCTTTTTCACCTCCTTAATCAAATAAAGTGGCGTTTCTGTCAATTTAAAAGTGCATCCCTCATTTCCAAGCAAGATGCACTTTTAAATGTGCAGAAATTGTGGGCAACCCTACGCGCACGGGATGTGGGGCTGGCACTGCATGACAGGGTCTTTCCTGACCCTGTCATAAATTTCTTTTAAGGTATGAACCGCTGCTGTGTCGCTTGCATTTCTGTTCCTCAAACAGGATAAAAATGCATTTTTTTGGGTCGCATTTTACAGCGGCAGGCACCTGGAGTACTGCCCATTTTGATGACAAAAATCTATCGAATGTTACAATTTGACCTATTTCATCCAGTACCATTCGATCAATTTTTATAAATACTGAACATGTGTTGCAGAAGTGTTTTTCCCTTTTTCCACAAAATTGGAGGCGGGGACAGAAAAAAAGAAAATAACGAAAAAGGGTTGCAGGGGAAGCGGCAGCGACCAAGCAGTTAAGAAGGGGAGGGGTGGTGGTGAAAGGTACATTTTGGGTTGTTTGGCTGAACTGCAAATCAATTTGCAGCGAAATTAACTACGGTCAATTCCGCTGCAAATCAGTCAAACAACCCAGAACACAATTCAAGGCAGCTGGCCAGCGCACAATTTGCGATACAGCTCAAGCCTGTGGAAATGGGTGAGATGTGAAGTGATAGGCAAGAAAGCAGAGGGAGAGCAGTGGGTCAGTGGAGGAAGCGGTGCACAAGAGAGCAGAGGAAGCAGTGATGCGGTGGGCCAGAAATCTGAGAGCGAGCAGAGGTACAGAAAGTAGAGGGAGTGTGTGGTCAGTGAGCCAGAAAGCACAGAGGAAGCGGTTGGCTGGAAAGAGGCAGTGAGCTGCAGATTGGGAAAAAGAAAAGGATGAGGGAAGAGTGCGATAGAATGGGAGAAAGGATGCAAGATGCAGAAGCAGCACAAAAGAATGAAGGACTGTATATTGCGGGAGGAATTGTGGAGTGAAAGGTGTGAGTTGGGAGTATGATTTGGAGTTTGGCAGGGGCAGGGGAGTGCAAATTGTGACTTGACAGTGTGACATAGCAGGTTAGTATTTTTATGACAGGGAGGTTCAGGAATGCAAGTTGTAATGGGGAGTTGGTTAGCTGTGTGATGTGTGGTAGTGAGAGAGGTGTGTGGGTGTTCGTGGGATTGGAGAACATAGAAGGGGAATATTTTCAGCATTACAATTGATAATGATCAATTTAGTTAATACTATTAAATAGGCATGGACATTAAACCAAAAATGTAGCCAAATCAAACACTGTTCTGCCAAGCCAGAGACATCTAAGACTCGTCCTATTAAATTAATACAAAAGATACATAATAATGATACCCTGGCTCTCTTGTAGCCTTGCACTCTGCCTATTTCCTGCAATGTGGTAATCTTACACCCTCCAGTTAATACAAAAATTCCCGCAAAAATGCTGCAATAAATAAAGGTTTGTGCTACAAAATTTGCCATTTCATGCTGCAAAATTTGCCATTTCATGCTGCAAAATCCTGGAAGGTCTGATTTATAAGGCGCCGTATGTACCATTGGTATGGTCTGAAGGCACTGGTAGGTCGAATGCCCTTGGGAACAGGAGTTCAAGTCAGTAGAGAGAGTAGAGAGAGTCAAAGGTGCGTGTGAGCACCGGCTAGGTGTGCAGCTAGTCTGGCATTCGAGTAATAGCTGCTTCTTAGTGGTAGGTGTGGTGGTTGAGAGATCAAGAGTATGTGTTTGTTCTGGCAGGATTTATCCAGA
The DNA here is from genome assembly GCF_040938575.1 of Ambystoma mexicanum. Taxonomy (NCBI): domain Eukaryota; kingdom Metazoa; phylum Chordata; class Amphibia; order Caudata; family Ambystomatidae; genus Ambystoma; species Ambystoma mexicanum. The sequence goes on along the minus strand of NC_090925.1, from coordinate 538,810,027 downwards.
CCGATTGTGGCTGCGTTAGGCCTGAGGAGAACGCCTGGCTGGGGTGTGTGTAACCAGCAGTGTTTAGTTAGAGTGATGGGGAGTATGAGGCAGATGTTGGTATGAGAAGAGCTATACCTAATGGTGTCATAGTATCTCTGTGTTCTAGTTGAATGGTGGTGTAAAGAAGAGAGTAAGCGTGGTGATGTGATATGATGGGTTACATGCTCTTTCAAACGTTCCATGCACTCCAAGCCATTCTATGTAAGTCGCGCAATTCTATGCGCTCCAATCCATTCCATCCACTCCAGTCCGCTCCATGCACTCCAGTCCGCTCCATGCTACTGATGAAATCCATCAGAAATTGGAACACATATTCGATCTAGCTGAAAAAAATAACTGGATAACAAAAAAACTCGCAGATTCCAAACTACAATAAATCCAAGAGTACCTGTATTCTATACCATTCCGAAAATTCACAAAACATTATTCAAACCTCCGGGAAGACCCATTGTATCCGCAACGAATAGCATCCTACAACCATTAGGAACATATTTGGACTATTTTCTTCAATCCATTATGCAAAACACAAAGGGCCTCATTACGACTTTGGAGGTAGCCATGGTGCTATTGGCGCCATGGCTGCCTCCAAAATCGTGTCCGGGTCCGGGTTCCCTGAATGGGGAATTACTGGGCCATTCCGAGTTTGGAGGGCCCGGTAATTCCTCCTTCAGGGAACCCGGGCCCAGTCCTTCCCCATTGCCATTGAGCCCCCATAGGGCTCAATGGGAATGGGGAGGGAGCTAACAATGGGCCCACTCATAATGGGCCCGTTGTTAGCTCCCTGGTTCCCTCGAGGAACCCGCTATGGACGTCTGGATAAACCAGACGTCCACAGCAGGTCCGGCGAGGGATCCTTGTAATAGTGCGGAGTGGGTTTAACGGCCCCGGGACCATTAACGGCGCCGTTAAACCGATTCCACATATCTCGTAATGAAGCTCAAAGACTTATGTTAAGGACACTACTAATTTCCTCAATATTTTGGCAACCATAACTACTCAAGATGACATAATACTCTTTACCGCAGATGTAAGAAGTCTATATACTTCAATACCACACAACCTAGGTCAGGAATCAGTAGAATGGCTTCTACTAAACACTGAAGATATAGGAGCATCCAAAGAATTTCTGATGATTCTGCTAGAATTCATTGCGCAAAATTCATATTTCAGATACAAGGAACAACATTATCTTCAAACAAGCGGTACCTCAATGGGAGCCAGCATGGCTCCAAGCTATGCCAACAGTTTCATGTACAAATTTGAAATGGAGAACATCTTGAACCACAACACTTGGAAACAACACCTTCAGTAATGGGGGAGATACATAGACGATGTATTCAGAATTTGACAAGGAACCGAAGATCAGTTCATTCAATTCACAGAATGTTTAAATACAATCGATGATCATATACAGTTCACCACGACTCACAGTAAGAAAGAAGTAAACTTTTTAGATGTTACTGTGATGTACAAGAACTCACAACATATCACAACTTTGTATCGCAAACCAAGCGATCGCAATAATCTACTACATCGTTTAAGCTTTCATCCACCGAACACTCTCAAAAGTCTCCCATACAGTCAACTTTTAAGGGTAAAAAAAATAGTGCAGGATGAAGCCGAATGTCAAAAACAAATACAAGAAATGGCAACACGATTCCTACAAAGAGGCTACTCATCACAAGAAATTGATAACTCAATATCCAAGGTAGACACGATGGACAGGAAAGGGATATTAGAAAAAGTTCCCAATACTAAAGAAACACCATTAATTTACGTGACCAAATAGTCCACAGAAAGTAATAAAATCACAAAAATTGTTTTGAAACATTGGCATTTTCTGTCAGAAGACAGGATTCTGGGAAATCTCTACACAGATCCACCTATGTTTGCATACACAAGAAGTAGAAACATTAGAGATATGTTAGTACGCAGAGATGTTCAAACACAAAAGCAAAGACCAAAAAGGAGAGGTACTTACCCATGCCTGAACTGCTCAAATTGCCATATGATCCAGAAAGGAGACATTGTATTTCACCCCAACTCAGGCAAAAAGATTTTTCTGAATAAATTCGCAACATGTGATACCATGAACGTGATATACAGTATCAGTGCCCAAGTGGCAAATACTATGTGGGTCAAACTACACGCAAGGCCAAAGTAAGGTGGAACGAGCACCGGTCGAATATACGTACAGGCAACATTAAATCTCCTGTATCAAGACATTTCAAAGAAGCAAAGCATCAAATAGAACAAATCAAGTTTCAAATCCTTGATGTCCTAGAATTAACACAAGGAGCAAAGGTGGACATTAACTGACTTTTGATTCAAAAAGAAACTTTTTTGATAGAAAAGCTGAACTCTTTACATACAGGGGGTCTTAATGAGGAATGTAATTATGCATGTTTCCTTTAATTTATTTTGTTACAAGTCGAACTTTGAATAGAAGATCAAGCAATTGTAAGCAAGTACACAAGTAATGCAAGAGAAGTATGCACTTCAATATGCATGTGAAGGACACTGTATTAACAGACCACCCAAACACGTATAATGTTTTTTGCCTTGAATGTCTATAGTCATTTTTAGGATTGGGTCAATCCACAATCTGGTTTCCCATAAGCATATTTTCAATGTTGCAACATGACACAAAAAAAGGGTCAATGTATTTTCATCTATGTTCGCTGACAACTACACTAACTATATAGATATATGTTACCGACGATGAACGATCTATTTTGAAAAATATATATTCCACACAAGCTTCAACAGTATTGATAAACAATCTAAACACGTTTGTCAACTTTGAAAACGTTTCCAAAATGGCCACCAGCGCGCAATAGCGTCATCACGTTGATGGCGTCATCACGCAAAGTGCCGGCGCCATTTTATATGTGTTTAAACAGCTAGGGCAACCAGCAACGCGTGTCCACGCGAGTTTGTTGCCCAGCTGCTCTAGTAGAGTTCTTAACAGGTAAGAACCCCCATTTGCGGACGGGAACCTTTGACAGTAAGACTTATTACTGCATTTAGCAATGGAATCTTACATAATTGCATACTTCTTATTGTATAGATTACCCACCATGAACTGGTACACGGAGAATATATCAGTCACACTATAGCATTGCAAAGTGATATTGGTTGAGTGGAAAATGATTTGGAAACTTTTTGCACAAGAAAAATAGACAAATAAGGCCAAGGATTAAAACCTATAAGCACACAGGTAAAAAAAAAATGTTTTGTATCACAAAAGTGCATAACATATGATTGGTTCATTTTTTAATTAGTATGTTGGGAGTTCTTGATTTACCATTATTTACTCTTATTTTTTTCTAATAACAGTCCCCGAAGAAGGTCTTACACAGACCGAAATGCATTGGACAATAACATTGTTGCAAGAGGCCTACTATAAAGTGTAATTAAATAATAAATATACCTATATTTGAATCAATCAAGTTTTGTCAATAATTATTGATGAATATTTATACACAATTGGACAAACTCAAGTAATAAATAGTGGACATGCCCACCTAGGTCCTTCCAGCAGACTGGGATATCCAATGAAGTCATTGTGCATCCTTAGTTCTTACCACCCCTTGTAAACAGGGAGGCAACTGGCGACAGGACCAAATGACTCTTATTTTCAGACCTTGTAATCTACACGAAAGTAAAGAAAATTGGTTGTGCCCGCTCATCCCTTTCTCTGCGATCTCAGAGTTGCCACGCCGATGGCAAAGACCACAGTGAGTTATTGATGAGTGGAGCGCTGCGCTGTTTATTGGTGTTAATTGCTAACCTGTGTTGTCTTCCCTTTTTTGTGCTTGCAGCACCTCTATGGAGGCGCATGTGTGTTGCTCTCTTGTTGGTTCACCACTAGGGATGCTGATAGTTGTAGTTCACTAAAGGAAACAGAGATAAACAGGTCAGCATCTTGCAACATAGGTATGGTGTGATCAAAGTGGTACTATTGAAAAGCATACTGGCACATAAAGAAGACTGAGGGACTGAGGTCCTCCCAACTGCCACCTTCCCCCTCTGGGGAAATACTGGCTCTGGCTTCCACCCTGGTAGGCCTCTCCATCCCCTCTTGACAGGGTCAGATTACTGACCCTGTCATACACCTACACCCTTTCTCCTAAGCCTTCCTCCACCACAGGATAGCTGTCAATCTGATGATGCCCTGATGGATAGGTTGACTTCCCTTCTTCTTGTCAGGCCCTACGGCAATGGTCAAACAGAGGGAAGTCAATCCCCAAAAGAACCTCTCTACGGACCCTTCGGCATGACTTTCAATGGCATTGTACTTGTCTGTTCAGTACGTGGATGGTTATGGTGGCCTGAGGATACAGGTCACCATCTCTGTGGACACAAATGATCTGGGGCAGGGACCTGGGTGAAGTTCTTTGGGACTGATCAAGTTTGCTCGAATGGCAGTCTGTCTACGAATGGAATCCAACAGAGCTCTCACTGGGATGTCCTGGACACTCCTCAGTAGACAGAACTTTCTGTCAGCCTCCCCTGTAGTGCATACTGTCCAGGTTGTTCATTGTGATTCCTCTTTGTCACCGAGAAACAGGTCAGCAAGATATTCAGGATTACCCTGTTCCACGATTTACCCAAGAGGGGTTGGGACTGTAGGAGTAGCTGGGGGCTGTGAGTTACAGAGGTCTATTAGCTTAGTATGCACATGTAGTGTTAGTGGGCTTTATAAAGGGTCCAGGAACAGAGAGCACGTGTTTAAAAGTGTTAGAGTACAGGTTAATATTCAATTTGACTGAATTTGCACAAAATGTAATAACTAATATACATTAACATACTAACTCTATGAATCCCATTTAACAAACCGAATCCCATATCCTTAACATTGGGCGCAAATTAGTTTACATGGAAATAAATGTTCTGAATACAAATTTGAAATGCATGTGGCTCTGATCAATGAGATTTTTAATCATGCAGCATAGCACGAGTTTGTGGCAAGCTGAAATATGTGCTGCTAAAGAAGGCCATTGTGTGTGCAGGAAGAGATGTTACATTTGTAGTTAGCAGGACAGTTATTCTCAATAGGGAAAAACACTGAGCAGGTCCGATATATGAGCATGTTCTAGGTGGGAGGTAGTTCTTTTTGAGTGGCAGCAAGAGGTAATAAAAGGGACTATGAGTGGGTTTGCTGGGCAGACATTCAGAAACCTCCTGGGAGAGACAGGCAGCGACCTTTCCGAATGCTGAGTTAAGACGGGCAGGCCAGTGCTGGCAGGCTTTCTGAGGTCGTGGCAGTCCTTATCTATATGCAGATAGACTGAGTAGAATTTTTCTGGTTCCAGTCAAGCAAAGAAAATCGCAGCCTGGAGGTAATATAAGTCACAAGTGAGGGGTCGCTGTATGCATGGCGAGTAGTCAGATAGGAAATCAGATTGTTTCATGTCCAATGTTTCTCAATATTTTGTGTGTGAGCGTTTTCTAGTGTTCATGAAAGCATTTCCACTGTTATGTTTTTTATTTCTCAATTCGCATGTCCTGCCAGTTTTCTCGGGACCAAGGTCGCTTGGTAAGATTACACACAGTTTTGTCAATGTGTGCAAATACTCAATTGAAAAATGTTTTGCACTCTCATGTATAATCAGCTTGTATCGCAGCATATAATTGTTTGAACATCTTTGAATGGTAACTCAACATAAAACCCAAAGATTTCAAGACAAACTGGTTATGTTTTCATTAGATGACTGCATGTTATTAGCAATATAGAAAGAGTAGGAGTCAAAGGCTTGCTTATCATGCCTTCGCCTAACTGTTTTGTATCACCATGTAGACAGGATCAATTCACTATAAAAGTTATTCCTGTGGTCTGAATCCCTATTTCTAACTAAATCTCCCTAAATTCACTACTTATCTATCTCTACAAGGATTAGCCTGGGTTGTTACTACTGCTTACACCTATCCAGGGAGCAGAGGGTATGTAGGGGTCTATCCCTATCCTGGCTCACTACTTTCCTATCTGCTAAAATGTTGCACACATCTGCAAGGTTGTTACATTACTTTATTCCTCATCGCCTTGGGTCTGTGTGTCTTATCAAACTACGGTCCTTGATCTCAATGGTCAAGGAAATTCTAAGAACAAAAAACAGCTCTCATCTTTATGGGGCTGTTTAGCTTAAAAGATGTTTTTATGTTTTAACCGTATCCACCACTTCTATTTCTGTGTGGTATGGGGTTTGGGTCATCACTCCCAAACCTGATGTCTGATGTCAACCGGTTTCAGCGGTATCGCCTTATTTCCCGCTTTCTTCAGGACATAAACTGACTTGTGACTTACTAGTCTCTCATTAATGACAGAGTGGAAAAGTGAGATAATAACAAATACATGAATGATAGCTAATTTCATCATGTATGTCCACACTCCTGGATTGTGGACCGGTTTCCCCAGTATTTGTGGCCATGGATTCTTGATCACGTGCCCTAAAGGGGAGAAAAAGAGACGAAAAATGGGGGGGGGGGTTCATGAGTCTCCTGTGTGAACTTATGTGTCATTAGTGCAAACATGTGATTAGGAGGCAGTGAGGTTTCTCACATGTCTTCTATTGTGAGATTTTCACTTCTCTATAGAGGTATTTCCGAAATACATTTCGGCATTTATTCTTTGTTAGTCTAATCTGAATTCTAGCGATTTTACCTTTTATACCACTCTTTTTTTATTTGATATTTATTCTTGCCCTCTTCTTATCTACCTGTGTGGTCCATCAGGAATCCACAGCCACAAATACTGGGGAAACCGGTCCACAATCCAAGATAGTGGACATACAGGATGAAATTAGCTATCATTCATGTATTTGTTATTATGTCACTTTTCGGCTCTGCCATTAATGAGAGAGACTAGTAAATCACAAGTCAGTTTATGTCCTGAAGAAAGCGGGAAATAAGGTTATACCGCTGAAACAGACATCAGACCCAAACCCTGTACCACATAGAAATAGAAGTGGTAGATACGGTTAAGACATATCAACATCTTTTAAGCTAAAAAGCCCCATAAAGATGAGAGCTGTTTTTTGTTCCTTTACCATTGAGATCAAGGACCGTAGTTTGATAAGACACACAGACCCAAGGCGATGAGAATAAAGTAATGTATCGACCTTGCAGACATGTGCAACATTTTAGCAGATAGGAAAGTAGTCAGCCAGGGTAGGATAGACCCCTACATATCCTCTGCTCCCTGGATAGGTGCAAGCAGGTGTAAGCAGTAGTAACAACCCAGGGTAATCCCTGGAGAGAGGGATAAGTACTGAACCTAGGGAGATTTAGTTAGAAATAGGGATTCAGACCACAGGAATAACTTTTTTAGTGAATTGATCCTGTCTGTATGTTATTAGCACACAGACTAAGGTTCAACAGGGAATAGGCTTATTTTACCATAGGTGATAATTCATTTTGCCACATGCGGTAAAATCTAAAGTAGGTTTTTCTTTGTAAGTGAGTCTTAGGAGTGTCTGACACGGGTGTACATTTGTCTGCTTATAGTGTTATAGGCTTTGCATTCTGGCTGTTAGAGCATGCATTGGCATCGTAAATAAGGTGCTGAGAGGTGGAAATACTGTCATATACTAAGTGTAATAAGTGCAGTATCTGGTAATGTGAATAACCCAGGGATAAAAAGGACATTTTTTAGACTACTTCTGAGGAGAATCATACCACTATAAAAGGAAATCCACCAACAAATTATAACAAGAGATATTATACCACAATGAGATGCCACTGGTACTACTGTAATAAAATGCTACAGAATAAAGATTTTCCATAATAACTTACTAGAAAGTCTTAATTCTTTTAAAGACTCGGAGGCAAGCATTATGCTTCTCTTTCTTTTATTCGACAATAAAGAAAAGAGCTAAGCAGCAAGATATTTGTGAACCAAAAGTGAGTGTGCCATGAGTAATGTGCAGAAAACAGGTGCACCAAATATATATAATAAACATAGCAACGTAACAGTAATATAACAGTAATATCTTAACATAAAAGGTAAGAGTCTTTGAAGAAACTACATTTCCCAGGGAGCTTAGCTCCAGTTCATTTTGAGGCCATCAACACGTGACCTAGTCCACCAATAGTAGTTCAGATCCCCTGCATAAACAGTCCTAAACATAATGACACTTCCTCTTTCTGGGCTGCGAACTTGGCTGTCCATAGTAGGAGATAATTGTAGCTAACTTGAAGAAGAAGAACTTGTGTCGGGCCGAGATCAGGGAGACTTGTCTGCAGGCGCTGTCAAGAAAAAGGAACATTTTAGTCTCTTGTATATGACAACCCTAGATCCCTTATCAAGGTGGGAGAAAATCTTGGAGTTATTCCGATAGGGTACATGTAAATTTCAGAACATTAATCTTTTCATTACATCTTTAATTAACATCAGGTAACATTATGTTATTTTCTCCCAGGGTGGGATAATGCTCGCATCCGAGTCTTTAATAGAATTAAGACTTTCTAGTAAGTTATTATGGAAAATCTTTATTCTATGTCAAGACCGGAGGCTCCCATTATGCTTGTTTAAAGCTTACTTACCACAATAGATGCCGGCTGATCTACTGGCTTTAGGTAGAATTGTTTGAAAACTGATTCACTAGCCCAGTCTGCCATCCTCATGATATCTTCTAGGCGAACTCCTGCCTGAAATGCTTTAGAGGCCATGGCTCCTCTAACTGAGTGGGCTCCAAAATGCTTGGGGCCTCATTACGAGTCAGGCGTTAAGGGGTTAACGGCGCCGTAAACGGCGCTGACCCTTAACGCTTGATTCCGAGGTCCCTTTGCGCCATGGTGAGTTTAACGCCTGCTTTTTGCAGGCGTTACAATCCATGGCGCTAAGGGACCATGGTGCTAATTACGCCACCTTAATTTACGGTGGCGTAATTAGCGCCTTCCCCACTCCCATTATGCCCTATGGGGCAAAAATGGGAATGGGGAAGGGTAAATGGGAAATGGGGATTTACCGCCCCACTCACCTTGGAATGGGGCGGTAAATCCGCCATCCACCATGGTGTAAACATAGTTTACACCATGGTGGTAAGGGTACGACCCAGGCGGTAACTTACCGCCTGGGTCGTAATGAGGCCCTTAGTGTCTATCCCTGCTTGAGTTAGCGTCCACCGGACCCAATGTGCTTAGGTCGGTGCTGATACTGCTTTGTGTGGTTTACGCAGAGCGATCAGTAGCTGCCCGTTAGGGGAGGTTCTGAGTGGAGCCGTCTTTTCTTCGTAGACTTTCAAGCATTTAACCAAGCAGAGCTTCGGTTGATCTCTAAAGGCGGGATAGGAAATCACCCTGGAATTGCACTTTGTTCTTCTATGAATATGGAATACAACGCCATCAGGAGAAAACGTTCTGCCTGCTAGATCTAGAGCTCGGATGTCTGAGACTCTCCTGCAGGAGACCAAGCAGAGTAGAGTAGTGAGTTTGCCAGATAGGGCTGTACGCGATAGTTCTTTGTTATTGGGCCAAGCCAGAAAAAGGTTCAGTACAGGTGGGACGGTAAGCCTTACACCCTTGAGCAACCTGCAGACGAGGTGGTGTTCTCCTGCTGGTACTCCTTGGATAAGGTCATGACCTGGGGAAATTGCTGAACGGCAGGCGTTCACAGACCTGTAGGCGAGCCCTTTTTCCGCTTGAGATGCTAGAAAATTCAAAATCTCTTCTATAGGTGCTGAAATTGGATGTAATCTTTTCTCATGACACCAGGAGCTCCAGATGCTCCAAGATTTGGAGTATCTCTTCCAGGTACTAGGAGCCCAGCTCTCTTCGATAAGGTTGATCGCTTTGTGAGACATGCTTGGGACTCTTCATCTTGACCTGAAATCCTCCAGGCTGCTAAGGTCAGAGATCTGTTGAGGAAGAGAGCATGACGTTGACCTGATGGATCTAATAGGAGATCCGGAAACTGGGGTAGTAGGATTGGAGAATCCGTAGAAAGTTCCAGAAGAACTGGATACCAAGTCTGAAATGTCCAGACCAGCGCTATAAGGATCAGATTTGCATGCTTTTGACGGGCCTTCGCCAGGGTCCTCTCTATCATAGTGAAAGGAGGAAAGGCATACAGTATTCTCTGGGACCATGACTGTAGGAATGCGTCTGTTGCAGCTGCTGCTGGGTCCGGCCTCCAGCTGTAGAAAGCTGGTAGTTGGGAGTTGAGTCTGGAAGCAAAGAGGTCTATGGACATCGGACCCCAGATCTCCTGAAGGCGGAGGAAAATCTCTCTGTTGATTCTCCAATCGCTGTAATCTGTCGAGTGGCATGAGTACCAGTCCGCTACTGCATTTGAGAGGCCGGGAAGGTACTCTGCTGTAACTGAAATCTGGTGATCCAGACAGAAATGCCAGAAGTCTTTGGCTAATTCTGCTAGGGGCCTCGACTTGGTGCCGCCCAGATGGTTGATGCATCTTACCGCTGAGATGTTGTCCATCTTTAGTAAAATACAGCAACTCGCTTTGCCTTTGGCAAAAGAGCGCACTGCAAAGGAACCTGCAAGAAGCTCTAGACTATTGATATCAAGGTCCAGCTCCTGTGGGGACCAAGTCCCTCCCGTGGCTACGGGACAGCATCTCGCTCCCCAACCGGAGCGGCTGGCATACGACTCGATAATAATATCTGGAGCAGAGCCGAAGATGGCTCTGCCGTTCCAGGCTTCCATGTGAGAGAGCCACCAGTTGAGCTCTAACCTTGCTTGAGGAGACAGTGTCAGGAGTTGAGAATAAGAAAGGTTTCTCCTTAAGTGTTGGCCTTTTAATCTTTGCAGCTCTCGTAGTGAAGAGGGCCGGGAAATATTGCTTGGATGGAACATGAAAGTAGCCCTATCACTCTTGCTAGTTCTCGAAGGGAGAACATGTTCTTCTGTAAGAGTCTGCGTATTTCTCTTTTGGTAGAGTGAATCTTGGCTGATGGGAGTTGAAGCTGCGAATTCTGTGTATCCACTATGAATCCTAGAAATTCCATATTTCTGGATGGAAGTAGAACTGACTTCTCCCAGTTTATAAGAAACCCTAGGCTGTGCAGCAAGTTTATTGCCAGTTCGGTTTGTTTCTGAACTAACTCCTGTGATTGGGCCATGAAAATAATGTTGTCTAGATAAATTATGAGGCGAACACCTTGCTCTCTTAATTGAGCTACTACATGTCTTAAGAGTTTGGTGAATACCCAAGGCGCCGAAGAGAGTCCGAATGAGAGACTTGTGAATTCCCAATCTCGGTTTCTCCAGGAGAATCTGAGGTAACTGATGTGTGTTTGATGGATCGGTACTGCGAGGTAAGCGTCTTTTAAGTCTAGGCGCATAAGCCAGTCGTTCGGTCTGAGAAGATCTCTGAGCATGTGTATACCTTCCATTTTGAAATGGCGGTAAAGGATGAACTCGTTGAGCGCTCTGAGGTTTATGACTGGGCGCACTTTTTGCTTCCTGCGTACCAGAAAAATGGGACTGAAGAAGCCTCCCTGACTTGAACAGGGGCGAATGGCGTGCTTCTGATGGAGACTGAGTATTTCGCTGTCTAAGGCGGTTTGGTCTGACAGAGACATTACTATGGGAGTGGGGCGACATGTCTGAACGGGCTGTGTAAAAAACTCTAGGTGTAGACCCCGAGCTGTGTCCCTGACCCAGGCATCTCCCGATAAGGTATCCCAAGCATTTGCAAACATCCTTAACCTCCCTCCTATGGGTGTTAGTGGTGCTGGTGCAGTTATCAGTACACTGACCTGTGGACTGTTGCTGGGCTGGGTATCTGGCCGCTCTCCTCCAGGGACGTCCTCTACCACGACCTCTCGAGGGGAAGAAAGTGTTGGGGCGTTCTTGCCAGGAATTATGCTGACCTTGAGATTGTTGAGGTCTCTTGTCGAAGAAGTAACGGCTGGAAGAGCGACCTCTTCCTCGTCCGGCCCTGGAGAAAACCTTGGTTGCAAAGACTCTTTTTATTGAAGTCTGTGCTTTGTCTAACGCCCTGAATGTCCCGACGAATTTTGTCATCTCCTTCATGAAAGGGTCTCCGAAAAGCTGGCCTTGCGCCGTTGGGCCGGATTCTGTATCTGCCAGTTCGGTTAATTTGGCATCTATCTTGTATAGGATGCCTTTCCGTCGCTCTGTTGAGATGGCGCAACTGGTGTTGCCCAAGAGACAAATAGCCCTCTGGATGCAACCGGACAGTATCACTGGGTCGATGGGGTCCGATGAGGAGATGGCTGCATTCGCAAGATCGGAGGTTTTTGCTAGTGGACCTGCTGTGTCCAATACTTTGTCCTGGCAGGCTTTCCAGGCGCGATCAATACCCTTCCTGGGGTTTTTAACATTTTTACCCAAAAGGTAATCATTTTAGAATCGAGCTCTGGAATCAGAGCTACTTCATCCGCAATGTCTGGTCGTGGACATTCAGCACGTAGTCTAGCGTGAACTTCTTTATCAAGCGGCTTGCGCAGCCTAAGGTGGATGTAATTTGATGTCTTGGAAGATGGTTCCCAGTTGGTGGACATGGGGTGTATTAAGTCTTCCGGGGTAAATGTACCTTCAGTAGAAGGTTTGGTCCCGGTTGTGTCATTAGGGATGGGGTCTGCCGCAATCCCTGATGCAGAGGGTCTTGAATCCTCGAAATGAAATTCCTCATCTGAAGAGGAGTGAGAAAGATCAGCGTTGTAGATGTCTTTGTTATGATCTTCTTCTTCCGAGCCCTGTCCGTGTCCCTCTGGGCTTGAGGGTCTAGTTGCCCTGGTTTCCTCCTCGGGATAAGAGGGTAGATGGGAAGGGGTTACCTTCCTATTCATGAAGGCTTGTTTCAGCCTTGAGAAGGCGTCCGTTACGGCAGCTGTGGCATTAGATGGCTGGCTCGGGGGGGGGTCGTAGAGCTTTTACTCTTGCGAGCCGGTATACATCCCCCTTCTGTAAGGTGCTTCCTTTTCTGTGTTCTCTTCCTCCCAAGAGGGGAGGTCCCTCTGAAATGCTCCTCCATAGTATCTAGACGATTTTGTATGGGAATGAGCATATTCGTTACAGCTTTCTTAACACTGGTCTCCACAGAGGATCCCAGAACCTTCTGAAAACTATCAGCCATTTCCACTTCATCTATGTAACAGTGATCTCCCTCAGCCTCAGACCAAGCCTGATCTGATTGAGGCGGGTACTGTTCTGCCATTATAAAATAAATGCACCTTGCTCCCTTTTTTTTTTTTTTTCTTTCTGGGCTTCCGAACGCCTTCTCTCACTGCCCAGTAATGTTATTTCAGTTCAGCTTTGTAATTGTTCTTAAATGCTGAATAGAGAATTTCTTTGCTATATGAGCGGTGAAAAATCAGCGAGAAGAAACGGTCGCTCTTGTCTGAGGAAAGATTCCGGCGCTCGAGCTACAAGAACCGTTATATTATAACGGGCATGCACGCTCGAGCGCCGGAATGTAGAGGAAAGGACCCGGAGAGCAGGAACTCCCCTGGCGGCCTGCATACGGTGCAGCGTGGTCCGACTAGGGTGCGCCGGATTCTCAGTATCTCAGAAGCGCAACAACGTTGCAGCGAAGCCGGCGCGACCCGTCGGCGAATACGCTGGACGAGCGGAATAAATAACTGATCAGTTGTGACCGTGTGAAGCGGTCTCCGAGGTCAGAGGACTGACGTCGGAGCCCAACATAAAGTTACAAATTGTTATTATTTTTTTTTTTAAAATGAATATTGAAAGTAAAAGTCTATAACTATGCAGTAAACATATTATGACATTTTGTAACATTATCTTTTAAATTATAAAATCATGATGTAAGCAGTGCTAAACATGAAGTACTTATCTCTTGCTGTGAGCAGCAAAGAAAGAAGAGTCTTCATGTTTAGGACTGTTTATGCAGGGGATCTGAACTACTATTGGTGGACTAGGTCACGTGTTGATGGCCTCAAAATGAACTGGAGCCAAGCTCCCTGGGAAATGTAGTTTCTTCAGAGACTCTTACCTTTTACGTTAAGATATTACTGTTATAGTACTGTTGCATTGCTATGTTTATTATATATATTTGGTGCACCTGTTTTCTGCACATTACTCATGGCACACTCACTTTTGGTGCACAAATATCTTGCTGCTGAGCTCTTTTCTTTATTGTCGAATAAAAGAAAGAGAAGCATAATGGGAGCCTCCGGTCTTGACATATAATTAGGCCTAACCCCTCCAGAAAATATATCTAACATATTTGTTGTGTTGGCCATTGGGAACTTTAAAACCGTTGCTGGGCGTGCCATTGCATTATAGGCATAGCCATACTGTACACTTTAAAAAAAAGTGAATTAGTGCTGTGAAGTGGTGCAGCACTGGGCGCTCATAGGAATCACAAAACAGTGTCACCATGTCTCAGATTGAAGCCGATTTTTCTGATCTGGCAAACTATCTTGAGGCAAAACGATTTGCCCACACAGTTTGGTCTTCAGCAAATGCAACAATATGGAAGGACAGGATCAATACAGAAGTGGACAAGGAACCACTTGAAAATATTTTTGAGGAAGGGAGCACGTGCAGGTATGCCTCATGAGGCTATATAGAGCCCCAGGTCGAAAGGAGGATAATAATTGCATCATAATACTATGTGCCAAGTTATGGTTTTTATTGCACAGGTCTTTAAAGATGCAAGGAAATGATACTGAGGTGATGAATAAGTTACAGTGCAGTTTGGATGGTGCAGTTGATCAAATACAGCAACTTAAAGTGTAATTAGAACAATGCAGCACAGAAATGCAATCTAAATGCAGTAATATGGATGCTCAATTGGCTCAGAAGGAGAAACAATTTAATGAGATTGAGCAAGAATGAATGCACTTAAAAGGGATTTTAGATGCAACGAGACAAGACAAAGAGGCTGCCATTTCAGAGTTACAAACACTTAGAGGGCATAACATGGAGGAAGATAAGAAATTCCACGCTGTGGGACAAGAAATAGTTAAATTGTTGGAAGAGAATGACAAGAAGGATAGGGCATTTGACCAGTGCCAGGTGCAAATAAATAAGTTGCAAGCCATGATTAATAAGATTAGGGATGAGAATTCTAATGTTTGTCATGAGGTGGAACAACTCCATGGGCAGTGCAAGAATCTAGAACAGCAAATATTTAGTCTAAAATCTCAGGAAAGGCGTCAAGGCATTACATTCAATGGAACTGAAATTAACCAGAGCTCTGCCCAAGGGAACAATGTACCAAAAGTTATTTCTGTGGCCAGACCTGGTTAAAGCCCAATGGTGGGGTATGAATCACCAACCAATGGTTACAATCATTCTTGCCCACAAGCGAACAGAAATGAGTGACAGAATAATACACACCAAAAGGCACCCTGTAGCCCTATCAAAATTATAAAGTCGATCAAAACTTTGATTAGACCATTGAAAAAGGGAGGAGATTGTTGCATGGAAGACCATTTAGAAACAGTCAATGATATATTTAAAGCCCTCTAGATGCCTAGAGAACAGTGTAGGAAGTACCTTCACCTAATGCTTGATTCAGCAGCTGCTAGTGCCATTCGGGGTCTCAATGACAAGGAACATTTGTCATGTGTGGACTTTGAGAAAGAGGTTAGACATCAGTTTTCACCTTCCAGTCAATACAAGGTGGAAAGAAAGCACTGTATACAATGACCGCAAAGCCAGATATGTCTCCTCGCCAGTTCCTCCAAGATTTAAAAAGAGCCTTTTCACACTTTCGTGTGGCCTTTAAACCTAATTCTGTAGAATCTAACACTGCATACTTTTATGGACTCCAAAAAGAAATTGTATCCCAGTTAATTTGTGAATTTGACAGGGAAAAATCACTAGAATGGATAATAGAACATGGACGAAATTATATGAAGTAATCTATGGTCAGAGAGAGGAAGGGCCTAAGAATAAGGAGACAAAATCAAAATCTAAAGAAACTGCACCAGCAGTAATGAAGGTCAAATCTGCAAAAATGCCACTTGAATCAGCCCAAATCCAAGCAAGAAACAACATGACACCTAATCAAAGGGGCATGCCCCCACAGAGGACACCACCCCAAACTCCTATGTCCCAATCTGTTGATCCCAGCAGTAGAGAGTCTTACACTGGCCCTAGATACATGGGCAATGCACCCCGTGTGGGATTTTGCACCAATATGTCAGGCATGAATAACAATCAAAGTCAAATATACAATGGCCCGTACCAGACGCTGGGTGCTCAGAGTAGATTTGACTCTAGTACAATGGTGTATGGCCACCAAGAAAGACCAAGGTATGTATATAGATTCATTGAAAATGGAAATCATCATAGGGGACAATTCCCACCAAATGAAAGACAAAATATGAACTATCCCCCTCGTGATTATAACCAATCGCCACCACCAGTCGACCATGGCCTCGCGCCTTGAAACACGTGTATAGACGCGTTATAAATGCCATATCATATCATATCAAAGGATGGTGACTCTGTGTTCTCCACCTCCTATGTCCCATGATTTCAGGGGTAACACAAATAGCTATCAATCTTCTGAGAGGTACCAGAATAGGCCCAATCAGGGTGAGTTTAAGCAGTACCAGCCCAGGCCACAAAGAGAGGAATCCAGAGACATGGACAGGTTTCAATGCCTAGAGGTCCAAGTCAAAATGTTGCCCCAACAAATAGGAAAACTCTGTGCAGTTAAAAAACAGCAGCCAAGTGAAGGTGCAGAATGCCATAGGAGTGATCTTGTGAGTTCTGACAAGTGACTATTTAATAGCCTCTGCAATGATAAAAACACAGAAGTTCATAAACCACCTTTGTATTACGGTCCAGAATTGCCTGCTGATTCAAAAATAAGAATACAAATGAATGAAAGTGAGACAGGGAGTACCAACACACACAAAAAGGGAGTGTGGTTCAATTTAGAGTTGAATCAGACTATTGAAGTGTGTGAAGATGAAAAACAAAAGGGGGGAAATTAACAAGAAAAACCCAAAGAACAGAGAAAAAGATTTAAAAAGAGCATCCAATGTGAAAATAACAAGACGATGAGATAGGATCAGAAGTTAGAATATCCTCAGTTGATAGTCAGAATACTGTTGAGCTCCAGACAGAAAAAAAACAGTAGCTCTAAAGGAGGGTGCAGGTCAGTCACCTGAGGAGTATTTTGAACCACAAATATTCCAAGAGACAGAAAGGACCGGCAACATGCAAAACACAGATACATTTCATGCACCAGAAATTTAGACTTGTGAAAATGATCAGTCAAAATGTTGCAGTATGAACACTTGTAGTCCGAAATCAGAGGGGCAGTCAGTGGCTACACTCCAAATGGGTTCTGAGCCCAGGAAGATGGACAAAGAAATTCAAAATGAAGTGGGCAAAAAGGAGGGAAAAATGTCAATTCATATGCCCGTGTATTTAGCAAGGGGTAAGAAGGAGCTGAGGAAAGTGAGTCCTGAAATCAGCAAAAGCTCACACTTTTTGTGTGTGTTGGAGGAGTCTGAAGACAGGCACTATGCTCCTATTACTGTTGAAGACAAATTTAAACCATTTGCGATGATTAATACGGGTGCTCGGACCACGATAATGTCAACAGAACTGGTGAAAAGTATCAATGAAGGGAGATCCCCACAAAATCACATAAAAGTGAGAAAAAACAAAGGCCCTCTGCATAACTTCAATAGTGAGGAAATACCTATCGAAGGTGTCACTGAGGTTAACATAAACATAGGGAAGCATCGGATGAGATAGGAAGTATTGATCGCATCTCATAGGGACAAAATACCTGAATGAGGTTGTCGCCCATCATTAATGGGGTGAATGGTCCCTAGCAAAAAGCCATTGAGGCCTAAATAAATAATGACACAAAACAACAGTGTAAGAGAATGCCTTGCTGTGGCTAAGTCAGAAAGTCCAGTGAAAGTATATCTTCAGAATGGCTGTGTGCCCAGTGTCACAGCCATTGTCATGTGTCATGGTGAAATGCGGGATGAAAAAAAGAAGTAGTCTCTGGAGATTTATTTGGACCCCAAGAAAAAATGGCAAACAGAAATAGATGAAAACTCATTGGGCTTTTATCTAAATGAAGAGACATGCAAGCCAAATGTCACTCCAGGGATAAAGGCAGAAAAGCACATTTCAATCTTTTCTGAAATACACATGGGAGAGGGGTAGCAATGGATCCCTAGCCATGTAAATGGGCATTCTGAAATGATAGAAGCCACTTTAGCACTCGAACAAGAAATTTTCATCAATGAAAAATTACTCCAGCAGATGATTGACAGAGAGGAGATCGCAAAATTCAGAATAAAGAATCAACACATCTTTGGCCTGGATGATCCAGAGTCAGGACAAATGATTGTAGGAAAATGCATGTTAAATATTACAATTGGCTTTAAGAGTACCCATCACAATGTGTGGATCGTGAGTGGGACACAAAACAAAATTTATTTGGGAAATGACATCATGCCCAGAATGTGTATGGTGTTAGACTTTCTAAATCAAAAAGTTTGGTCCAGATTAGGTGGGGCCGCACCTAAATTTGAGGACAAAAGACAAGCTTATCATTGTGGCCAGATGGCATCCTATGCAGTTGAATTGCAAGTGAAAAAGGATATTACCATTTCCGTATTGACCATACACGTTACAATAGCATTAAAATACAGAAAGGGACAACAGATAAATGATTCTGATGTATTAGTATGCCTAAATGAATCCACGAGGCAGCAAGGACTAGAATGCAAATATACACCACTGATAGAGATTGGGGATGGGCCCATTCAAATTCTAGTGGACAATGAAGGTTGCCAGGACATTCATTTAGAAGAGAATACAGCAATAGGAATGGCAATACAGAAATCTTATTATACTGCAGATTTCAGTAATGCAGTGATTAGCGCAGGGTGAGTTGCCAAAATCCTTGGACTCTCAACCTAAAGGAGTCTTTAAAGTTCAGTCTGTGTATCCTTATGAGTCAATTGAAATAACATGCTGTCATCAAGATAATTACATCCTATTTGAATTAAGTTGGGCTAAAACAGAAAAGCAGCATATTGAAATGGAAGTCAAGATTCCAAAATATTTAAGTGTGTTGTTCTAGAAGAAGTCAAGTGGCAGCGTTGGCCACTATTTACAAAGCAATTTCTACAGCAGTAGAAAACAAACTCAAAGAGATAGTTCTAGTAACTGATTCTGATTATGCATGGAATAGCTTTGTAAAATATCTACATGGCTGGAAGGTAAAAGGTATGTTCACCTATAACAAAAAACACTTAAACATGGCAAGATGATTCAAGCAACAGACACATTTGTATCAGAAAATGATTTGGTGATACATTGGAGGAAAATACGTGGACATTTGAAGACACCAGGTGAGAACAAAGAGGGGAATGACAAAGCAGATCAATTATCCAAAATTGGAGCTGTGAGGGAGGGAGTTATTTCCGATTTAACACCTGCTTGGTGAAATACAGGTAGATGTGATAACACAATCCAAAACTCCAAAAGCAGCTGAGCAACCTGTGGTGCAATGGAGTCTTGACACTCCAGATCAGGACTTGATCAAAGCGCAAAAGGAAGACCTGATTTTAGGCCTATTCTATAATCATTTGTTAGATGCAGAGCAAAATCCTCTGACTGAAGAGAATTGTAAAGGGAAAGAGGAATTGAGGAAGTTGCTAAAAAACAAAAAGGGAATTAGGTTACAAGACGGACTGATGATTAGAGAATCTGTGACAGGTCAAATAATTTGGGTAGTGCCCATGTGATTTCAGGGATTGATGTTACAACATGCCATAATGCCATATCTGCAAGACACAGAGGTTCACAAAAAGCTTTGGACATTTTAAAAGATTATGCTTATTGGCCACACATGTCCCAAGATGTTGAACTATACACCAGGGGGTGTCAAGTATGTGCACAGTTTCAACCTGCATCACCTAATCATAGAGCACTGTTAATGAAAAGGGGTTAGAGCCTCGCATGGTCAGATTTTCAAATCAACTATGTCGGGCCTGTAAAAAAATCAGCAAGAGGAAACAGGTACATGTTAGCAGTAATTTGTTTAATGTCCAAATGGGTGGAGTGCATTCCAGCACCGTATTGCAGTGCCAAATCGGCGGCCACATTGCTCGTAAATCAAATTTTTTCAAGATTTGGTTTACCTCAAAGGATAGAATCAGACAGAGAAAAGTAATTTCACTAGTGTATTGATGACAAACATATGGTAGATTTTAGGTAAAAACTACACATTTCTTACTGGCCTTCCTCTTCAGGGGGAGTGTGTAACAAGTCAATAGTAGATATGTTAAAAAAAGTTTGTAGCTGAAGCAGGTTCTAGTTGGGATTTACGGCTTTCATTAGTATTAATGGCCATCAGGTTGACTCCCACTAAATCAACAATTCTCAGTCCTCATGAAATATTGACAGGAAGAAAGATGTTTCTGCCACAACATGTACTGTACAACACAAATGAGCAGGTCCTTGTAAATGCATCCACAATTCACAAATATGTTACAGTGGTGTACGATGAAAAGCAAACTCACCACTGGAGTGTTGTGGTTGGTGGTTGATGGCGTTGGTGGTGGTGGCAGCGGCAGTGACCATTGCAGCACTAGTGGTCATTTGGGTGAAAAAAAAGCAGCAGCACAAGTCCCTTGAATTACAGCCCTGCAGGGGGTCAAGTGAGGAGGAGGCTGGACAATCATCAGAGCTGCTACACCCGCACCTGCAGCAAAACAGCAACACCGCTGTGGTCCAAGTCTCCTTGAAGGAATCTGATCACCAAGAAACTGCTCAGATTCTATTTCTGAGAACTAATCCAGAAGAAAAGAATGTGTTGATTGTGTCTAATGGGAACCACTGTGACTCCCGTCACACGGGATCCTAGTTTCTTCTGTGTGTTTAATATGAATCCTGTAGACCGTGCCTTAAGTGGCACTGAAAAATGAGTCAGGGCTCATCAAAGGGGCATGGCCTAATGACAGGGGTCGCCTGCTGGCCCATTAGGCCATGCCCCCTTGACAAGCCCCGCCTCATTGGGCTACAGGCACTCACGCCAGCAGGCAGCCTTTTGTGGCGATCAGCACCCTTTCCCTAATGGGGGAGAGGGTGCTGTTCTATGCATTTATTTTCCAAAGGCTTGCCTGGCAGGTGACAGCGCCTTGCCTCACCTTTTCAGCCTTAATGGTGGCGCTGCCCCTTGGGTAGGGGCAGCATCATCATTGAGGCAGAAAAGGTGAGGCCGCTGGAGGCGGAGGCCTTTTTTTAAAAATACTGAAGCTCCCACTCATTCGTGGGAGCTTCAGGATTTTGAGAAAAAAACGTTTCTCTCCATAATGGTGGCGGCGGCCCACAGCCATCTCTTGCTTGAAGGGAGGCAGTGTCACCATTATGGATGAAGGCATTTTTTTATGAAGCCTGAAGCTCTGGCACATGAGCTAGAGCTTCAGGCTTTAGAAAAAAAAGTCTTGTCCTCTTGCTCCTGTGGATGCCATGGGAGATTAGTGAGCCTCAGCAGGGCCCCGCCTCAGAATGAGATTTCTGACTAGCCCCGGCTCACTTAAAGGTCTGCCTGTAGAGACCCAATGGAAATGTTGTGCAGGATGCTTCTTACACTGCATTAGCCATGCTGTGTGGGGATCAGTAGCTTGTGTCTTTCTGTGATGGGATCTGGTTGGCATAAATGCAGCCAAAATGTGCCTTCTAATGCCAGTAGGACTGAGATTCTCCTCATCGGCACACCTGCTCCCTCCTTTCCTGTCACTCTCTGGCCGGCCTCTCTTGGCCCTCTTCCTACTCCCACCTGTGAGGCTAAAAACCTCGGGATCATCTTCGGCTCCACACTCTCCTTCTCGCCTCACATCTCTGACGTCTCTAAGAAGTCACACTACCAGCTGCACCTCCTCAGAGGTATTCTTCCTTTCTTCTCCCTCCCCCAGAAGCTCACTGTCTCCAGAGCTCTGTTTCTTTGTAGGCTGGACTATTGCAACAGTCTCTTTCTAAATCTGCCTGCTTCTACTCTCCGCCCTCTACACTTCATCCACAACAGGACTGTGAGATTTGTCCTTGGCCTCCAGCCCAGGGATCGTATCTCTCCAGGACTGAAATCAATGCACTTGCTCCCAGTGGCTGCGAGGATTAAGTTCAAAACCCTCTGCATTGTCCACAAGGCCTTCTGGGGCCTGAGGCCTCAATACTGTCAACTCTCACTTCCTAAATATTTCCCTTCTCCAGCTCTTTGCTCATCCGCTTCCAACTCCCTCAGGGTCAGTCGCTTCTC